>NC_086291.1:35418071-35718071 GCF_963924245.1 Chroicocephalus ridibundus | reverse complement strand
CGTTCAAGGAGCCAGGAACTTTTCTCCCTACACTGTCCATTGAGTTGTCCTCAAAACCAATATACATCCTGCTTTATCTCCCACATGGAAAGTGCCAGGAGGGAAAAGTAGGGATTATGCTTAGGCTTTCTCGGAACTGCTTCAAATCAACTAGATATCTTTGTGCTGTAAATCTCCCAACAGCCAAACGCAAAAGCAGCAAACATCTCGCTGTATGTCCCACATCCAAAGTGCCAAAAGAGAGCTTGCTCTCCCTGTCTTTGAGTACTGTTTTCACTGTCCCGGTTACCTCTTTGCTAACATTCTCTTCAGAGCTGCAGTGAAACCAGGAACCACGTGGAGAAGGCACCCACACTGAAAATGCCTGGAGGGAACATTGGGGTTTCTTATCAGTGTCTCTGATATAGGGTTTCACTGTCCCAGGAAAGTCTCTGCTAACACCCTGCAGAGCGCAGTGCCCAATATACAGAAACATCTTGCGGTATCTTCTACAGGGAAAGTGCCAGGAGGAATTGTGGAGCTTGTTCTTAGTGTCTCTGAGAATTGCTCTGATTATCCGTGTGACCTCTTTGCTAAGACTCTCCAGAGAGCCGTCCTCAAAACCAACACACATCTTGACATATCTCCCACATTGATCGCAGTGTCTCCTGGAACGGCGTTCAAGGAGCCAGGAACTTTTCTCCCTACACTGTCCATTGAGTTGTCCTCAAAACCAATATACATCCTGCTGTATCTCCCACATGGAAAGTGCCAGGAGGGAAAAGTAGGGATTATGCTTAGGCTTTCTCGGAACTGCTTCAAATCAACTAGATATCTTTGTGCTGTAAATCTCCCAACAGCCAAACGCAAAAGCAGCAAACATCTCGCTGTATGTCCCACATCCAAAGTGCCAAGAGAGAGCTTGCTCTCCCTGTCTTTGAGTACTGTTTTCACTGTCCCGGTTACCTCTTTGCTAACATTCTCTTCAGAGCTGCAGTGAAACCAGGAACCACGTGGAGAAGGCACCCACACTGAAAATGCCTGGAGGGAACATTGGGGCTTCTTCTCAGTGTCTCTGACATAGGGTTTCACTGTCCCGGGAAAGTCTCTCCTAACACCCTGCAGAGCGCAGTGCCCAATGTACAGAAACCTCTTGCGGTATCTCCTACAGGGAAAGTGCCAGGAGGAATTGTGGAGCTTGTTCTTAGTGTCTCTGAGAATTGCTCTGATTATCCGTGTGACCTCTTTGCTAAGACTCTCCAGAGAGCCGTCCTCAAAACCAACACACATCTTGACATATCTCCCACATTGATCGCAGTGTCTCCTGGAACGGCGTTCAAGGAGCCAGGAACTTTTCTCCCTACACTGTCCATTGAGTTGTCCTCAAAACCAATATACATCCTGCTTTATCTCCCACATGGAAAGTGCCAGGAGGGAAAAGTAGGGATTATGCTTAGGCTTTCTCGGAACTGCTTCAAATCAACTAGATATCTTTGTGCTGTAAATCTCCCAACAGCCAAACGCAAAAGCAGCAAACATCTCGCTGTATGTCCCACATCCAAAGTGCCAAGAGAGAGCTTGCTCTCCCTGTCTTTGAGTACTGTTTTCACTGTCCCGGTTACCTCTTTGCTAACATTCTCTTCAGAGCTGCAGTGAAACCAGGAACCACGTGGAGAAGGCACCCACACTGAAAATGCCTGGAGGGAACATTGGGGCTTCTTCTCAGTGTCTCTGACATAGGGTTTCACTGTCCCGGGAAAGTCTCTGCTAACACCCTGCAGAGCGCAGTGCCCAATGTACAGAAACCTCTTGCGGTATCTCCTACAGGGAAAGTGCCAGGAGGAATTGTGGAGCTTGTTCTTAGTGTCTCTGAGAATTGCTCTGATTATCCGTGTGACCTCTTTGCTAAGACTCTCCAGAGAGCCGTCCTCAAAAACAACACACATCTTGACATATCTCCCACATTGATCGCAGTGTCTCCTGGAACGGCGTTCAAGGAGCCAGGAACTTTTCTCCCTACACTGTCCATTGAGTTGTCCTCAAAACCAATATACATCCTGCTGTATCTCCCACATGGAAAGTGCCAGGAGGGAAAAGTAGGGATTATGCTTAGGCTTTCTCGGAACTGCTTCAAATCAACTAGATATCTTTGTGCTGTAAATCTCCCAACAGCCAAACGCAAAAGCAGCAAACATCTCGCTGTATGTCCCACATCCAAAGTGCCAAGAGAGAGCTTGCTCTCCCTGTCTTTGAGTACTGTTTTCACTGTCCCGGTTACCTCTTTGCTAACATTCTCTTCAGAGCTGCAGTGAAACCAGGAACCACGTGGAGAAGGCACCCACACTGAAAATGCCTGGAGGGAACATTGGGGCTTCTTCTCAGTGTCTCTGACATAGGGTTTCACTGTCCCGGGAAAGTCTCTGCTAACACCCTGCAGAGCGCAGTGCCCAATGTACAGAAACCTCTTGCGGTATCTCCTACAGGGAAAGTGCCAGGAGGAATTGTGGAGCTTGTTCTTAGTGTCTCTGAGAATTGCTCTGATTATCCCTGTGACCTCTTTGCTAAGACTCTCCAGAGAGCCGTCCTCAAAACCAACACACATCTTGACATATCTCCCACATTGATCGCAGTGTCTCCTGGAACGGCGTTCAAGGAGCCAGGAACTTTTCTCCCTACACTGTCCATTGAGTTGTCCTCAAAACCAATATACATCCTGCTGTATCTCCCACATGGAAAGTGCCAGGAGGGAAAAGTAGGGATTATGCTTAGGCTTTCTCGGAACTGCTTCAAATCAACTAGATATCTTTGTGCTGTAAATCTCCCAACAGCCAAACGCAAAAGCAGCAAACATCTCGCTGTATGTCCCACATCCAAAGTGCCAAGAGAGAGCTTGCTCTCCCTGTCTTTGAGTACTGTTTTCACTGTCCCGGTTACCTCTTTGCTAACATTCTCTTCAGAGCTGCAGTGAAACCAGGAACCACGTGGAGAAGGCACCCACACTGAAAATGCCTGGAGGGAACATTGGGGCTTCTTCTCAGTGTCTCTGACATAGGGTTTCACTGTCCCGGGAAAGTCTCTGCTAACACCCTGCAGAGCGCAGTGCCCAATGTACAGAAACCTCTTGCGGTATCTCCTACAGGGAAAGTGCCAGGAGGAATTGTGGAGCTTGTTCTTAGTGTCTCTGAGAATTGCTCTGATTATCCGTGTGACCTCTTTGCTAAGACTCTCCAGAGAGCCGTCCTCAAAACCAACACACATCTTGACATATCTCCCACATTGATCGCAGTGTCTCCTGGAACGGCGTTCAAGGAGCCAGGAACTTTTCTCCCTACACTGTCCATTGAGTTGTCCTCAAAACCAATATACATCCTGCTGTATCTCCCACATGGAAAGTGCCAGGAGGGAAAAGTAGGGATTATGCTTAGGCTTTCTCGGAACTGCTTCAAATCAACTAGATATCTTTGTGCTGTAAATCTCCCAACAGCCAAACGCAAAAGCAGCAAACATCTCGCTGTATGTCCCACATCCAAAGTGCCAAGAGAGAGCTTGCTCTCCCTGTCTTTGAGTACTGTTTTCACTGTCCCGGTTACCTCTTTGCTAACATTCTCTTCAGAGCTGCAGTGAAACCAGGAACCACGTGGAGAAGGCACCCACACTGAAAATGCCTGGAGGGAACATTGGGGCTTCTTCTCAGTGTCTCTGACATAGGGTTTCACTGTCCCGGGAAAGTCTCTGCTAACACCCTGCAGAGCGCAGTGCCCAATGTACAGAAACGTCTTGCGGTATCTCCTACAGGGAAAGTGCCAGGAGGAATTGTGGAGCTTGTTCTTAGTGTCTCTGAGAATTGCTCTGATTATCCGTGTGACCTCTTTGCTAAGACTCTCCAGAGAGCCGTCCTCAAAACCAACACACATCTTGACATATCTCCCACATTGATCGCAGTGTCTCCTGGAACGGCGTTCAAGGAGCCAGGAACTTTTCTCCCTACACTGTCCATTGAGTTGTCCTCAAAACCAATATACATCCTGCTGTATCTCCCACATGGAAAGTGCCAGGAGGGAAAAGTAGGGATTATGCTTAGGCTTTCTCGGAACTGCTTCAAATCAACTAGATATCTTTGTGCTGTAAATCTCCCAACAGCCAAACGCAAAAGCAGCAAACATCTCGCTGTATGTCCCACATCCAAAGTGCCAAGAGAGAGCTTGCTCTCCCTGTCTTTGAGTACTGTTTTCACTGTCCCGGTTACCTCTTTGCTAACATTCTCTTCAGAGCTGCAGTGAAACCAGGAACCACGTGGAGAAGGCACCCACACTGAAAATGACTGGAGGGAACATTGGGGCTTCTTCTCAGTGTCTCTGACATAGGGTTTCACTGTCCCGGGAAAGTCTCTGATAACACCCTGCAGAGCGCAGTGCCCAATGTACAGAAATGTCTTGCGGTATCTCCTACAGGGAAAGTGCCAGGAGGAATTGTGGAGCTTGTTCTTAGCGTCTCTGAGAATTGCTCTGATTATCCGTGTGACCTCTTTGCTAAGACTCTCCAGAGAGCCGTCCTCAAAACCAACACACATCTTGACATATCTCCCACATTGATCGCAGTGTCTCCTGGAACGGCGTTCAAGGAGCCAGGAACTTTTCTCCCTACACTGTCCATTGAGTTGTCCTCAAAACCAATATACATCCTGCTGTATCTCCCACATGGAAAGTGCCAGGAGGGAAAAGTAGGGATTATGCTTAGGCTTTCTCGGCACTGCTTCAAATCAACTAGATATCTTTGTGCTGTAAATCTCCCAACAGCCAAACGCAAAAGCAGCAAACATCTCGCTGTATGTCCCACATCCAAAGTGCCAAGAGAGAGCTTGCTCTCCCTGTCTTTGAGTACTGTTTTCACTGTCCCGGTTACCTCTTTGCTAACATTCTCTGCAGAGCTGCAGTGAAACCAGGAACCACGTGGAGAAGGCACCCACACTGAAAATGCCTGGAGGGAACACTGGGGCTTCTTCTCAGTGTCTCTGACATAGGGTTTCACTGTCCCGGGAAAGTCTCTGCTAACACCCTGCAGAGCGCAGTGCCCAATATACAGAAACGTCTTGCGGTATCTTCTACAGGGAAAGTGCCAGGAGGAATTGTGGAGCTTGTTCTTAGTGTCTCTGAGAATTGCTCTGATTATCCGTGTGACCTCTTTGCTAAGACTCTCCAGAGAGCTGTCCTCAAAACCAACACACATCTTGACATATCTCCCACATTGATCGCAGTGTCTCCTGGAACGGCGTTCAAGGAGCCAGGAACTTTTCTCCCTACACTGTCCATTGAGTTGTCCTCAAAACCAATATACATCCTGCTGTATCTCCCACATGGAAAGTGCCAGGAGGGAAAAGTAGGGATTATGCTTAGGCTTTCTCGGAACTGCTTCAAATCAACTAGATATCTTTGTGCTGTAAATCTCCCAACAGCCAAACGCAAAAGCAGCAAACATCTCGCTGTATGTCCCACATCCAAAGTGCCAAAAGAGTGCTTGCTCTCCCTGTCTTTGAGTACTGTTTCTGTTTTCACTGTCCCGGTTACCTCTTTGCTAACATTCTCTTCAGAGCTGCAGTGAAACCAGGAACCACGTGGAGAAGGCACCCACACTGAAAATGCCTGGAGGGAACATTGGGGCTTCTTCTCAGTGTCTCTGACATAGGGTTTCACTGTCCCGGGAAAGTTTCTGCTAACACCCTGCAGAGCGCAGTGCCCAATGTACAGAAACGTCTTGCGGTATCTCCTACAGGGAAAGTGCCAGGAGGAATTGTGGAGCTTGTTCTTAGTGTCTCTGAGAATTGCTCTGATTATCCGTGTGACCTCTTTGCTAAGACTCTCCAGAGAGCCGTCCTCAAAACCAATACACATCTTGACATATCTCCCACATTGATCGCAGTGTCTCCTGGAACGGCGTTCAAGGAGCCAGGAACTTTTCTCCCTACACTGTCCATTGAGTTGTCCTCAAAACCAATATACATCCTGCTGTATCTCCCACATGGAAAGTGCCAGGAGGGAAAAGTAGGGATTATGCTTAGGCTTTCTCGGAACTGCTTCAAATCAACTAGATATCTTTGTGCTGTAAATCTCCCAACAGCCAAACGCAAAAGCAGCAAACATCTCGCTGTATGTCCCACATCCAAAGTGCCAAGAGAGAGCTTGCTCTCCCTGTCTTTGAGTACTGTTTTCACTGTCCCGGTTACCTCTTTGCTAACATTCTCTTCAGAGCTGCAGTGAAACCAGGAACCACGTGGAGAAGGCACCCACACTGAAAATGCCTGGAGGGAACATTGGGGCTTCTTCTCAGTGTCTCTGACATAGGGTTTCACTGTCCCGGGAAAGTCTCTGCTAACACCCTGCAGAGCGCAGTGCCCAATGTACAGAAACCTCTTGCGGTATCTCCTACAGGGAAAGTGCCAGGAGGAATTGTGGAGCTTGTTCTTAGTGTCTCTGAGAATTGCTCTGATTATCCCTGTGACCTCTTTGCTAAGACTCTCCAGAGAGCCGTCCTCAAAACCAACACACATCTTGACATATCTCCCACATTGATCGCAGTGTCTCCTGGAACGGCGTTCAAGGAGCCAGGAACTTTTCTCCCTACACTGTCCATTGAGTTGTCCTCAAAACCAATATACATCCTGCTGTATCTCCCACATGGAAAGTGCCAGGAGGGAAAAGTAGGGATTATGCTTAGGCTTTCTCGGAACTGCTTCAAATCAACTAGATATCTTTGTGCTGTAAATCTCCCAACAGCCAAACGCAAAAGCAGCAAACATCTCGCTGTATGTCCCACATCCAAAGTGCCAAGAGAGAGCTTGCTCTCCCTGTCTTTGAGTACTGTTTTCACTGTCCCGGTTACCTCTTTGCTAACATTCTCTTCAGAGCTGCAGTGAAACCAGGAACCACGTGGAGAAGGCACCCACACTGAAAATGCCTGGAGGGAACATTGGGGCTTCTTCTCAGTGTCTCTGACATAGGGTTTCACTGTCCCGGGAAAGTCTCTGCTAACACCCTGCAGAGCGCAGTGCCCAATGTACAGAAACCTCTTGCGGTATCTCCTACAGGGAAAGTGCCAGGAGGAATTGTGGAGCTTGTTCTTAGTGTCTCTGAGAATTGCTCTGATTATCCGTGTGACCTCTTTGCTAAGACTCTCCAGAGAGCCGTCCTCAAAACCAACACACATCTTGACATATCTCCCACATTGATCGCAGTGTCTCCTGGAACGGCGTTCAAGGAGCCAGGAACTTTTCTCCCTACACTGTCCATTGAGTTGTCCTCAAAACCAATATACATCCTGCTGTATCTCCCACATGGAAAGTGCCAGGAGGGAAAAGTAGGGATTATGCTTAGGCTTTCTCGGAACTGCTTCAAATCAACTAGATATCTTTGTGCTGTAAATCTCCCAACAGCCAAACGCAAAAGCAGCAAACATCTCGCTGTATGTCCCACATCCAAAGTGCCAAGAGAGAGCTTGCTCTCCCTGTCTTTGAGTACTGTTTTCACTGTCCCGGTTACCTCTTTGCTAACATTCTCTTCAGAGCTGCAGTGAAACCAGGAACCACGTGGAGAAGGCACCCACACTGAAAATGACTGGAGGGAACATTGGGGCTTCTTCTCAGTGTCTCTGACATAGGGTTTCACTGTCCCGGGAAAGTCTCTGCTAACACCCTGCAGAGCGCAGTGCCCAATGTACAGAAATGTCTTGCGGTATCTCCTACAGGGAAAGTGCCAGGAGGAATTGTGGAGCTTGTTCTTAGCGTCTCTGAGAATTGCTCTGATTATCCGTGTGACCTCTTTGCTAAGACTCTCCAGAGAGCCGTCCTCAAAACCAACACACATCTTGACATATCTCCCACATTGATCGCAGTGTCTCCTGGAACGGCGTTCAAGGAGCCAGGAACTTTTCTCCCTACACTGTCCATTGAGTTGTCCTCAAAACCAATATACATCCTGCTGTATCTCCCACATGGAAAGTGCCAGGAGGGAAAAGTAGGGATTATGCTTAGGCTTTCTCGGCACTGCTTCAAATCAACTAGATATCTTTGTGCTGTAAATCTCCCAACAGCCAAACGCAAAAGCAGCAAACATCTCGCTGTATGTCCCACATCCAAAGTGCCAAGAGAGAGCTTGCTCTCCCTGTCTTTGAGTACTGTTTTCACTGTCCCGGTTACCTCTTTGCTAACATTCTCTGCAGAGCTGCAGTGAAACCAGGAACCACGTGGAGAAGGCACCCACACTGAAAATGCCTGGAGGGAACACTGGGGCTTCTTCTCAGTGTCTCTGACATAGGGTTTCACTGTCCCGGGAAAGTCTCTGCTAACACCCTGCAGAGCGCAGTGCCCAATATACAGAAACGTCTTGCGGTATCTTCTACAGGGAAAGTGCCAGGAGGAATTGTGGAGCTTGTTCTTAGTGTCTCTGAGAATTGCTCTGATTATCCGTGTGACCTCTTTGCTAAGACTCTCCAGAGAGCCGTCCTCAAAACCAACACACATCTTGACATATCTCCCACATTGATCGCAGTGTCTCCTGGAACGGCGTTGAAGGAGCCAGGAACTTTTCTCCCTACACTGTCCATTGAGTTGTCCTCAAAACCAATATACATCCTGCTGTATCTCCCACATGGAAAGTGCCAGGAGGGAAAAGTAGGGATTATGCTTAGGCTTTCTCGGAACTGCTTCAAATCAACTAGATATCTTTGTGCTGTAAATCTCCCAACAGCCAAACGCAAAAGCAGCAAACATCTCGCTGTATGTCCCACATCCAAAGTGCCAAAAGAGTGCTTGCTCTCCCTGTCTTTGAGTACTGTTTCTGTTTTCACTGTCCCGGTTACCTCTTTGCTAACATTCTCTTCAGAGCTGCAGTGAAACCAGGAACCACGTGGAGAAGGCACCCACACTGAAAATGCCTGGAGGGAACATTGGGGCTTCTTCTCAGTGTCTCTGACATAGGGTTTCACTGTCCCGGGAAAGTTTCTGCTAACACCCTGCAGAGCGCAGTGCCCAATGTACAGAAACGTCTTGCGGTATCTCCTACAGGGAAAGTGCCAGGAGGAATTGTGGAGCTTGTTCTTAGTGTCTCTGAGAATTGCTCTGATTATCCGTGTGACCTCTTTGCTAAGACTCTCCAGAGAGCCGTCCTCAAAACCAATACACATCTTGACATATCTCCCACATTGATCGCAGTGTCTCCTGGAACGGCGTTCAAGGAGCCAGGAACTTTTCTCCCTACACTGTCCATTGAGTTGTCCTCAAAACCAATATACATCCTGCTTTATCTCCCACATGGAAAGTGCCAGGAGGGAAAAGTAGGGATTATGCTTAGGCTTTCTCGGAACTGCTTCAAATCAACTAGATATCTTTGTGCTGTAAATCTCCCAACAGCCAAACGCAAAAGCAGCAAACATCTCGCTGTATGTCCCACATCCAAAGTGCCAAAAGAGAGCTTGCTCTCCCTGTCTTTGAGTACTGTTTCTGTTTTCACTGTCCCGGTTACCTCTTTGCTAACATTCTCTGCAGAGCTGCAGTGAAACCAGGAACCACGTGGAGAAGGCACCCACACTGAAAATGCCTGGAGGGAACATTGGGGCTTCTTCTCAGTGTCTCTGACATAGGGTTTCACTGTCACGGGAAAGTCTCTGCTAACACCCTGCAGAGCGCAGTGCCCAATGTACAGAAACGTCTTGCGGTATCTCCTACAGGGAAAGTGCCAGGAGGAATTGTGGAGCTTGTTCTTAGTGTCTCTGAGAATTGCTCTGATTATCCGTGTGACCTCTTTGCTAAGACTCTCCAGAGAGCCGTCCTCAAAACCAACACACATCTTGACATATCTCCCACATTGATCGCAGTGTTTCCTGGAACGGCGTTCAAGGAGCCAGGAACTTTTCTCCCTACACTGTCCATTGAGTTGTCCTCAAAACCAATATACATCCTGCTTGATCTCCCACATGGAAAGTGCCAGGAGGGAAAAGTAGGGATTATGCTTAGGCTTTCTCGGAACTGCTTCAAATCAACTAGATATCTTTGTGCTGTAAATCTCCCAACAGCCAAACGCAAAAGCAGCAAACATCTCGCTGTATGTCCCACATCCAAAGTGCCAAAAGAGAGCTTGCTCTCCCTGTCTTTGAGTACTGTTTTCACTGTCCCGGTTACCTCTTTGCTAACATTCTCTTCAGAGCTGCAGTGAAACCAGGAACCACGTGGAGAAGGCACCCACACTGAAAATGCCTGGAGGGAACACTGGGGCTTCTTCTCAGTGTCTCTGACATAGGGTTTCACTGTCCCGGAAAGTCTCTGCTAACACCCTGCAGAGCGCAGTGCCCAATGTACAGAAACGTCTTGCGGTATCTCCTACAGGGAAAGTGCCAGGAGGAATTGTGGAGCTTGTTCTTAGCGTCTCTGAGAATTGCTCTGATTATCCGTGTGACCTCTTTGCTAAGACTCTCCAGAGAGCCGTCCTCAAAACCAACACACATCTTGACATATCTCCCACATTGATCGCAGTGTCTCCTGGAACGGCGTTCAAGGAGCCAGGAACTTTTCTCCCTACACTGTCCATTGAGTTGTCCTCAAAACCAATATACATCCTGCTTTATCTCCCACATGGAAAGTGCCAGGAGGGAAAAGTAGGGATTATGCTTAGGCTTTCTCGGAACTGCTTCAAATCAACTAGATATCTTTGTGCTGTAAATCTCCCAACAGCCAAACGCAAAAGCAGCAAACATCTCGCTGTATGTCCCACATCCAAAGTGCCAAGAGAGAGCTTGCTCTCCCTGTCTTTGAGTACTGTTTTCACTGTCCCGGTTACCTCTTTGCTAACATTCTCTTCAGAGCTGCAGTGAAACCAGGAACCACGTGGAGAAGGCACCCACACTGAAAATGCCTGGAGGGAACATTGGGGCTTCTTCTCAGTGTCTCTGACATAGGGTTTCACTGTCCCGGAAAGTCTCTGCTAACAGCCTGCAGAGCGCAGTGCCCAATGTACAGAAACGTCTTGCGGTATCTCCTACAGGGAAAGTGCCAGGAGGAATTGTGGAGCTTGTTCTTAGCGTCTCTGAGAATTGCTCTGATTATCCGTGTGACCTCTTTGCTAAGACTCTCCAGAGAGCCGTCCTCAAAACCAACACACATCTTGACATATCTCCCACATTGATCGCAGTGTCTCCTGGAACGGCGTTCAAGGAGCCAGGAACTTTTCTCCCTACACTGTCCATTGAGTTGTCCTCAAAACCAATATACATCCTGCTTGATATCCCACATGGAAAGTGCCAGGAGGGAAAAGTAGGGATTATGCTTAGGCTTTCTCGGAACTGCTTCAAATCAACTAGATATCTTTGTGCTGTAAATCTCCCAACAGCCAAACGCAAAAGCAGCAAACATCTCGCTGTATGTCCCACATCCAAAGTGCCAAAAGAGAGCTTGCTCTCCCTGTCTTTGAGTACTGTTTTCACTGTCCCGGTTACCTCTTTGCTAACATTCTCTTCAGAGCTGCAGTGAAACCAGGAACCACGTGGAGAAGGCACCCACACTGAAAATGCCTGGAGGGAACATTGGGGCTTCTTCTCAGTGTCTCTGACATAGGGTTTCACTGTCCCGGAAAGTCTCTGCTAACAGCCTGCAGAGCGCAGTGCCCAATGTACAGAAACGTCTTGCGGTATCTCCTACAGGGAAAGTGCCAGGAGGAATTGTGGAGCTTGTTCTTAGCGTCTCTGAGAATTGCTCTGATTATCCGTGTGACCTCTTTGCTAAGACTCTCCAGAGAGCCGTCCTCAAAACCAACACACATCTTGACATATCTCCCACATTGATCGCAGTGTCTCCTGGAACGGCGTTCAAGGAGCCAGGAACTTTTCTCCCTACACTGTCCATTGAGTTGTCCTCAAAACCAATATACATCCTGCTGTATCTCCCACATGGAAAGTGCCAGGAGGGAAAAGTAGGGATTATGCTTAGGCTTTCTCGGAACTGCTTCAAATCAACTAGATATCTTTGTGCTGTAAATCTCCCAACAGCCAAACGCAAAAGCAGCAAACATCTCGCTGTATGTCCCACATCCAAAGTGCCAAAAGAGAGCTTGCTCTCCCTGTCTTTGAGTACTGTTTCTGTTTTCACTGTCCCGGTTACCTCTTTGCTAGCATTCTCTTCAGAGCTGCAGTGAAACCAGGAACCACGTGGAGAAGGCACCCACACTGAAAATGCCTGGAGGGAACATTGGGGCTTCTTCTCAGTGTCTCTGACATAGGGTTTCACTGTCCCGGGAAAGTCTCTGCTAACACCCTGCAGAGCGCAGTGCCCAATGTACAGAAACCTCTTGCGGTATCTCCTACAGGGAAAGTGCCAGGAGGAATTGTGGAGCTTGTTCTTAGCGTCTCTGAGAATTGCTCTGATTATCCGTGTGACCTCTTTGCTAAGACTCTCCAGAGAGCCGTCCTCAAAACCAACACACATCTTGACATATCTCCCACATCGATCGCAGTGTCTCCTGGAACGGCGTTCAAGGAGCCAGGAACTTTTCTCCCTACACTGTCCATTGAGTTGTCCTCAAAACCAATATACATCCTGCTTTATCTCCCACATGGAAAGTGCCAGGAGGGAAAAGTAGGGATTATGCTTAGGCTTTCTCGGAACTGCTTCAAATCAACTAGATATCTTTGTGCTGTAAATCTCCCAACAGCCAAACGCAAAAGCAGCAAACATCTCGCTGTATGTCCCACATCCAAAGTGCCAAAAGAGAGCTTGCTCTCCCTGTCTTTGAGTACTGTTTCTGTTTTCACTGTCCCGGTTACCTCTTTGCTAACATTCTCTGCAGAGCTGCAGTGAAACCAGGAACCACGTGGAGAAGGCACCCACACTGAAAATGCCTGGAGGGAACATTGGGGCTTCTTCTCAGTGTCTCTGACATAGGGTTTCACTGTCACGGGAAAGTCTCTGCTAACACCCTGCAGAGCGCTGTGCCCAATGTACAGATACGTCTTGCGGTATCTCCTACAGGGAAAGTGCCAGGAGGAATTGTGGAGCTTGTTCTTAGTGTCTCTGAGAATTGCTCTGATTATCCGTGTGACCTCTTTGCTAAGACTCTCCAGAGAGCCGTCCTCAAAACCAACACACATCTTGACATATCTCCCACATTGATCGCAGTGTTTCCTGGAACGGCGTTCAAGGAGCCAGGAACTTTTCTCCCTACACTGTCCATTGAGTTGTCCTCAAAACCAATATACATCCTGCTTTATCTCCCACATGGAAAGTGCCAGGAGGGAAAAGTAGGGATTATGCTTAGGCTTTCTCGGAACTGCTTCAAATCAACTAGATATCTTTGTGCTGTAAATCTCCCAACAGCCAAACGCAAAAGCAGCAAACATCTCGCTGTATGTCCCACATCCAAAGTGCCAAAAGAGAGCTTGCTCTCCCTGTCTTTGAGTACTGTTTTCACTGTCCCGGTTACCTCTTTGCTAACATTCTCTTCAGAGCTGCAGTGAAACCAGGAACCACGTGGAGAAGGCACCCACACTGAAAATGCCTGGAGGGAACACTGGGGCTTCTTCTCAGTGTCTCTGACATAGGGTTTCACTGTCCCGGAAAGTCTCTGCTAACAGCCTGCAGAGCGCAGTGCCCAATGTACAGAAACGTCTTGCGGTATCTCCTACAGGGAAAGTGCCAGGAGGAATTGTGGAGCTTGTTCTTAGCGTCTCTGAGAATTGCTCTGATTATCCGTGTGACCTCTTTGCTAAGACTCTCCAGAGAGCCGTCCTCAAAACCAACACACATCTTGACATATCTCCCACATTGATCGCAGTGTCTCCTGGAACGGCGTTCAAGGATCCAGGAACTTTTCTCCCTACACTGTCCATTGAGTTGTCCTCAAAACCAATATACATCCTGCTGTATCTCCCACATGGAAAGTGCCAGGAGGGAAAAGTAGGGATTATGCTTAGGCTTTCTCGGAACTGCTTCAAATCAACTAGATATCTTTGTGCTGTAAATCTCCCAACAGCCAAACGCAAAAGCAGCAAACATCTCGCTGTATGTCCCACATCCAAAGTGCCAAAAGAGAGCTTGCTCTCCCTGTCTTTGAGTACTGTTTCTGTTTTCACTGTCCCGGTTACCTCTTTGCTAACATTCTCTTCAGAGCTGCAGTGAAACCAGGAACCACGTGGAGAAGGCACCCACACTGAAAATGCCTGGAGGGAACATTGGGGCTTCTTCTCAGTGTCTCTGACATAGGGTTTCACTGTCCCGGGAAAGTCTCTGCTAACACCCTGCAGAGCGCAGTGCCCAATGTACAGAAACCTCTTGCGGTATCTCCTACAGGGAAAGTGCCAGGAGGAATTGTGGAGCTTGTTCTTAGTGTCTCTGAGAATTGCTCTGATTATCCGTGTGACCTCTTTGCTAAGACTCTCCAGAGAGCCGTCCTCAAAACCAATACACATCTTGACATATCTCCCACATTGATCGCAGTGTCTCCTGGAATGGCGTTCAAGGAGCCAGGAACTTTTCTCCCTACACTGTCCATTGAGTTGTCCTCAAAACCAATATACATCCTGCTTTATCTCCCACATGGAAAGTGCCAGGAGGGAAAAGTAGGGATTATGCTTAGGCTTTCTCGGAACTGCTTCAAATCAACTAGATATCTTTGTGCTGTAAATCTCCCAACAGCCAAACGCAAAAGCAGCAAACATCTCGCTGTATGTCCCACATCCAAAGTGCCAAAAGAGAGCTTGCTCTCCCTGTCTTTGAGTACTGTTTTCACTGTCCCGGTTACCTCTTTGCTAACATTCTCTTCAGAGCTGCAGTGAAACCAGGAACCACGTGGAGAAGGCACCCACACTGAAAATGCCTGGAGGGAACACTGGGGCTTCTTCTCAGTGTCTCTGACATAGGGTTTCACTGTCCCGGAAAGTCTCTGCTAACAGCCTGCAGAGCGCAGTGCCCAATGTACAGAAACGTCTTGCGGTATCTCCTACAGGGAAAGTGCCAGGAGGAATTGTGGAGCTTGTTCTTAGCGTCTCTGAGAATTGCTCTGATTATCCGTGTGACCTCTTTGCTAAGACTCTCCAGAGAGCCGTCCTCAAAACCAACACACATCTTGACATATCTCCCACATTGATCGCAGTGTCTCCTGGAACGGCGTTCAAGGAGCCAGGAACTTTTCTCCCTACACTGTCCATTGAGTTGTCCTCAAAACCAATATACATCCTGCTGTATCTCCCACATGGAAAGTGCCAGGAGGGAAAAGTAGGGATTATGCTTAGGCTTTCTCGGAACTGCTTCAAATCAACTAGATATCTTTGTGCTGTAAATCTCCCAACAGCCAAACGCAAAAGCAGCAAACATCTCGCTGTATGTCCCACATCCAAAGTGCCAAAAGAGAGCTTGCTCTCCCTGTCTTTGAGTACTGTTTCTGTTTTCACTGTCCCGGTTACCTCTTTGCTAACATTCTCTTCAGAGCTGCAGTGAAACCAGGAACCACGTGGAGAAGGCACCCACACTGAAAATGCCTGGAGGGAACATTGGGGCTTCTTCTCAGTGTCTCTGACATAGGGTTTCACTGTCCCGGGAAAGTCTCTGCTAACACCCTGCAGAGCGCAGTGCCCAATGTACAGAAACCTCTTGCGGTATCTCCTACAGGGAAAGTGCCAGGAGGAATTGTGGAGCTTGTTCTTAGTGTCTCTGAGAATTGCTCTGATTATCCGTGTGACCTCTTTGCTAAGACTCTCCAGAGAGCCGTCCTCAAAACCAATACACATCTTGACATATCTCCCACATTGATCGCAGTGTCTCCTGGAATGGCGTTCAAGGAGCCAGGAACTTTTCTCCCTACACTGTCCATTGAGTTGTCCTCAAAACCAATATACATCCTGCTTTATCTCCCACATGGAAAGTGCCAGGAGGGAAAAGTAGGGATTATGCTTAGGCTTTCTCGGAACTGCTTCAAATCAACTAGATATCTTTGTGCTGTAAATCTCCCAACAGCCAAACGCAAAAGCAGCAAACATCTCGCTGTATGTCCCACATCCAAAGTGCCAAAAGAGAGCTTGCTCTCCCTGTCTTTGAGTACTGTTTCTGTTTTCACTGTCCCGGTTACCTCTTTGCTAACATTCTCTTCAGAGCTGCAGTGAAACCAGGAACCACGTGGAGAAGGCACCCACACTGAAAATGCCTGGAGGGAACATTGGGGCTTCTTCTCAGTGTCTCTGACATAGGGTTTCACTGTCCCGGGAAAGTCTCTGCTAACACCCTGCAGAGCGCAGTGCCCAATGTACAGAAACGTCTTGCGGTATCTCCTACAGGGAAAGTGCCAGGAGGAATTGTGGAGCTTGTTCTTAGTGTCTCTGAGAATTGCTCTGATTATCCGTGTGACCTCTTTGCTAAGACTCTCCAGAGAGCCGTCCTCAAAACCAACACACATCTTGACATATCTCCCACATTGATCGCAGTGTCTCCTGGAACGGCGTTCAAGGAGCCAGGAACTTTTCTCCCTACACTGTCCATTGAGTTGTCCTCAAAACCAATATACATCCTGCTTTATCTCCCACATGGAAAGTGCCAGGAGGGAAAAGTAGGGATTATGCTTAGGCTTTCTCGGAACTGCTTCAAATCAACTAGATATCTTTGTGCTGTAAATCTCCCAACAGCCAAACGCAAAAGCAGCAAACATCTCGCTGTATGTCCCACATCCAAAGTGCCAAAAGAGAGCTTGCTCTCCCTGTCTTTGAGTACTGTTTTCACTGTCCCGGTTACCTCTTTGCTAACATTCTCTTCAGAGCTGCAGTGAAACCAGGAACCACGTGGAGAAGGCACCCACACTGAAAATGCCTGGAGGGAACACTGGGGCTTCTTCTCAGTGTCTCTGACATAGGGTTTCACTGTCCCGGGAAAGTCTCTGCTAACACCCTGCAGAGCGCAGTGCCCAATATACAGAAACGTCTTGCGGTATCTTCTACAGGGAAAGTGCCAGGAGGAATTGTGGAGCTTGTTCTTAGTGTCTCTGAGAATTGCTCTGATTATCCGTGTGACCTCTTTGCTAAGACTCTCCAGAGAGCCGTCCTCAAAACCAACACACATCTTGACATATCTCCCACATTGATCGCAGTGTCTCCTGGAACGGCGTTCAAGGAGCCAGGAACTTTTCTCCCTACACTGTCCATTGAGTTGTCCTCAAAACCAATATACATCCTGCTTTATCTCCCACATGGAAAGTGCCAGGAGGGAAAAGTAGGGATTATGCTTAGGCTTTCTCGGAACTGCTTCAAATCAACTAGATATCTTTGTGCTGTAAATCTCCCAACAGCCAAACGCAAAAGCAGCAAACATCTCGCTGTATGTCCCACATCCAAAGTGCCAAAAGAGAGCTTGCTCTCCCTGTCTTTGAGTACTGTTTTCACTGTCCCGGTTACCTCTTTGCTAACATTCTCTTCAGAGCTGCAGTGAAACCAGGAACCACGTGGAGAAGGCACCCACACTGAAAATGCCTGGAGGGAACATTGGGGCTTCTTCTCAGTGTCTCTGACATAGGGTTTCACTGTCCCGGGAAAGTCTCTGCTAACACCCTGCAGAGCGCAGTGCCCAATGTACAGAAACCTCTTGCGGTATCTCCTACAGGGAAAGTGCCAGGAGGAATTGTGGAGCTTGTTCTTAGTGTCTCTGAGAATTGCTCTGATTATCCGTGTGACCTCTTTGCTAAGACTCTCCAGAGAGCCGTCCTCAAAACCAATACACATCTTGACATATCTCCCACATTGATCGCAGTGTCTCCTGGAATGGCGTTCAAGGAGCCAGGAACTTTTCTCCCTACACTGTCCATTGAGTTGTCCTCAAAACCAATATACATCCTGCTTTATCTCCCACATGGAAAGTGCCAGGAGGGAAAAGTAGGGATTATGCTTAGGCTTTCTCGGAACTGCTTCAAATCAACTAGATATCTTTGTGCTGTAAATCTCCCAACAGCCAAACGCAAAAGCAGCAAACATCTCGCTGTATGTCCCACATCCAAAGTGCCAAAAGAGAGCTTGCTCTCCCTGTCTTTGAGTACTGTTTTCACTGTCCCGGTTACCTCTTTGCTAACATTCTCTTCAGAGCTGCAGTGAAACCAGGAACCACGTGGAGAAGGCACCCACACTGAAAATGCCTGGAGGGAACACTGGGGCTTCTTCTCAGTGTCTCTGACATAGGGTTTCACTGTCCCGGAAAGTCTCTGCTAACAGCCTGCAGAGCGCAGTGCCCAATGTACAGAAACGTCTTGCGGTATCTCCTACAGGGAAAGTGCCAGGAGGAATTGTGGAGCTTGTTCTTAGCGTCTCTGAGAATTGCTCTGATTATCCGTGTGACCTCTTTGCTAAGACTCTCCAGAGAGCCGTCCTCAAAACCAACACACATCTTGACATATCTCCCACATTGATCGCAGTGTCTCCTGGAACGGCGTTCAAGGATCCAGGAACTTTTCTCCCTACACTGTCCATTGAGTTGTCCTCAAAACCAATATACATCCTGCTGTATCTCCCACATGGAAAGTGCCAGGAGGGAAAAGTAGGGATTATGCTTAGGCTTTCTCGGAACTGCTTCAAATCAACTAGATATCTTTGTGCTGTAAATCTCCCAACAGCCAAACGCAAAAGCAGCAAACATCTCGCTGTATGTCCCACATCCAAAGTGCCAAAAGAGAGCTTGCTCTCCCTGTCTTTGAGTACTGTTTCTGTTTTCACTGTCCCGGTTACCTCTTTGCTAACATTCTCTTCAGAGCTGCAGTGAAACCAGGAACCACGTGGAGAAGGCACCCACACTGAAAATGCCTGGAGGGAACATTGGGGCTTCTTCTCAGTGTCTCTGACATAGGGTTTCACTGTCCCGGGAAAGTCTCTGCTAACACCCTGCAGAGCGCAGTGCCCAATGTACAGAAACCTCTTGCGGTATCTCCTACAGGGAAAGTGCCAGGAGGAATTGTGGAGCTTGTTCTTAGTGTCTCTGAGAATTGCTCTGATTATCCGTGTGACCTCTTTGCTAAGACTCTCCAGAGAGCCGTCCTCAAAACCAATACACATCTTGACATATCTCCCACATTGATCGCAGTGTCTCCTGGAATGGCGTTCAAGGAGCCAGGAACTTTTCTCCCTACACTGTCCATTGAGTTGTCCTCAAAACCAATATACATCCTGCTTTATCTCCCACATGGAAAGTGCCAGGAGGGAAAAGTAGGGATTATGCTTAGGCTTTCTCGGAACTGCTTCAAATCAACTAGATATCTTTGTGCTGTAAATCTCCCAACAGCCAAACGCAAAAGCAGCAAACATCTCGCTGTATGTCCCACATCCAAAGTGCCAAAAGAGAGCTTGCTCTCCCTGTCTTTGAGTACTGTTTCTGTTTTCACTGTCCCGGTTACCTCTTTGCTAACATTCTCTTCAGAGCTGCAGTGAAACCAGGAACCACGTGGAGAAGGCACCCACACTGAAAATGCCTGGAGGGAACATTGGGGCTTCTTCTCAGTGTCTCTGACATAGGGTTTCACTGTCCCGGGAAAGTCTCTGCTAACACCCTGCAGAGCGCAGTGCCCAATGTACAGAAACGTCTTGCGGTATCTCCTACAGGGAAAGTGCCAGGAGGAATTGTGGAGCTTGTTCTTAGTGTCTCTGAGAATTGCTCTGATTATCCGTGTGACCTCTTTGCTAAGACTCTCCAGAGAGCCGTCCTCAAAACCAACACACATCTTGACATATCTCCCACATTGATCGCAGTGTCTCCTGGAACGGCGTTCAAGGAGCCAGGAACTTTTCTCCCTACACTGTCCATTGAGTTGTCCTCAAAACCAATATACATCCTGCTTTATCTCCCACATGGAAAGTGCCAGGAGGGAAAAGTAGGGATTATGCTTAGGCTTTCTCGGAACTGCTTCAAATCAACTAGATATCTTTGTGCTGTAAATCTCCCAACAGCCAAACGCAAAAGCAGCAAACATCTCGCTGTATGTCCCACATCCAAAGTGCCAAAAGAGAGCTTGCTCTCCCTGTCTTTGAGTACTGTTTTCACTGTCCCGGTTACCTCTTTGCTAACATTCTCTTCAGAGCTGCAGTGAAACCAGGAACCACGTGGAGAAGGCACCCACACTGAAAATGCCTGGAGGGAACATTGGGGCTTCTTCTCAGTGTCTCTGACATAGGGTTTCACTGTCCCGGGAAAGTCTCTGCTAACACCCTGCAGAGCGCAGTGCCCAATATACAGAAACGTCTTGCGGTATCTTCTACAGGGAAAGTGCCAGGAGGAATTGTGGAGCTTGTTCTTAGTGTCTCTGAGAATTGCTCTGATTATCCGTGTGACCTCTTTGCTAAGACTCTCCAGAGAGCCGTCCTCAAAACCAACACACATCTTGACATATCTCCCACATTGATCGCAGTGTCTCCTGGAACGGCGTTCAAGGAGCCAGGAACTTTTCTCCCTACACTGTCCATTGAGTTGTCCTCAAAACCAATATACATCCTGCTTTATCTCCCACATGGAAAGTGCCAGGAGGGAAAAGTAGGGATTATGCTTAGGCTTTCTCGGAACTGCTTCAAATCAACTAGATATCTTTGTGCTGTAAATCTCCCAACAGCCAAACGCAAAAGCAGCAAACATCTCGCTGTATGTCCCACATCCAAAGTGCCAAAAGAGAGCTTGCTCTCCCTGTCTTTGAGTACTGTTTTCACTGTCCCGGTTACCTCTTTGCTAACATTCTCTTCAGAGCTGCAGTGAAACCAGGAACCACGTGGAGAAGGCACCCACACTGAAAATGCCTGGAGGGAACACTGGGGCTTCTTCTCAGTGTCTCTGACATAGGGTTTCACTGTCCCGGGAAAGTCTCTGCTAACACCCTGCAGAGCGCAGTGCCCAATATACAGAAACGTCTTGCGGTATCTTCTACAGGGAAAGTGCCAGGAGGAATTGTGGAGCTTGTTCTTAGTGTCTCTGAGAATTGCTCTGATTATCCGTGTGACCTCTTTGCTAAGACTCTCCAGAGAGCCGTCCTCAAAACCAACACACATCTTGACATATCTCCCACATTGATCGCAGTGTCTCCTGGAACGGCGTTGAAGGAGCCAGGAAATTTTCTCCCTACACTGTCCATTGAGTTGTCCTCAGAACCAATATACATCCTGCTTTATCTCCCACATGGAAAGTGCCAGGAGGGAAAAGTAGGGATTATGCTTAGGCTTTCTCGGAACTGCTTCAAATCAACTAGATATCTTTGTGCTGTAAATCTCCCAACAGCCAAACGCAAAAGCAGCAAACATCTCGCTGTATGTCCCACATCCAAAGTGCCAAAAGAGAGCCTGCTCTCCCTGTCTTTGAGTACTGTTTCTGTTTTCACTGTCCCGGTTACCTCTTTGCTAACATTCTCTTCAGAGCTGCAGTGAAACCAGGAACCACGTGGAGAAGGCACCCACACTGAAAATGCCTGGAGGGAACATTGGGGCTTCTTCTCAGTGTCTCTGACATAGGGTTTCACTGTCCCGGGAAAGTCTCTGTTAACACCCTGCAGAGCGCTGTGCCCAATGTACAGAAACGTCTTGCGGTATCTCCTACAGGGAAAGTGCCAGGAGGAATTGTGGAGCTTGTTCTTAGTGTCTCTGAGAATTGCTCTGATTATCCGTGTGACCTCTTTGCTAAGACTCTCCAGAGAGCCGTCCTCAAAACCAACACACATCTTGACATATCTCCCACATTGATCGCAGTGTCTCCTGGAACGGCGTTCAAGGAGCCAGGAACTTTTCTCCCTACACTGTCCATTGAGTTGTCCTCAAAACCAATATACATCCTGCTGTATCTCCCACATGGAAAGTGCCAGGAGGGAAAAGTAGGGATTATGCTTAGGCTTTCTCGGAACTGCTTCAAATCAACTAGATATCTTTGTGCTGTAAATCTCCCAACAGCCAAACGCAAAAGCAGCAAACATCTCGCTGTATGTCCCACATCCAAAGTGCCAAAAGAGAGCTTGCTCTCCCTGTCTTTGAGTACTGTTTTCACTGTCCCGGTTACCTCTTTGCTAACATTCTCTTCAGAGCTGCAGTGAAACCAGGAACCACGTGGAGAAGGCACCCACACTGAAAATGCCTGGAGGGAACACTGGGGCTTCTTCTCAGTGTCTCTGACATAGGGTTTCACTGTCCCGGGAAAGTCTCTGCTAACACCCTGCAGAGCGCAGTGCCCAATGTACAGAAACGTCTTGCGGTATCTCCTACAGGGAAAGTGCCAGGAGGAATTGTGGAGCTTGTTCTTAGTGTCTCTGAGAATTGCTCTGATTATCCCTGTGACCTCTTTGCTAAGACTCTCCAGAGAGCCGTCCTCAAAACCAACACACATCTTGACATATCTCCCACATTGATCGCAGTGTCTCCTGGAACGGCGTTCAACGAGCCAGGAACTTTTCTCCCTACACTGTCCATTGAGTTGTCCTCAAAACCAATATACATCCTGCTTTATCTCCCACATGGAAAGTGCCAGGAGGGAAAAGTAGGGATTATGCTTAGGCTTTCTCGGAACTGCTTCAAATCAACTAGATATCTTTGTGCTGTAAATCTCCCAACAGCCAAACGCAAAAGCAGCAAACATCTCGCTGTATGTCCCACATCCAAAGTGCCAAAAGAGAGCTTGCTCTCCCTGTCTTTGAGTACTGTTTTCACTGTCCCGGTTACCTCTTTGCTAACATTCTCTTCAGAGCTGCAGTGAAACCAGGAACCACGTGGAGAAGGCACCCACACTGAAAATGCCTGGAGGGAACACTGGGGCTTCTTCTCAGTGTCTCTGACATAGGGTTTCACTGTCCCGGGAAAGTCTCTGCTAACACCCTGCAGAGCGCAGTGCCCAATATACAGAAACGTCTTGCGGTATCTTCTACAGGGAAAGTGCCAGGAGGAATTGTGGAGCTTGTTCTTAGTGTCTCTGAGAATTGCTCTGATTATCCGTGTGACCTCTTTGCTAAGACTCTCCAGAGAGCCGTCCTCAAAACCAACACACATCTTGACATATCTCCCACATTGATCGCAGTGTCTCCTGGAACGGCGTTGAAGGAGCCAGGAACTTTTCTCCCTACACTGTCCATTGAGTTGTCCTCAGAACCAATATACATCCTGCTTTATCTCCCACATGGAAAGTGCCAGGAGGGAAAAGTAGGGATTATGCTTAGGCTTTCTCGAAACTGCTTCAAATCAACTAGATATCTTTGTGCTGTAAATCTCCCAACAGCCAAACGCAAAAGCAGCAAACATCTCGCTGTATGTCCCACATCCAAAGTGCCAAAAGAGAGCTTGCTCTCCCTGTCTTTGAGTACTGTTTCTGTTTTCACTGTCCCGGTTACCTCTTTGCTAACATTCTCTTCAGAGCTGCAGTGAAACCAGGAACCACGTGGAGAAGGCACCCACACTGAAAATGCCTGGAGGGAACATTGGGGCTTCTTCTCAGTGTCTCTGACATAGGGTTTCACTGTCCCGGGAAAGTCTCTGCTAACACCCTGCAGAGCGCTGTGCCCAATGTACAGAAACGTCTTGCGGTATCTCCTACAGGGAAAGTGCCAGGAGGAATTGTGGAGCTTGTTCTTAGTGTCTCTGAGAATTGCTCTGATTATCCGTGTGACCTCTTTGCTAAGACTCTCCAGAGAGCCGTCCTCAAAACCAACACACATCTTGACATATCTCCCACATTGATCGCAGTGTCTCCTGGAACGGCGCTGAAGGAGCCAGGAACTTTTCTCCCTACACTGTCCATTGAGTTGTCCTCAAAACCAATATAGATCCTGCTTTATCTCCCACATGGAAAGTGCCAGGAGGGAAAAGTAGGGATTATGCTTAGGCTTTCTCGGAACTGCTTCAAATCAACTAGATATCTTTGTGCTGTAAATCTCCCAACAGCCAAACGCAAAAGCAGCAAACATCTCGCTGTATGTCCCACATCCAAAGTGCCAAAAGAGAGCTTGCTCTCCCTGTCTTTGAGTACTGTTTTCACTGTCCCGGTTACCTCTTTGCTAACATTCTCTGCAGAGCTGCAGTGAAACCAGGAACCACGTGGAGAAGGCACCCACACTGAAAATGCCTGGAGGGAACACTGGGGCTTCTTCTCAGTGTCTCTGACATAGGGTTTCACTGTCCCGGGAAAGTCTCTGCTAACACCCTGCAGAGCGCAGTGCCCAATGTACAGAAACCTCTTGCGGTATCTCCTACAGGGAAAGTGCCAGGAGGAATTGTGGAGCTTGTTCTTAGTGTCTCTGAGAATTGCTCTGATTATCCCTGTGACCTCTTTGCTAAGACTCTCCAGAGAGCCGTCCTCAAAACCAACACACATCTTGACATATCTCCCACATTGATCGCAGTGTCTCCTGGAACGGCGTTCAAGGAGCCAGGAACTTTTCTCCCTACACTGTCCATTGAGTTGTCCTCAAAACCAATATACATCCTGCTTTATCTCCCACATGGAAAGTGCCAGGAGGGAAAAGTAGGGATTATGCTTAGGCTTTCTCGGAACTGCTTCAAATCAACTAGATATCTTTGTGCTGTAAATCTCCCAACAGCCAAACGCAAAAGCAGCAAACATCTCGCTGTATGTCCCACATCCAAAGTGCCAAAAGAGAGCTTGCTCTCCCTGTCTTTGAGTACTGTTTTCACTGTCCCGGTTACCTCTTTGCTAACATTCTCTTCAGAGCTGCAGTGAAACCAGGAACCACGTGGAGAAGGCACCCACACTGAAAATGCCTGGAGGGAACACTGGGGCTTCTTCTCAGTGTCTCTGACATAGGGTTTCACTGTCCCGGGAAAGTCTCTGCTAACACCCTGCAGAGCGCAGTGCCCAATATACAGAAACGTCTTGCGGTATATTCTACAGGGAAAGTGCCAGGAGGAATTGTGGAGCTTGTTCTTAGTGTCTCTGAGAATTGCTCTGATTATCCCTGTGACCTCTTTGCTAAGACTCTCCAGAGAGCCGTCCTCAAAACCAACACACATCTTGACATATCTCCCACATTGATCGCAGTGTCTCCTGGAACGGCGTTCAAGGAGCCAGGAACTTTTCTCCCTACACTGTCCATTGAGTTGTCCTCAAAACCAATATACATCCTGCTTTATCTCCCACATGGAAAGTGCCAGGAGGGAAAAGTAGGGATTATGCTTAGGCTTTCTCGGAACTGCTTCAAATCAACTAGATATCTTTGTGCTGTAAATCTCCCAACAGCCAAACGCAAAAGCAGCAAACATCTCGCTGTATGTCCCACATCCAAAGTGCCAAAAGAGAGCTTGCTCTCCCTGTCTTTGAGTACTGTTTTCACTGTCCCGGTTACCTCTTTGCTAACATTCTCTTCAGAGCTGCAGTGAAACCAGGAACCACGTGGAGAAGGCACCCACACTGAAAATGCCTGGAGGGAACACTGGGGCTTCTTCTCAGTGTCTCTGGCATAGGTTTTCACTGTCCCGGGAAAGTCTCTGCTAACACCCTGCAGAGCGCTGTGCCCAATATACAGAAACGTCTTGCGGTATCTTCTACAGGGAAAGTGCCAGGAGGAATTGTGGAGCTTGTTCTTAGTGTCTCTGAGAATTGCTCTGATTATCCCTGTGACCTCTTTGCTAAGACTCTCCAGAGAGCCGTCCTCAAAACCAACACGCATCTTGACATATCTCGCACATTGATCGCAGTGTCTCCTGGAACGGCGTTCAAGGAGCCAGGAACTTTTCTCCCTACACTGTCCATTGAGTTGTCCTCAAAACCAATATACATCCTGCTTTATCTCCCACATGGAAAGTGCCAGGAGGGAAAAGTAGGGATTATGCTTAGGCTTTCTCGGAACTGCTTCAAATCAACTAGATATCTTTGTGCTGTAAATCTCCCAACAGCCAAACGCAAAAGCAGCAAACATCTCGCTGTATGTCCCACATCCAAAGTGCCAAAAGAGAGCTTGCTCTCCCTGTCTTTGAGTACTGTTTTCACTGTCCCGGTTACCTCTTTGCTAACATTCTCTTCAGAGCTGCAGTGAAACCAGGAACCACGTGGAGAAGGCACCCACACTAAAAATGCCTGGAGGGAACACTGGGGCTTCTTCTCAGTGTCTCTGACATAGGGTTTCACTGTCCCGGGAAAGTCTCTGCTAACACCCTGCAGAGCGCAGTGCCCAATGTACAGAAACGTCTTGCGGTATCTCCTACAGGGAAAGTGCCAGGAGGAATTGTGGAGCTTGTTCTTAGTGTCTCTGAGAATTGCTCTGATTATCCCTGTGACCTCTTTGCTAAGACTCTCCAGAGAGCCGTCCTCAAAACCAACACACATCTTGACATATCTCCCACATTGATCGCAGTGTCTCCTGGAACGGCGTTCAAGGAGCCAGGAACTTTTCTCCCTACACTGTCCATTGAGTTGTCCTCAAAACCAATATACATCCTGCTTTATCTCCCACATGGAAAGTGCCAGGAGGGAAAAGTAGGGATTATGCTTAGGCTTTCTCGGAACTGCTTCAAATCAACTAGATATCTTTGTGCTGTAAATCTCCCAACAGCCAAACGCAAAAGCAGCAAACATCTCGCTGTATGTCCCACATCCAAAGTGCCAAAGAGAGCTTGCTCTCCCTGTCTTTGAGTACTGTTTTCACTGTCCCGGTTACCTCTTTGCTAACATTCTCTTCAGAGCTGCAGTGAAACCAGGAACCACGTGGAGAAGGCACCCACACTGAAAATGCCTGGAGGGAACACTGGGGCTTCTTCTCAGTGTCTCTGACATAGGGTTTCACTGTCCCGGGAAAGTCTCTGCTAACACCCTGCAGAGCGCAGTGCCCAATATACAGAAACGTCTTGCGGTATCTTCTACAGGGAAAGTGCCAGGAGGAATTGTGGAGCTTGTTCTTAGTGTCTCTGAGAATTGCTCTGATTATCCGTGTGACCTCTTTGCTAAGACTCTCCAGAGAGCCGTCCTCAAAACCAACACACATCTTGACATATCTCCCACATTGATCGCAGTGTCTCCTGGAACGGCGTTCAAGGAGCCAGGAACTTTTCTCCCTACACTGTCCATTGAGTTGTCCTCAAAACCAATATACATCCTGCTTTATCTCCCACATGGAAAGTGCCAGGAGGGAAAAGTAGGGATTATGCTTAGGCTTTCTCGGAACTGCTTCAAATCAACTAGATATCTTTGTGCTGTAAATCTCCCAACAGCCAAACGCAAAAGCAGCAAACATCTCGCTGTATGTCCCACATCCAAAGTGCCAAAAGAGAGCTTGCTCTCCCTGTCTTTGAGTACTGTTTTCACTGTCCCGGTTACCTCTTTGCTAACATTCTCTTCAGAGCTGCAGTGAAACCAGGAACCACGTGGAGAAGGCACCCACACTGAAAATGCCTGGAGGGAACACTGGGGCTTCTTCTCAGTGTCTCTGACATAGGGTTTCACTGTCCCGGGAAAGTCTCTGCTAACACCCTGCAGAGCGCAGTGCCCAATATACAGAAACGTCTTGCGGTATATCCTACAGGGAAAGTGCCAGGAGGAATTGTGGAGCTTGTTCTTAGTGTCTCTGAGAATTGCTCTGATTATCCCTGTGACTTCTTTGCTAAGACTCTCCAGAGAGCCGTCCTCAAAACCAACACACATCTTGACATATCTCCCACATTGATCGCAGTGTCTCCTGGAACGGCGTTCAAGGAGCCAGGAACTTTTCTCCCTACACTGTCCATTGAGTTGTCCTCAAAACCAATATACATCCTGCTTTATCTCCCACATGGAAAGTGCCAGGAGGGAAAAGTAGGGATTATGCTTAGGCTTTCTCGGAACTGCTTCAAATCAACTAGATATCTTTGTGCTGTAAATCTCCCAACAGCCAAACGCAAAAGCAGCAAACATCTCGCTGTATGTCCCACATCCAAAGTGCCAAAAGAGAGCTTGCTCTCCCTGTCTTTGAGTACTGTTTTCACTGTCCCGGTTACCTCTTTGCTAACATTCTCTTCAGAGCTGCAGTGAAACCAGGAACCACGTGGAGAAGGCACCCACACTGAAAATGCCTGGAGGGAACACTGGGGCTTCTTCTCAGTGTCTCTGACATAGGGTTTCACTGTCCCGGGAAAGTTTCTGCTAACACCCTGCAGAGCGCAGTGCCCAATATACAGAAACGTCTTGCGGTATATCCTACAGGGAAAGTGCCAGGAGGAATTGTGGAGCTTGTTCTTAGTGTCTCTGAGAATTGCTCTGATTATCCCTGTGACTTCTTTGCTAAGACTCTCCAGAGAGCCGTCCTCAAAACCAACACACATCTTGACATATCTCCCACATTGATCGCAGTGTCTCCTGGAACGGCGTTGAAGGAGCCAGGAACTTTTCTCCCTACACTGTCCATTGAGTTGTCCTCAAAACCAATATACATCCTGCTGTATCTCCCACATGGAAAGTGCCAGGAGGGAAAAGTAGGGATTATGCTTAGGCTTTCTCGGAACTGCTTCAAATCAACTAGATATCTTTGTGCTGTAAATCTCCCAACAGCCAAACGCAAAAGCAGCAAACATCTCGCTGTATGTCCCACATCCAAAGTGCCAAAAGAGAGCTTGCTCTCCCTGTCTTTGAGTACTGTTTCTGTTTTCACTGTCCCGGTTACCTCTTTGCTAACATTCTCTTCAGAGCTGCAGTGAAACCAGGAACCACGTGGAGAAGGCACCCACACTGAAAATGCCTGGAGGGAACACTGGGGCTTCTTCTCAGTGTCTCTGACATAGGGTTTCACTGTCCCGGGAAAGTCTCTGCTAACACCCTGCAGAGCGCAGTGCCCAATATACAGAAACGTCTTGCGGTATCTCCTACAGGGAAAGTGCCAGGAGGAATTGTGGAGCTTGTTCTTAGTGTCTCTGAGAATTGCTCTGATTATCCGTGTGACCTCTTTGCTAAGACTCTCCAGAGAGCCGTCCTCAAAACCAACACACATCTTGACATATCTCCCACATTGATCGCAGTGTCTCCTGGAACGGCGCTGAAGGAGCCAGGAACTTTTCTCCCTACACTGTCCATTGAGTTGTCCTCAAAACCAATATAGATCCTGCTTTATCTCCCACATGGAAAGTGCCAGGAGGGAAAAGTAGGGATTATGCTTAGGCTTTCTCGGAACTGCTTCAAATCAACTAGATATCTTTGTGCTGTAAATCTCCCAACAGCCAAACGCAAAAGCAGCAAACATCTCGCTGTATGTCCCACATCCAAAGTGCCAAAAGAGAGCTTGCTCTCCCTGTCTTTGAGTACTGTTTTCACTGTCCCGGTTACCTCTTTGCTAACATTCTCTGCAGAGCTGCAGTGAAACCAGGAACCACGTGGAGAAGGCACCCACACTGAAAATGCCTGGAGGGAACACTGGGGCTTCTTCTCAGTGTCTCTGACATAGGGTTTCACTGTCCCGGGAAAGTCTCTGCTAACACCCTGCAGAGCGCAGTGCCCAATGTACAGAAACCTCTTGCGGTATCTCCTACAGGGAAAGTGCCAGGAGGAATTGTGGAGCTTGTTCTTAGTGTCTCTGAGAATTGCTCTGATTATCCCTGTGACCTCTTTGCTAAGACTCTCCAGAGAGCCGTCCTCAAAACCAACACACATCTTGACATATCTCCCACATTGATCGCAGTGTCTCCTGGAACGGCGTTCAAGGAGCCAGGAACTTTTCTCCCTACACTGTCCATTGAGTTGTCCTCAAAACCAATATACATCCTGCTTTATCTCCCACATGGAAAGTGCCAGGAGGGAAAAGTAGGGATTATGCTTAGGCTTTCTCGGAACTGCTTCAAATCAACTAGATATCTTTGTGCTGTAAATCTCCCAACAGCCAAACGCAAAAGCAGCAAACATCTCGCTGTATGTCCCACATCCAAAGTGCCAAAAGAGAGCTTGCTCTCCCTGTCTTTGAGTACTGTTTTCACTGTCCCGGTTACCTCTTTGCTAACATTCTCTTCAGAGCTGCAGTGAAACCAGGAACCACGTGGAGAAGGCACCCACACTGAAAATGCCTGGAGGGAACACTGGGGCTTCTTCTCAGTGTCTCTGACATAGGGTTTCACTGTCCCGGGAAAGTCTCTGCTAACACCCTGCAGAGCGCAGTGCCCAATATACAGAAACGTCTTGCGGTATCTTCTACAGGGAAAGTGCCAGGAGGAATTGTGGAGCTTGTTCTTAGTGTCTCTGAGAATTGCTCTGATTATCCCTGTGACCTCTTTGCTAAGACTCTCCAGAGAGCCGTCCTCAAAACCAACACACATCTTGACATATCTCCCACATTGATCGCAGTGTCTCCTGGAACGGCGTTCAAGGAGCCAGGAACTTTTCTCCCTACACTGTCCATTGAGTTGTCCTCAAAACCAATATACATCCTGCTTTATCTCCCACATGGAAAGTGCCAGGAGGGAAAAGTAGGGATTATGCTTAGGCTTTCTCGGAACTGCTTCAAATCAACTAGATATCTTTGTGCTGTAAATCTCCCAACAGCCAAACGCAAAAGCAGCAAACATCTCGCTGTATGTCCCACATCCAAAGTGCCAAAAGAGAGCTTGCTCTCCCTGTCTTTGAGTACTGTTTTCACTGTCCCGGTTACCTCTTTGCTAACATTCTCTTCAGAGCTGCAGTGAAACCAGGAACCACGTGGAGAAGGCACCCACACTGAAAATGCCTGGAGGGAACACTGGGGCTTCTTCTCAGTGTCTCTGGCATAGGGTTTCACTGTCCCGGGAAAGTCTCTGCTAACACCCTGCAGAGCGCTGTGCCCAATATACAGAAACGTCTTGCGGTATCTTCTACAGGGAAAGTGCCAGGAGGAATTGTGGAGCTTGTTCTTAGTGTCTCTGAGAATTGCTCTGATTATCCCTGTGACCTCTTTGCTAAGACTCTCCAGAGAGCCGTCCTCAAAACCAACACGCATCTTGACATATCTCCCACATTGATCGCAGTGTCTCCTGGAACGGCGTTCAAGGAGCCAGGAACTTTTCTCCCTACACTGTCCATTGAGTTGTCCTCAAAACCAATATACATCCTGCTTTATCTCCCACATGGAAAGTGCCAGGAGGGAAAAGTAGGGATTATGCTTAGGCTTTCTCGGAACTGCTTCAAATCAACTAGATATCTTTGTGCTGTAAATCTCCCAACAGCCAAACGCAAAAGCAGCAAACATCTCGCTGTATGTCCCACATCCAAAGTGCCAAAAGAGAGCTTGCTCTCCCTGTCTTTGAGTACTGTTTTCACTGTCCCGGTTACCTCTTTGCTAACATTCTCTTCAGAGCTGCAGTGAAACCAGGAACCACGTGGAGAAGGCACCCACACTAAAAATGCCTGGAGGGAACACTGGGGCTTCTTCTCAGTGTCTCTGACATAGGGTTTCACTGTCCCGGGAAAGTCTCTGCTAACACCCTGCAGAGCGCAGTGCCCAATGTACAGAAACGTCTTGCGGTATCTCCTACAGGGAAAGTGCCAGGAGGAATTGTGGAGCTTGTTCTTAGTGTCTCTGAGAATTGCTCTGATTATCCCTGTGACCTCTTTGCTAAGACTCTCCAGAGAGCCGTCCTCAAAACCAACACACATCTTGACATATCTCCCACATTGATCGCAGTGTCTCCTGGAACGGCGTTCAAGGAGCCAGGAACTTTTCTCCCTACACTGTCCATTGAGTTGTCCTCAAAACCAATATACATCCTGCTTTATCTCCCACATGGAAAGTGCCAGGAGGGAAAAGTAGGGATTATGCTTAGGCTTTCTCGGAACTGCTTCAAATCAACTAGATATCTTTGTGCTGTAAATCTCCCAACAGCCAAACGCAAAAGCAGCAAACATCTCGCTGTATGTCCCACATCCAAAGTGCCAAAAGAGAGCTTGCTCTCCCTGTCTTTGAGTACTGTTTTCACTGTCCCGGTTACCTCTTTGCTAACATTCTCTTCAGAGCTGCAGTGAAACCAGGAACCACGTGGAGAAGGCACCCACACTGAAAATGCCTGGAGGGAACACTGGGGCTTCTTCTCAGTGTCTCTGACATAGGGTTTCACTGTCCCGGGAAAGTCTCTGCTAACACCCTGCAGAGCGCAGTGCCCAATATACAGAAACGTCTTGCGGTATCTTCTACAGGGAAAGTGCCAGGAGGAATTGTGGAGCTTGTTCTTAGTGTCTCTGAGAATTGCTCTGATTATCCGTGTGACCTCTTTGCTAAGACTCTCCAGAGAGCCGTCCTCAAAACCAACACACATCTTGACATATCTCCCACATTGATCGCAGTGTCTCCTGGAACGGCGTTCAAGGAGCCAGGAACTTTTCTCCCTACACTGTCCATTGAGTTGTCCTCAAAACCAATATACATCCTGCTTTATCTCCCACATGGAAAGTGCCAGGAGGGAAAAGTAGGGATTATGCTTAGGCTTTCTCGGAACTGCTTCAAATCAACTAGATATCTTTGTGCTGTAAATCTCCCAACAGCCAAACGCAAAAGCAGCAAACATCTCGCTGTATGTCCCACATCCAAAGTGCCAAAAGAGAGCTTGCTCTCCCTGTCTTTGAGTACTGTTTTCACTGTCCCGGTTACCTCTTTGCTAACATTCTCTTCAGAGCTGCAGTGAAACCAGGAACCACGTGGAGAAGGCACCCACACTGAAAATGCCTGGAGGGAACACTGGGGCTTCTTCTCAGTGTCTCTGACATAGGGTTTCACTGTCCCGGGAAAGTCTCTGCTAACACCCTGCAGAGCGCAGTGCCCAATATACAGAAACGTCTTGCGGTATATCCTACAGGGAAAGTGCCAGGAGGAATTGTGGAGCTTGTTCTTAGTGTCTCTGAGAATTGCTCTGATTATCCCTGTGACTTCTTTGCTAAGACTCTCCAGAGAGCCGTCCTCAAAACCAACACACATCTTGACATATCTCCCACATTGATCGCAGTGTCTCCTGGAACGGCGTTGAAGGAGCCAGGAACTTTTCTCCCTACACTGTCCATTGAGTTGTCCTCAAAACCAATATACATCCTGCTGTATCTCCCACATGGAAAGTGCCAGGAGGGAAAAGTAGGGATTATGCTTAGGCTTTCTCGGAACTGCTTCAAATCAACTAGATATCTTTGTGCTGTAAATCTCCCAACAGCCAAACGCAAAGGCAGCAAACATCTCGCTGTATGTCCCACATCCAAAGTGCCAAAAGAGAGCTTGCTCTCCCTGTCTTTGAGTACTGTTTCTGTTTTCACTGTCCCGGTTACCTCTTTGCTAACATTCTCTTCAGAGCTGCAGTGAAACCAGGAACCACGTGGAGAAGGCACCCACACTGAAAATGCCTGGAGGGAACACTGGGGCTTCTTCTCAGTGTCTCTGACATAGGGTTTCACTGTCCCGGGATAGTCTCTGCTAACACCCTGCAGAGCGCAGTGCCCAATATACAGAAACGTCTTGCGGTATCTTCTACAGGGAAAGTGCCAGGAGGAATTGTGGAGCTTGTTCTTAGTGTCTCTGAGAATTGCTCTGATTATCCGTGTGACCTCTTTGCTAAGACTCTCCAGAGAGCCGTCCTCAAAACCAACACACATCTTGACATATCTCCCACATTGATCGCAGTGTCTCCTGGAACGGCGCTGAAGGAGCCAGGAACTTTTCTCCCTACACTGTCCATTGAGTTCTCCTCAAAACCAATATACATCCTGCTTTATCTCCCACATGGAAAGTGCCAGGAGGGAAAAGTAGGGATTATGCTTAGGCTTTCTCGGAACTGCTTCAAATCAACTAGATATCTTTGTGCTGTAAATCTCCCAACAGCCAAACGCAAAAGCAGCAAACATCTCGCTGTATGTCCCACATCCAAAGTGCCAAAAGAGAGCTTGCTCTCCTTGTCTTTGAGTACTGTTTCTGTTTTCACTGTCCCGGTTACCTCTTTGCTAACATTCTCTTCAGAGCTGCAGTGAAACCAGGAACCACGTGGAGAAGGCACCCACACTGAAAATGCCTGGAGGGAACATTGGGGCTTCTTCTCAGTGTCTCTGACATAGGGTTTCACTGTCCCGGGAAAGTCTCTGCTAACACCCTGCAGAGCGCAGTGCCCAATGTACAGAAACGTCTTGCGGTATCTCCTACAGGGAAAGTGCCAGGAGGAATTGTGGAGCTTGTTCTTAGTGTCTCTGAGAATTGCTCTGATTATCCCTGTGACCTCTTTGCTAAGACTCTCCAGAGAGCCGTCCTCAAAACCAACACACATCTTGACATATCTCCCACATTGATCGCAGTGTCTCCTGGAACGGCGTTCAAGGAGCCAGGAACTTTTCTCCCTACACTGTCCATTGAGTTGTCCTCAAAACCAATATACATCCTGCTTTATCTCCCACATGGAAAGTGCCAGGAGGGAAAAGTAGGGATTATGCTTAGGCTTTCTCGGAACTGCTTCAAATCAACTAGATATCTTTGTGCTGTAAATCTCCCAACAGCCAAACGCAAAAGCAGCAAACATCTCGCTGTATGTCCCACATCCAAAGTGCCAAAAGAGAGCTTGCTCTCCTTGTCTTTGAGTACTGTTTCTGTTTTCACTGTCCCGGTTACCTCTTTGCTAACATTCTCTTCAGAGCTGCAGTGAAACCAGGAACCACGTGGAGAAGGCACCCACACTGAAAATGCCTGGAGGGAACATTGGGGCTTCTTCTCAGTGTCTCTGACATAGGGTTTCACTGTCCCGGGAAAGTCTCTGCTAACACCCTGCAGAGCGCTGTGCCCAATGTACAGAAACGTCTTGCGGTATCTCCTACAGGGAAAGTGCCAGGAGGAATTGTGGAGCTTGTTCTTAGTGTCTCTGAGAATTGCTCTGATTATCCCTGTGACCTCTTTGCTAAGACTCTCCAGAGAGCCGTCCTCAAAACCAACACACATCTTGACATATCTCCCACATTGATCGCAGTGTCTCCTGGAACGGCGTTCAAGGAGCCAGGAACTTTTCTCCCTACACTGTCCATTGAGTTGTCCTCAAAACCAATATACATCCTGCTTTATCTCCCACATGGAAAGTGCCAGGAGGGAAAAGTAGGGATTATGCTTAGGCTTTCTCGGAACTGCTTCAAATCAACTAGATATCTTTGTGCTGTAAATCTCCCAACAGCCAAACGCAAAAGCAGCAAACATCTCGCTGTATGTCCCACATCCAAAGTGCCAAAAGAGAGCTTGCTCTCCCTGTCTTTGAGTACTGTTTTCACTGTCCCGGTTACCTCTTTGCTAACATTCTCTTCAGAGCTGCAGTGAAACCAGGAACCACGTGGAGAAGGCACCCACACTAAAAATGCCTGGAGGGAACACTGGGGCTTCTTCTCAGTGTCTCTGACATAGGGTTTCACTGTCCCGGGAAAGTCTCTGCTAACACCCTGCAGAGCGCAGTGCCCAATGTACAGAAACGTCTTGCGGTATCTCCTACAGGGAAAGTGCCAGGAGGAATTGTGGAGCTTGTTCTTAGTGTCTCTGAGAATTGCTCTGATTATCCGTGTGACCTCTTTGCTAAGACTCTCCAGAGAGCCGTCCTCAAAACCAACACACATCTTGACATATCTCCCACATTGATCGCAGTGTCTCCTGGAACGGCGTTCAAGGAGCCAGGAACTTTTCTCCCTACACTGTCCATTGAGTTGTCCTCAAAACCAATATACATCCTGCTTTATCTCCCACATGGAAAGTGCCAGGAGGGAAAAGTAGGGATTATGCTTAGGCTTTCTCGGAACTGCTTCAAATCAACTAGATATCTTTGTGCTGTAAATCTCCCAACAGCCAAACGCAAAAGCAGCAAACATCTCGCTGTATGTCCCACATCCAAAGTGCCAAAAGAGAGCTTGCTCTCCCTGTCTTTGAGTACTGTTTTCACTGTCCCGGTTACCTCTTTGCTAACATTCTCTTCAGAGCTGCAGTGAAACCAGGAACCACGTGGAGAAGGCACCCACACTGAAAATGCCTGGAGGGAACACTGGGGCTTCTTCTCAGTGTCTCTGACATAGGGTTTCACTGTCCCGGGAAAGTCTCTGCTAACACCCTGCAGAGCGCAGTGCCCAATATACAGAAACGTCTTGCGGTATCTCCTACAGGGAAAGTGCCAGGAGGAATTGTGGAGCTTGTTCTTAGTGTCTCTGAGAATTGCTCTGATTATCCCTGTGACTTCTTTGCTAAGACTCTCCAGAGAGCCGTCCTCAAAACCAACACACATCTTGACATATCTCCCACATTGATCGCAGTGTCTCCTGGAACGGCGTTGAAGGAGCCAGGAACATTTCTCCCTACACTGTCCATTGAGTTGTCCTCAAAACCAATATACATCCTGCTGTATCTCCCACATGGAAAGTGCCAGGAGGGAAAAGTAGGGATTATGCTTAGGCTTTCTCGGAACTGCTTCAAATCAACTAGATATCTTTGTGCTGTAAATCTCCCAACAGCCAAACGCAAAAGCAGCAAACATCTCGCTGTATGTCCCACATCCAAAGTGCCAAAAGAGAGCTTGCTCTCCCTGTCTTTGAGTACTGTTTCTGTTTTCACTGTCCCGGTTACCTCTTTGCTAACATTCTCTTCAGAGCTGCAGTGAAACCAGGAACCACGTGGAGAAGGCACCCACACTGAAAATGCCTGGAGGGAACATTGGGGCTTCTTCTCAGTGTCTCTGACATAGGGTTTCACTGTCCCGGGAAAGTCTCTGCTAACACCCTGCAGAGCGCAGTGCCCAATGTACAGAAACGTCTTGCGGTATCTCCTACAGGGAAAGTGCCAGGAGGAATTGTGGAGCTTGTTCTTAGTGTCTCTGAGAATTGCTCTGATTATCCGTGTGACCTCTTTGCTAAGACTCTCCAGAGAGCCGTCCTCAAAACCAACACACATCTTGACATATCTCCCACATTGATCGCAGTGTCTCCTGGAACGGCGTTCAAGGAGCCAGGAACTTTTCTCCCTACACTGTCCATTGAGTTGTCCTCAAACCCAATATACATCCTGCTTTATCTCCCACATGGAAAGTGCCAGGAGGGAAAAGTAGGGATTATGCTTAGGCTTTCTCGGAACTGCTTCAAATCAACTAGATATCTTTGTGCTGTAAATCTCCCAACAGCCAAACGCAAAAGCAGCAAACATCTCGCTGTATGTCCCACATCCAAAGTGCCAAAAGAGAGCTTGCTCTCCCTGTCTTTGAGTACTGTTTTCACTGTCCCGGTTACCTCTTTGCTAACATTCTCTTCAGAGCTGCAGTGAAACCAGGAACCACGTGGAGAAGGCACCCACACTGAAAATGCCTGGAGGGAACACTGGGGCTTCTTCTCAGTGTCTCTGACATAGGGTTTCACTGTCCCGGGATAGTCTCTGCTAACACCCTGCAGAGCGCTGTGCCCAATATACAGAAACGTCTTGCGGTATCTTCTACAGGGAAAGTGCCAGGAGGAATTGTGGAGCTTGTTCTTAGTGTCTCTGAGAATTGCTCTGATTATCCGTGTGACCTCTTTGCTAAGACTCTCCAGAGAGCCGTCCTCAAAACCAACACACATCTTGACATATCTCCCACATTGATCGCAGTGTCTCCTGGAACGGCGCTGAAGGAGCCAGGAACTTTTCTCCCTACACTGTCCATTGAGTTGTCCTCAAAACCAATATACATCCTGCTTTATCTCCCACATGGAAAGTGCCAGGAGGGAAAAGTAGGGATTATGCTTAGGCTTTCTCGGAACTGCTTCAAATCAACTAGATATCTTTGTGCTGTAAATCTCCCAACAGCCAAACGCAAAAGCAGCAAACATCTCGCTGTATGTCCCACATCCAAAGTGCCAAAAGAGAGCTTGCTCTCCTTGTCTTTGAGTACTGTTTCTGTTTTCACTGTCCCGGTTACCTCTTTGCTAACATTCTCTTCAGAGCTGCAGTGAAACCAGGAACCACGTGGAGAAGGCACCCACACTGAAAATGCCTGGAGGGAACATTGGGGCTTCTTCTCAGTGTCTCTGACATAGGGTTTCACTGTCCCGGGAAAGTCTCTGCTAACACCCTGCAGAGCGCTGTGCCCAATGTACAGAAACGTCTTGCGGTATCTCCTACAGGGAAAGTGCCAGGAGGAATTGTGGAGCTTGTTCTTAGTGTCTCTGAGAATTGCTCTGATTATCCCTGTGACCTCTTTGCTAAGACTCTCCAGAGAGCCGTCCTCAAAACCAACACACATCTTGACATATCTCCCACATTGATCGCAGTGTCTCCTGGAACGGCGTTCAAGGAGCCAGGAACTTTTCTCCCTACACTGTCCATTGAGTTGTCCTCAAAACCAATATACATCCTGCTTTATCTCCCACATGGAAAGTGCCAGGAGGGAAAAGTAGGGATTATGCTTAGGCTTTCTCGGAACTGCTTCAAATCAACTAGATATCTTTGTGCTGTAAATCTCCCAACAGCCAAACGCAAAAGCAGCAAACATCTCGCTGTATGTCCCACATCCAAAGTGCCAAAAGAGAGCTTGCTCTCCCTGTCTTTGAGTACTGTTTCTGTTTTCACTGTCCCGGTTACCTCTTTGCTAACATTCTCTTCAGAGCTGCAGTGAAACCAGGAACCACGCGGAGAAGGCACCCACACTGAAAATGCCTGGAGGGAACATTGGGGCTTCTTCTCAGTGTCTCTGACATAGGGTTTCACTGTCCCGGGAAAGTCTCTGCTAACACCCTGCAGAGCGCAGTGCCCAATGTACAGAAACGTCTTGCGGTATCTCCTACAGGGAAAGTGCCAGGAGGAATTGTGGAGCTTGTTCTTAGTGTCTCTGAGAATTGCTCTGATTATCCCTGTGACCTCTTTGCTAAGACTCTCCAGAGAGCCGTCCTCAAAACCAACACACATCTTGACATATCTCCCACATTGATCGCAGTGTCTCCTGGAACGGCGTTCAACGAGCCAGGAACTTTTCTCCCTACACTGTCCATTGAGTTGTCCTCAAAACCAATATACATCCTGCTTTATCTCCCACATGGAAAGTGCCAGGAGGGAAAAGTAGGGATTATGCTTAGGCTTTCTCGGAACTGCTTCAAATCAACTAGATATCTTTGTGCTGTAAATCTCCCAACAGCCAAACGCAAAAGCAGCAAACATCTCGCTGTATGTCCCACATCCAAAGTGCCAAAAGAGAGCTTGCTCTCCCTGTCTTTGAGTACTGTTTTCACTGTCCCGGTTACCTCTTTGCTAACATTCTCTTCAGAGCTGCAGTGAAACCAGGAACCACGTGGAGAAGGCACCCACACTGAAAATGCCTGGAGGGAACATTGGGGCTTCTTCTCAGTGTCTCTGACATAGGGTTTCACTGTCCCGGGAAAGTCTCTGCTAACACCCTGCAGAGCGCTGTGCCCAATGTACAGAAACGTCTTGCGGTATCTCCTACAGGGAAAGTGCCAGGAGGAATTGTGGAGCTTGTTCTTAGTGTCTCTGAGAATTGCTCTGATTATCCGTGTGACCTCTTTGCTAAGACTCTCCAGAGAGCCGTCCTCAAAACCAACACACATCTTGACATATCTCCCACATTGATCGCAGTGTCTCCTGGAACGGCGTTCAAGGAGCCAGGAACTTTTCTCCCTACACTGTCCATTGAGTTGTCCTCAAAACCAATATACATCCTGCTTTATCTCCCACATGGAAAGTGCCAGGAGGGAAAAGTAGGGATTATGCTTAGGCTTTCTCGGAACTGCTTCAAATCAACTAGATATCTTTGTGCTGTAAATCTCCCAACAGCCAAACGCAAAAGCAGCAAACATCTCGCTGTATGTCCCACATCCAAAGTGCCAAAAGAGAGCTTGCTCTCCCTGTCTTTGAGTACTGTTTTCACTGTCCCGGTTACCTCTTTGCTAACATTCTCTTCAGAGCTGCAGTGAAACCAGGAACCACGTGGAGAAGGCACCCACACTGAAAATGCCTGGAGGGAACATTGGGGCTTCTTCTCAGTGTCTCTGACATAGGGTTTCACTGTCCCGGGAAAGTCTCTGCTAACACCCTGCAGAGCGCAGTGCCCAATGTACAGAAACGTGTTGCGGTATCTCCTACAGGGAAAGTGCCAGGAGGAATTGTGGAGCTTGTTCTTAGTGTCTCTGAGAATTGCTCTGATTATCCGTGTGACCTCTTTGCTAAGACTCTCCAGAGAGCCGTCCTCAAAACCAACACACATCTTGACATATCTCCCACATTGATCGCAGTGTCTCCTGGAACGGCGTTCAAGGAGCCAGGAACTTTTCTCCCTACACTGTCCATTGAGTTGTCCTCAAAACCAATATACATCCTGCTTTATCTCCCACATGGAAAGTGCCAGGAGGGAAAAGTAGGGATTATGCTTAGGCTTTCTCGGAACTGCTTCAAATCAACTAGATATCTTTGTGCTGTAAATCTCCCAACAGCCAAACGCAAAAGCAGCAAACATCTCGCTGTATGTCCCACATCCAAAGTGCCAAAAGAGAGCTTGCTCTCCCTGTCTTTGAGTACTGTTTCTGTTTTCACTGTCCCGGTTACCTCTTTGCTAACATTCTCTTCAGAGCTGCAGTGAAACCAGGAACCACGCGGAGAAGGCACCCACACTGAAAATGCCTGGAGGGAACATTGGGGCTTCTTCTCAGTGTCTCTGACATAGGGTTTCACTGTCCCGGGAAAGTCTCTGCTAACACCCTGCAGAGCGCAGTGCCCAATGTACAGAAACGTCTTGCGGTATCTCCTACAGGGAAAGTGCCAGGAGGAATTGTGGAGCTTGTTCTTAGTGTCTCTGAGAATTGCTCTGATTATCCCTGTGACCTCTTTGCTAAGACTCTCCAGAGAGCCGTCCTCAAAACCAACACACATCTTGACATATCTCCCACATTGATCGCAGTGTCTCCTGGAACGGCGTTCAACGAGCCAGGAACTTTTCTCCCTACACTGTCCATTGAGTTGTCCTCAAAACCAATATACATCCTGCTTTATCTCCCACATGGAAAGTGCCAGGAGGGAAAAGTAGGGATTATGCTTAGGCTTTCTCGGAACTGCTTCAAATCAACTAGATATCTTTGTGCTGTAAATCTCCCAACAGCCAAACGCAAAAGCAGCAAACATCTCGCTGTATGTCCCACATCCAAAGTGCCAAAAGAGAGCTTGCTCTCCCTGTCTTTGAGTACTGTTTTCACTGTCCCGGTTACCTCTTTGCTAACATTCTCTTCAGAGCTGCAGTGAAACCAGGAACCACGTGGAGAAGGCACCCACACTGAAAATGCCTGGAGGGAACATTGGGGCTTCTTCTCAGTGTCTCTGACATAGGGTTTCACTGTCCCGGGAAAGTCTCTGCTAACACCCTGCAGAGCGCTGTGCCCAATGTACAGAAACGTCTTGCGGTATCTCCTACAGGGAAAGTGCCAGGAGGAATTGTGGAGCTTGTTCTTAGTGTCTCTGAGAATTGCTCTGATTATCCGTGTGACCTCTTTGCTAAGACTCTCCAGAGAGCCGTCCTCAAAACCAACACACATCTTGACATATCTCCCACATTGATCGCAGTGTCTCCTGGAACGGCGTTCAAGGAGCCAGGAACTTTTCTCCCTACACTGTCCATTGAGTTGTCCTCAAAACCAATATACATCCTGCTTTATCTCCCACATGGAAAGTGCCAGGAGGGAAAAGTAGGGATTATGCTTAGGCTTTCTCGGAACTGCTTCAAATCAACTAGATATCTTTGTGCTGTAAATCTCCCAACAGCCAAACGCAAAAGCAGCAAACATCTCGCTGTATGTCCCACATCCAAAGTGCCAAAAGAGAGCTTGCTCTCCCTGTCTTTGAGTACTGTTTTCACTGTCCCGGTTACCTCTTTGCTAACATTCTCTTCAGAGCTGCAGTGAAACCAGGAACCACGTGGAGAAGGCACCCACACTGAAAATGCCTGGAGGGAACATTGGGGCTTCTTCTCAGTGTCTCTGACATAGGGTTTCACTGTCCCGGGAAAGTCTCTGCTAACACCCTGCAGAGCGCAGTGCCCAATGTACAGAAACGTGTTGCGGTATCTCCTACAGGGAAAGTGCCAGGAGGAATTGTGGAGCTTGTTCTTAGTGTCTCTGAGAATTGCTCTGATTATCCGTGTGACCTCTTTGCTAAGACTCTCCAGAGAGCCGTCCTCAAAACCAACACACATCTTGACATATCTCCCACATTGATCGCAGTGTCTCCTGGAACGGCGTTCAAGGAGCCAGGAACTTTTCTCCCTACACTGTCCATTGAGTTGTCCTCAAAACCAATATACATCCTGCTTTATCTCCCACATGGAAAGTGCCAGGAGGGAAAAGTAGGGATTATGCTTAGGCTTTCTCGGAACTGCTTCAAATCAACTAGATATCTTTGTGCTGTAAATCTCCCAACAGCCAAACGCAAAAGCAGCAAACATCTCGCTGTATGTCCCACATCCAAAGTGCCAAAAGAGAGCTTGCTCTCCCTGTCTTTGAGTACTGTTTTCACTGTCCCGGTTACCTCTTTGCTAACATTCTCTTCAGAGCTGCAGTGAAACCAGGAACCACGTGGAGAAGGCACCCACACTGAAAATGCCTGGAGGGAACATTGGGGCTTCTTCTCAGTGTCTCTGACATAGGGTTTCACTGTCCCGGGAAAGTCTCTGCTAACACCCTGCAGAGCGCAGTGCCCAATGTACAGAAACGTCTTGCGGTATCTCCTACAGGGAAAGTGCCAGGAGGAATTGTGGAGCTTGTTCTTAGTGTCTCTGAGAATTGCTCTGATTATCCCTGTGACCTCTTTGCTAAGACTCTCCAGAGAGCCGTCCTCAAAACCAACACACATCTTGACATATCTCCCACATTGATCGCAGTGTCTCCTGGAACGGCGTTCAAGGAGCCAGGAACTTTTCTCCCTACACTGTCCATTGAGTTGTCCTCAAAACCAATATAGATCCTGCTTTATCTCCCACATGGAAAGTGCCAGGAGGGAAAAGTAGGGATTATGCTTAGGCTTTCTCGGAACTGCTTCAAATCAACTAGATATCTTTGTGCTGTAAATCTCCCAACAGCCAAACGCAAAAGCAGCAAACATCTCGCTGTATGTCCCACATCCAAAGTGCCAAAAGAGAGCTTGCTCTCCCTGTCTTTGAGTACTGTTTTCACTGTCCCGGTTACCTCTTTGCTAACATTCTCTTCAGAGCTGCAGTGAAACCAGGAACCACGTGGAGAAGGCACCCACACTGAAAATGCCTGGAGGGAACACTGGGGCTTCTTCTCAGTGTCTCTGACATAGGGTTTCACTGTCCCGGGAAAGTCTCTGCTAACACCCTGCAGAGCGCAGTGCCCAATATACAGAAACGTCTTGCGGTATCTTCTACAGGGAAAGTGCTAGGAGGAATTGTGGAGCTTGTTCTTAGTGTCTCTGAGAATTGCTCTGATTATCCCTGTGACATCTTTGCTAAGACTCTCCAGAGAGCCATCCTCAAAACCAACACACATCTTGACATATCTCCCACATTGATCGCAGTGTCTCCTGGAACGGCGTTCAAGGAGCCAGGAACTTTTCTCCCTACACTGTCCATTGAGTTGTCCTCAAAACCAATATACATCCTGCTGTATCTCCCACATGGAAAGTGCCAGGAGGGAAAAGTAGGGATTATGCTTAGGCTTTCTCGGAACTGCTTCAAATCAACTAGATATCTTTGTGCTGTAAATCTCCCAACAGCCAAACGCAAAAGCAGCAAACATCTCGCTGTATGTCCCACATCCAAAGTGCCAAGAGAGAGCTTGCTCTCCCTGTCTTTGAGTACTGTTTCTGTTTTCACTGTCCCGGTTACCTCTTTGCTAACATTCTCTTCAGAGCTGCAGTGAAACCAGGAACCACGTGGAGAAGGCACCCACACTGAAAATGCCTGGAGGGAACATTGGGGCTTCTTCTCAGTGTCTCTGACATAGGGTTTCACTGTCCCGGGAAAGTCTCTGCTAACACCCTGCAGAGCGCAGTGCCCAATGTACAGAAACGTCTTGCGGTATCTTCTACAGGGAAAGTGCCAGGAGGAATTGTGGAGCTTGTTCTTAGTGTCTCTGAGAATTGCTCTGATTATCCGTGTGACCTCTTTGCTAAGACTCTCCAGAGAGCCGTCCTCAAAACCAACACACATCTTGACATATCTCCCACATTGATCGCAGTGTCTCCTGGAACGGCGTTCAAGGAGCCAGGAACTTTTCTCCCTACACTGTCCATTGAGTTGTCCTCAAAACCAATATACATCCTGCTTTATCTCCCACATGGAAAGTGCCAGGAGGGAAAAGTAGGGATTATGCTTAGGCTTTCTCGGAACTGCTTCAAATCAACAAGATATCTTTGTGCTGTAAATCTCCCAACAGCCAAACGCAAAAGCAGCAAACATCTCGCTGTATGTCCCACATCCAAAGTGCCAAAAGAGAGCTTGCTCTCCCTGTCTTTGAGTACTGTTTCTGTTTTCACTGTCCCGGTTACCTCTTTGCTAACATTCTCTTCAGAGCTGCAGTGAAACCAGGAACCACGTGGAGAAGGCACCCACACTGAAAATGCCTGGAGGGAACATTGGGGCTTCTTCTCAGTGTCTCTGACATAGGGTTTCACTGTCCCGGGAAAGTCTCTGCTAACACCCTGCAGAGCGCTGTGCCCAATGTACAGAAACGTCTTGCGGTATCTCCTACAGGGAAAGTGCCAGGAGGAATTGTGGAGCTTGTTCTTAGTGTCTCTGAGAATTGCTCTGATTATCCGTGTGACCTCTTTGCTAAGACTCTCCAGAGAGCCGTCCTCAAAACCAACACACATCTTGACATATCTCCCACATTGATCGCAGTGTCTCCTGGAACGGCGTTCAAGGAGCCAGGAACTTTTCTCCCTACACTGTCCATTGAGTTGTCCTCAAAACCAATATAGATCCTGCTTTATCTCCCACATGGAAAGTGCCAGGAGGGAAAAGTAGGGATTATGCTTAGGCTTTCTCGGAACTGCTTCAAATCAACTAGATATCTTTGTGCTGTAAATCTCCCAACAGCCAAACGCAAAAGCAGCAAACATCTCGCTGTATGTCCCACATCCAAAGTGCCAAAAGAGAGCTTGCTCTCCCTGTCTTTGAGTACTGTTTTCACTGTCCCGGTTACCTCTTTGCTAACATTCTCTTCAGAGCTGCAGTGAAACCAGGAACCACGTGGAGAAGGCACCCACACTGAAAATGCCTGGAGGGAACATTGGGGCTTCTTCTCAGTGTCTCTGACATAGGGTTTCACTGTCCCGGGAAAGTCTCTGCTAACACCCTGCAGAGCGCTGTGCCCAATGTACAGAAACGTCTTGCGGTATCTCCTACAGGGAAAGTGCCAGGAGGAATTGTGGAGCTTGTTCTTAGTGTCTCTGAGAATTGCTCTGATTATCCGTGTGACCTCTTTGCTAAGACTCTCCAGAGAGCCGTCCTCAAAACCAACACACATCTTGACATATCTCCCACATTGATCGCAGTGTCTCCTGGAACGGCGTTCAAGGAGCCAGGAACTTTTCTCCCTACACTGTCCATTGAGTTGTCCTCAAAACCAATATACATCCTGCTTTATCTCCCACATGGAAAGTGCCAGCAGGGAAAAGTAGGGATTATGCTTAGGCTTTCTCGGAACTGCTTCAAATCAACTAGATATCTTTGTGCTGTAAATCTCCCAACAGCCAAACGCAAAAGCAGCAAACATCTCGCTGTATGTCCCACATCCAAAGTGCCAAAAGAGAGCTTGCTCTCCCTGTCTTTGAGTACTGTTTTCACTGTCCCGGTTACCTCTTTGCTAACATTCTCTTCAGAGCTGCAGTGAAACCAGGAACCACGTGGAGAAGGCACCCACACTGAAAATGCCTGGAGGGAACACTGGGGCTTCTTCTCAGTGTCTCTGACATAGGGTTTCACTGTCCCGGGAAAGTCTCTGCTAACACCCTGCAGAGCGCAGTGCCCAATATACAGAAACGTCTTGCGGTATCTTCTACAGGGAAAGTGCCAGGAGGAATTGTGGAGCTTGTTCTTAGTGTCTCTGAGAATTGCTCTGATTATCCCTGTGAACTCTTTGCTAAGACTCTCCAGAGAGCCGTCCTCAAAACCAACACACATCTTGACATATCTCCCACATTGATCGCAGTGTCTCCTGGAACGGCGTTCAAGGAGCCAGGAACTTTTCTCCCTACACTGTCCATTGAGTTGTCCTCAGAACCAATATACATCCTGCTGTATCTCCCACATGGAAAGTGCCAGGAGGGAAAAGTAGGGATTATGCTTAGGCTTTCTCGGAACTGCTTCAAATCAACTAGATATCTTTGTGCTGTAAATCTCCCAACAGCCAAACGCAAAAGCAGCAAACATCTCGCTGTATGTCCCACATCCAAAGTGCCAAAAGAGAGCTTGCTCTCCCTGTCTTTGAGTACTGTTTCTGTTTTCACTGTCCCGGTTACCTCTTTGCTAACATTCTCTTCAGAGCTGCAGTGAAACCAGGAACCACGTGGAGAAGGCACCCACACTGAAAATGCCTGGAGGGAACACTGGGGCTTCTTCTCAGTGTCTCTGACATAGGGTTTCACTGTCCCGGGAAAGTCTCTGCTAACACCCTGCAGAGCGCTGTGCCCAATGTACAGAAACGTCTTGCGGTATCTCCTACAGGGAAAGTGACAGGAGGAATTGTGGAGCTTGTTCTTAGTGTCTCTGAGAATTGCTCTGATTATCCGTGTGACCTCTTTGCTAAGACTCTCCAGAGAGCCGTCCTCAAAACCAACACACATCTTGACATATCTCCCACATTGATCGCAGTGTCTCCTGGAACGGCGTTCAAGGAGCCAGGAACTTTTCTCCCTACACTGTCCATTGAGTTGTCCTCAAAACCAATATAGATCCTGCTTTATCTCCCACATGGAAAGTGCCAGGAGGGAAAAGTAGGGATTATGCTTAGGCTTTCTCGGAACTGCTTCAAATCAACTAGATATCTTTGTGCTGTAAATCTCCCAACAGCCAAACGCAAAAGCAGCAAACATCTCGCTGTATGTCCCACATCCAAAGTGCCAAAAGAGAGCTTGCTCTCCCTGTCTTTGAGTACTGTTTTCACTGTCCCGGTTACCTCTTTGCTAACATTCTCTTCAGAGCTGCAGTGAAACCAGGAACCACGTGGAGAAGGCACCCACACTGAAAATGCCTGGAGGGAACATTGGGGCTTCTTCTCAGTGTCTCTGACATAGGGTTTCACTGTCCCGGGAAAGTCTCTGCTAACACCCTGCAGAGCGCTGTGCCCAATGTACAGAAACGTCTTGCGGTATCTCCTACAGGGAAAGTGCCAGGAGGAATTGTGGAGCTTGTTCTTAGTGTCTCTGAGAATTGCTCTGATTATCCGTGTGACCTCTTTGCTAAGACTCTCCAGAGAGCCGTCCTCAAAACCAACACACATCTTGACATATCTCCCACATTGATCGCAGTGTCTCCTGGAACGGCGTTCAAGGAGCCAGGAACTTTTCTCCCTACACTGTCCATTGAGTTGTCCTCAAAACCAATATACATCCTGCTTTATCTCCCACATGGAAAGTGCCAGCAGGGAAAAGTAGGGATTATGCTTAGGCTTTCTCGGAACTGCTTCAAATCAACTAGATATCTTTGTGCTGTAAATCTCCCAACAGCCAAACGCAAAAGCAGCAAACATCTCGCTGTATGTCCCACATCCAAAGTGCCAAAAGAGAGCTTGCTCTCCCTGTCTTTGAGTACTGTTTTCACTGTCCCGGTTACCTCTTTGCTAACATTCTCTTCAGAGCTGCAGTGAAACCAGGAACCACGTGGAGAAGGCACCCACACTGAAAATGCCTGGAGGGAACACTGGGGCTTCTTCTCAGTGTCTCTGACATAGGGTTTCACTGTCCCGGGAAAGTCTCTGCTAACACCCTGCAGAGCGCTGTGCCCAATGTACAGAAACGTCTTGCGGTATCTCCTACAGGGAAAGTGCCAGGAGGAATTGTGGAGCTTGTTCTTAGTGTCTCTGAGAATTGCTCTGATTATCCGTGTGACCTCTTTGCTAAGACTCTCCAGAGAGCCGTCCTCAAAACCAACACACATCTTGACATATCTCCCACATTGATCGCAGTGTCTCCTGGAACGGCGTTCAAGGAGCCAGGAACTTTTCTCCCTACACTGTCCATTGAGTTGTCCTCAAAACCAATATAGATCCTGCTTTATCTCCCACATGGAAAGTGCCAGGAGGGAAAAGTAGGGATTATGCTTAGGCTTTCTCGGAACTGCTTCAAATCAACTAGATATCTTTGTGCTGTAAATCTCCCAACAGCCAAACGCAAAAGCAGCAAACATCTCGCTGTATGTCCCACATCCAAAGTGCCAAAAGAGAGCTTGCTCTCCCTGTCTTTGAGTACTGTTTTCACTGTCCCGGTTACCTCTTTGCTAACATTCTCTTCAGAGCTGCAGTGAAACCAGGAACCACGTGGAGAAGGCACCCACACTGAAAATGCCTGGAGGGAACATTGGGGCTTCTTCTCAGTGTCTCTGACATAGGGTTTCACTGTCCCGGGAAAGTCTCTGCTAACACCCTGCAGAGCGCAGTGCCCAATGTATAGAAACATCTTGCGGTATCTCCTACAGGGAAAGTGCCAGGAGGAATTGTGGAGCTTGTTCTTAGTGTCTCTGAGAATTGCTCTGATTATCCGTGTGACCTCTTTGCTAAGACTCTCCAGAGAGCCGTCCTCAAAACCAACACACATCTTGACATATCTCCCACATTGATCGCAGTGTCTCCTGGAACGGCGTTCAAGGAGCCAGGAACTTTTCTCCCTACACTGTCCATTGAGTTGTCCTCAAAACCAATATACATCCTGCTTTATCTCCCACATGGAAAGTGCCAGGAGGGAAAAGTAGGGATTATGCTTAGGCTTTCTCGGAACTGCTTCAAATCAACTAGATATCTTTGTGCTGTAAATCTCCCAACAGCCAAACGCAAAAGCAGCAAACATCTCGCTGTATGTCCCACATCCAAAGTGCCAAAAGAGAGCTTGCTCTCCCTGTCTTTGAGTACTGTTTTCACTGTCCCGGTTACCTCTTTGCTAACATTCTCTTCAGAGCTGCAGTGAAACCAGGAACCACGTGGAGAAGGCACCCACACTGAAAATGCCTGGAGGGAACACTGGGGCTTCTTCTCAGTGTCTCTGACATAGGGTTTCACTGTCCCGGGAAAGTCTCTGCTAACACCCTGTAGAGCGCAGTGCCCAATATACAGAAACGTCTTGCGGTATCTTCTACAGGAAAAGTGCCAGGAGGAATTGTGGAGCTTGTTCTTAGTGTCTCTGAGAATTGCTCTGATTATCCCTGTGACCTCTTTGCTAAGACTCTCCAGAGAGCCGTCCTCAAAACCAACACGCATCTTGACATATCTCCCACATTGATCGCAGTGTCTCCTGGAACGGCGTTCAAGGAGCCAGGAACTTTTCTCCCTACACTGTCCATTGAGTTGTCCTCAAAACCAATATAGATCTTGCTTTATCTCCCACATGGAAAGTGCCAGGAGGGAAAAGTAGGGATTATGCTTAGGCTTTCTCGGTACTGCTTCAAATCAACTAGATATCTTTGTGCTGTAAATCTCCCAACAGCCAAACGCAAAAGCAGCAAACATCTCGCTGTATGTCCCACATCCAAAGTGCCAAGAGAGAGCTTGCTCTCCCTGTCTTTGAGTACTGTTTCTGTTTTCACTGTCCCGGTTACCTCTTTGCTAACATTCTCTTCAGAGCTGCAGTGAAACCAGGAACCACGTGGAGAAGGCACCCACACTGAAAATGCCTGGAGGGAACATTGGGGCTTCTTCTCAGTGTCTCTGACATAGGGTTTCACTGTCCCGGGAAAGTCTCTGCTAACACCCTGCAGAGCGCTGTGCCCAATATACAGAAACGTCTTGCGGTATCTCCTACAGGGAAAGTGCCAGGAGGAATTGTGGAGCTTGTTCTTAGCGTCTCTGAGAATTGCTCTGATTATCCCTGTGACCTCTTTGCTAAGACTCTCCAGAGAGCCGTCCTCAAAACCAACACACATCTTGACATATCTCCCACATTGATCGCAGTGTCTCCAGGAACGGCGTTCAAGGAGCCAGGAACTTTTCTCCCTACACTGTCCATTGAGTTGTCCTCAAAAACAATATACATCCTGCTGTATCTCCCACATGGAAAGTGCCAGGAGGGAAAAGTAGGGATTATGCTTAGGCTTTCTCGGAACTGCTTCAAATCAACTAGATATCTTTGTGCTGTAAATCTCCCAACAGCCAAACGCAAAAGCAGCAAACATCTCGCTGTATGTCCCACATCCAAAGTGCCAAAAGAGAGCTTGCTCTCCCTGTCTTTGAGTACTGTTTCTGTTTTCACTGTCCCGGTTACCTCTTTGCTAACATTCTCTTCAGAGCTGCAGTGAAACCAGGAACCACGTGGAGAAGGCACCCACACTGAAAATGCCTGGAGGGAACATTGGGGCTTCTTCTCAGTGTCTCTGACATAGGGTTTCACTGTCCCGGGAAAGTCTCTGCTAACACCCTGCAGAGCGCTGTGCCCAATGTACAGAAACGTCTTGCGGTATCTCCTACAGGGAAAGTGCCAGGAGGAATTGTGGAGCTTGTTCTTAGTGTCTCTGAGAATTGCTCTGATTATCCCTGTGACCTCTTTGCTAAGACTCTCCAGAGAGCCGTCCTCAAAACCAACACACATCTTGACATATCTCCCACATTGATCGCAGTGTCTCCTGGAACGGCGTTGAAGGAGCCAGGAACTTTTCTCCCTACACTGTCCATTGAGTTGTCCTCAGAACCAATATACATCCTGCTTTATCTCCCACATGGAAAGTGCCAGGAGGGAAAAGTAGGGATTATGCTTAGGCTTTCTCGGAACTGCTTCAAATCAACTAGATATCTTTGTGCTGTAAATCTCCCAACAGCCAAACGCAAAAGCAGCAAACATCTCGCTGTATGTCCCACATCCAAAGTGCCAAAAGAGAGCTTGCTCTCCCTGTCTTTGAGTACTGTTTTCACTGTCCCGGTTACCTCTTTGCTAACATTCTCTTCAGAGCTGCAGTGAAACCAGGAACCACGTGGAGAAGGCACCCACACTGAAAATGCCTGGAGGGAACATTGGGGCTTCTTCTCAGTGTCTCTGACATAGGGTTTCACTGTCCCGGGAAAGTCTCTGCTAACACCCTGCAGAGCGCAGTGCCCAATGTACAGAAACGTCTTGCGGTATCTCCTACAGGGAAAGTGCCAGGAGGAATTGTGGAGCTTGTTCTTAGTGTCTCTGAGAATTGCTCTGATTATCCGTGTGACCTCTTTGCTAAGACTCTCCAGAGAGCCGTCCTCAAAACCAACACACATCTTGACATATCTCCCACATTGATCGCAGTGTCTCCTGGAACGGCGTTCAAGGAGCCAGGAACTTTTCTCCCTACACTGTCCATTGAGTTGTCCTCAAAACCAATATACATCCTGCTTTATCTCCCACATGGAAAGTGCCAGGAGGGAAAAGTAGGGATTATGCTTAGGCTTTCTCGGAACTGCTTCAAATCAACTAGATATCTTTGTGCTGTAAATCTCCCAACAGCCAAACGCAAAAGCAGCAAACATCTCGCTGTATGTCCCACATCCAAAGTGCCAAAAGAGAGCTTGCTCTCCCTGTCTTTGAGTACTGTTTTCACTGTCCCGGTTACCTCTTTGCTAACATTCTCTTCAGAGCTGCAGTGAAACCAGGAACCACGTGGAGAAGGCACCCACACTGAAAATGCCTGGAGGGAACACTGGGGCTTCTTCTCAGTGTCTCTGACATAGGGTTTCACTGTCCCGGGATAGTCTCTGCTAACACCCTGCAGAGCGCAGTGCCCAATATACAGAAACGTCTTGCGGTATCTTCTACAGGGAAAGTGCCAGGAGGAATTGTGGAGCTTGTTCTTAGTGTCTCTGAGAATTGCTCTGATTATCCGTGTGACCTCTTTGCTAAGACTCTCCAGAGAGCCGTCCTCAAAACCAACACACATCTTGACATATCTCCCACATTGATCGCAGTGTCTCCTGGAACGGCGTTCAAGGAGCCAGGAACTTTTCTCCCTACACTGTCCATTGAGTTGTCCTCAGAACCAATATACATCCTGCTTTATCTCCCACATGGAAAGTGCCAGGAGGGAAAAGTAGGGATTATGCTTAGGCTTTCTCGGAACTGCTTCAAATCAACTAGATATCTTTGTGCTGTAAATCTCCCAACAGCCAAACGCAAAAGCAGCAAACATCTCGCTGTATGTCCCACATCCAAAGTGCCAAAAGAGAGCTTGCTCTCCCTGTCTTTGAGTACTGTTTCTGTTTTCACTGTCCCGGTTACCTCTTTGCTAACATTCTCTTCAGAGCTGCAGTGAAACCAGGAACCACGTGGAGAAGGCACCCACACTGAAAATGCCTGGAGGGAACACTGGGGCTTCTTCTCAGTGTCTCTGACATAGGGTTTCACTGTCCCGGGAAAGTCTCTGCTAACACCCTGCAGAGCGCTGTGCCCAATGTACAGAAACGTCTTGCGGTATCTCCTACAGGGAAAGTGCCAGGAGGAATTGTGGAGCTTGTTCTTAGTGTCTCTGAGAATTGCTCTGATTATCCGTGTGACCTCTTTGCTAAGACTCTCCAGAGAGCCGTCCTCAAAACCAACACACATCTTGACATATCTCCCACATTGATCGCAGTGTCTCCTGGAACGGCGTTCAAGGAGCCAGGAACTTTTCTCCCTACACTGTCCATTGAGTTGTCCTCAAAACCAATATACATCCTGCTTTATCTCCCACATGGAAAGTGCCAGGAGGGAAAAGTAGGGATTATGCTTAGGCTTTCTCGGAACTGCTTCAAATCAACTAGATATCTTTGTGCTGTAAATCTCCCAACAGCCAAACGCAAAAGCAGCAAACATCTCGCTGTATGTCCCACATCCAAAGTGCCAAAAGAGAGCTTGCTCTCCCTGTCTTTGAGTACTGTTTCTGTTTTCACTGTCCCGGTTACCTCTTTGCTAACATTCTCTTCAGAGCTGCAGTGAAACCAGGAACCACGTGGAGAAGGCACCCACACTGAAAATGCCTGGAGGGAACATTGGGGCTTCTTCTCAGTGTCTCTGACATAGGGTTTCACTGTCCCGGGAAAGTCTCTGCTAACACCCTGCAGAGCGCAGTGCCCAATGTACAGAAACGTCTTGCGGTATCTCCTACAGGGAAAGTGCCAGGAGGAATTGTGGAGCTTGTTCTTAGTGTCTCTGAGAATTGCTCTGATTATCCGTGTGACCTCTTTGCTAAGACTCTCCAGAGAGCCGTCCTCAAAACCAACACACATCTTGACATATCTCCCACATTGATCGCAGTGTCTCCAGGAACGGCGTTCAAGGAGCCAGGAACTTTTCTCCCTACACTGTCCATTGAGTTGTCCTCAGAACCAATATACATCCTGCTTTATCTCCCACATGGAAAGTGCCAGGAGGGAAAAGTAGGGATTATGCTTAGGCTTTCTCGGAACTGCTTCAAATCAACTAGATATCTTTGTGCTGTAAATCTCCCAACAGCCAAACGCAAAAGCAGCAAACATCTCGCTGTATGTCCCACATCCAAAGTGCCAAAAGAGAGCTTGCTCTCCCTGTCTTTGAGTACTGTTTTCACTGTCCCGGTTACCTCTTTGCTAACATTCTCTTCAGAGCTGCAGTGAAACCAGGAACCACGTGGAGAAGGCACCCACACTGAAAATGCCTGGAGGGAACACTGGGGCTTCTTCTCAGTGTCTCTGACATAGGGTTTCACTGTCCCGGGAAAGTCTCTGCTAACACCCTGCAGAGCGCTGTGCCCAATATACAGAAACGTCTTGCGGTATCTTCTACAGGGAAAGTGCCAGGAGGAATTGTGGAGCTTGTTCTTAGTGTCTCTGAGAATTGCTCTGATTATCCCTGTGACCTCTTTGCTAAGACTCTCCAGAGAGCCGTCCTCAAAACCAACACACATCTTGACATATCTCCCACATTGATCGCAGTGTCTCCTGGAACGGCGTTCAAGGAGCCAGGAACTTTTCTCCCTACACTGTCCATTGAGTTGTCCTCAAAACCAATATACATCCTGCTTTATCTCCCACATGGAAAGTGCCAGGAGGGAAAAGTAGGGATTATGCTTAGGCTTTCTCGGAACTGCTTCAAATCAACTAGATATCTTTGTGCTGTAAATCTCCCAACAGCCAAACGCAAAAGCAGCAAACATCTCGCTGTATGTCCCACATCCAAAGTGCCAAAAGAGAGCTTGCTCTCCCCGTCTTTGAGTACTGTTTTCACTGTCCCGGTTACCTCTTTGCTAACATTCTCTTCAGAGCTGCAGTGAAACCAGGAACCACGTGGAGAAGGCACCCACACTGAAAATGCCTGGAGGGAACACTGGGGCTTCTTCTCAGTGTCTCTGACATAGGGTTTCACTGTCCCGGGAAAGTCTCTGCTAACACCCTGCAGAGCGCTGTGCCCAATATACAGAAACGTCTTGCGGTATCTTCTACAGGGAAAGTGCCAGGAGGAATTGTGGAGCTTGTTCTTAGTGTCTCTGAGAATTGCTCTGATTATCCCTGTGACCTCTTTGCTAAGACTCTCCAGAGAGCCGTCCTCAAAACCAACACACATCTTGACATATCTCCCACATTGATCGCAGTGTCTCCTGGAACGGCGTTCAAGGAGCCAGGAACTTTTCTCCCTACACTGTCCATTGAGTTGTCCTCAAAACCAATATAGATCCTGCTTTATCTCCCACATGGAAAGTGCCAGGAGGGAAAAGTAGGGATTATGCTTAGGCTTTCTCGGAACTGCTTCAAATCAACTAGATATCTTTGTGCTGTAAATCTCCCAACAGCCAAACGCAAAAGCAGCAAACATCTCGCTGTATGTCCCACATCCAAAGTGCCAAAAGAGAGCTTGCTCTCCCTGTCTTTGAGTACTGTTTTCACTGTCCCGGTTACCTCTTTGCTAACATTCTCTTCAGAGCTGCAGTGAAACCAGGAACCACGTGGAGAAGGCACCCACACTGAAAATGCCTGGAGGGAACATTGGGGCTTCTTCTCAGTGTCTCTGACATAGGGTTTCACTGTCCCGGGAAAGTCTCTGCTAACACCCTGCAGAGCGCAGTGCCCAATGTATAGAAACATCTTGCGGTATCTCCTACAGGGAAAGTGCCAGGAGGAATTGTGGAGCTTGTTCTTAGTGTCTCTGAGAATTGCTCTGATTATCCGTGTGACCTCTTTGCTAAGACTCTCCAGAGAGCCGTCCTCAAAACCAACACACATCTTGACATATCTCCCACATTGATCGCAGTGTCTCCTGGAACGGCGTTCAAGGAGCCAGGAACTTTTCTCCCTACACTGTCCATTGAGTTTTCCTCAAAACCAATATACATCCTGCTTTATCTCCCACATGGAAAGTGCCAGGAGGGAAAAGTAGGGATTATGCTTAGGCTTTCTCGGAACTGCTTCAAATCAACTAGATATCTTTGTGCTGTAAATCTCCCAACAGCCAAACGCAAAAGCAGCAAACATCTCGCTGTATGTCCCACATCCAAAGTGCCAAAAGAGAGCTTGCTCTCCCTGTCTTTGAGTACTGTTTTCACTGTCCCGGTTACCTCTTTGCTAACATTCTCTTCAGAGCTGCAGTGAAACCAGGAACCACGTGGAGAAGGCACCCACACTGAAAATGCCTGGAGGGAACACTGGGGCTTCTTCTCAGTGTCTCTGACATAGGGTTTCACTGTCCCGGGAAAGTCTCTGCTAACACCCTGTAGAGCGCAGTGCCCAATATACAGAAACGTCTTGCGGTATCTTCTACAGGGAAAGTGCCAGGAGGAATTGTGGAGCTTGTTCTTAGTGTCTCTGAGAATTGCTCTGATTATCCCTGTGACCTCTTTGCTAAGACTCTCCAGAGAGCCGTCCTCAAAACCAACACGCATCTTGACATATCTCCCACATTGATCGCAGTGTCTCCTGGAACGGCGTTCAAGGAGCCAGGAACTTTTCTCCCTACACTGTCCATTGAGTTGTCCTCAAAACCAATATAGATCTTGCTTTATCTCCCACATGGAAAGTGCCAGGAGGGAAAAGTAGGGATTATGCTTAGGCTTTCTCGGTACTGCTTCAAATCAACTAGATATCTTTGTGCTGTAAATCTCCCAACAGCCAAACGCAAAAGCAGCAAACATCTCGCTGTATGTCCCACATCCAAAGTGCCAAGAGAGAGCTTGCTCTCCCTGTCTTTGAGTACTGTTTCTGTTTTCACTGTCCCGGTTACCTCTTTGCTAACATTCTCTTCAGAGCTGCAGTGAAACCAGGAACCACGTGGAGAAGGCACCCACACTGAAAATGCCTGGAGGGAACATTGGGGCTTCTTCTCAGTGTCTCTGACATAGGGTTTCACTGTCCCGGGAAAGTCTCTGCTAACACCCTGCAGAGCGCTGTGCCCAATATACAGAAACGTCTTGCGGTATCTCCTACAGGGAAAGTGCCAGGAGGAATTGTGGAGCTTGTTCTTAGCGTCTCTGAGAATTGCTCTGATTATCCCTGTGACCTCTTTGCTAAGACTCTCCAGAGAGCCGTCCTCAAAACCAACACACATCTTGACATATCTCCCACATTGATCGCAGTGTCTCCAGGAACGGCGTTCAAGGAGCCAGGAACTTTTCTCCCTACACTGTCCATTGAGTTGTCCTCAAAAACAATATACATCCTGCTGTATCTCCCACATGGAAAGTGCCAGGAGGGAAAAGTAGGGATTATGCTTAGGCTTTCTCGGAACTGCTTCAAATCAACTAGATATCTTTGTGCTGTAAATCTCCCAACAGCCAAACGCAAAAGCAGCAAACATCTCGCTGTATGTCCCACATCCAAAGTGCCAAAAGAGAGCTTGCTCTCCCTGTCTTTGAGTACTGTTTCTGTTTTCACTGTCCCGGTTACCTCTTTGCTAACATTCTCTTCAGAGCTGCAGTGAAACCAGGAACCACGTGGAGAAGGCACCCACACTGAAAATGCCTGGAGGGAACATTGGGGCTTCTTCTCAGTGTCTCTGACATAGGGTTTCACTGTCCCGGGAAAGTCTCTGCTAACACCCTGCAGAGCGCTGTGCCCAATGTACAGAAACGTCTTGCGGTATCTCCTACAGGGAAAGTGCCAGGAGGAATTGTGGAGCTTGTTCTTAGTGTCTCTGAGAATTGCTCTGATTATCCCTGTGACCTCTTTGCTAAGACTCTCCAGAGAGCCGTCCTCAAAACCAACACACATCTTGACATATCTCCCACATTGATCGCAGTGTCTCCTGGAACGGCGTTGAAGGAGCCAGGAACTTTTCTCCCTACACTGTCCATTGAGTTGTCCTCAGAACCAATATACATCCTGCTTTATCTCCCACATGGAAAGTGCCAGGAGGGAAAAGTAGGGATTATGCTTAGGCTTTCTCGGAACTGCTTCAAATCAACTAGATATCTTTGTGCTGTAAATCTCCCAACAGCCAAACGCAAAAGCAGCAAACATCTCGCTGTATGTCCCACATCCAAAGTGCCAAAAGAGAGCTTGCTCTCCCTGTCTTTGAGTACTGTTTTCACTGTCCCGGTTACCTCTTTGCTAACATTCTCTTCAGAGCTGCAGTGAAACCAGGAACCACGTGGAGAAGGCACCCACACTGAAAATGCCTGGAGGGAACATTGGGGCTTCTTCTCAGTGTCTCTGACATAGGGTTTCACTGTCCCGGGAAAGTCTCTGCTAACACCCTGCAGAGCGCAGTGCCCAATGTACAGAAACGTCTTGCGGTATCTCCTACAGGGAAAGTGCCAGGAGGAATTGTGGAGCTTGTTCTTAGTGTCTCTGAGAATTGCTCTGATTATCCGTGTGACCTCTTTGCTAAGACTCTCCAGAGAGCCGTCCTCAAAACCAACACACATCTTGACATATCTCCCACATTGATCGCAGTGTCTCCTGGAACGGCGTTCAAGGAGCCAGGAACTTTTCTCCCTACACTGTCCATTGAGTTGTCCTCAAAACCAATATAGATCCTGCTTTATCTCCCACATGGAAAGTGCCAGGAGGGAAAAGTAGGGATTATGCTTAGGCTTTCTCGGAACTGCTTCAAATCAACTAGATATCTTTGTGCTGTAAATCTCCCAACAGCCAAACGCAAAAGCAGCAAACATCTCGCTGTATGTCCCACATCCAAAGTGCCAAAAGAGAGCTTGCTCTCCCTGTCTTTGAGTACTGTTTTCACTGTCCCGGTTACCTCTTTGCTAACATTCTCTTCAGAGCTGCAGTGAAACCAGGAACCACGTGGAGAAGGCACCCACACTGAAAATGCCTGGAGGGAACACTGGGGCTTCTTCTCAGTGTCTCTGACATAGGGTTTCACTGTCCCGGGATAGTCTCTGCTAACACCCTGCAGAGCGCTGTGCCCAATATACAGAAACGTCTTGCGGTATCTTCTACAGGGAAAGTGCCAGGAGGAATTGTGGAGCTTGTTCTTAGTGTCTCTGAGAATTGCTCTGATTATCCGTGTGACCTCTTTGCTAAGACTCTCCAGAGAGCCGTCCTCAAAACCAACACACATCTTGACATATCTCCCACATTGATCGCAGTGTCTCCTGGAACGGCGTTCAAGGAGCCAGGAACTTTTCTCCCTACACTGTCCATTGAGTTGTCCTCAGAACCAATATACATCCTGCTTTATCTCCCACATGGAAAGTGCCAGGAGGGAAAAGTAGGGATTATGCTTAGGCTTTCTCGGAACTGCTTCAAATCAACTAGATATCTTTGTGCTGTAAATCTCCCAACAGCCAAACGCAAAAGCAGCAAACATCTCGCTGTATGTCCCACATCCAAAGTGCCAAAAGAGAGCTTGCTCTCCCTGTCTTTGAGTACTGTTTTCACTGTCCCGGTTACCTCTTTGCTAACATTCTCTTCAGAGCTGCAGTGAAACCAGGAACCACGTGGAGAAGGCACCCACACTGAAAATGCCTGGAGGGAACACTGGGGCTTCTTCTCAGTGTCTCTGACATAGGGTTTCACTGTCCCGGGAAAGTCTCTCCTAACACCCTGCAGAGCGCTGTGCCCAATATACAGAAACGTCTTGCGGTATCTTCTACAGGGAAAGTGCCAGGAGGAATTGTGGAGCTTGTTCTTAGTGTCTCTGAGAATTGCTCTGATTATCCCTGTGACCTCTTTGCTAAGACTCTCCAGAGAGCCGTCCTCAAAACCAACACACATCTTGACATATCTCCCACATTGATCGCAGTGTCTCCTGGAACGGCGTTCAAGGAGCCAGGAACTTTTCTCCCTACACTGTCCATTGAGTTGTCCTCAAAACCAATATACATCCTGCTTTATCTCCCACATGGAAAGTGCCAGGAGGGAAAAGTAGGGATTATGCTTAGGCTTTCTCGGAACTGCTTCAAATCAACTAGATATCTTTGTGCTGTAAATCTCCCAACAGCCAAACGCAAAAGCAGCAAACATCTCGCTGTATGTCCCACATCCAAAGTGCCAAAAGAGAGCTTGCTCTCCCTGTCTTTGAGTACTGTTTCTGTTTTCACTGTCCCGGTTACCTCTTTGCTAACATTCTCTTCAGAGCTGCAGTGAAACCAGGAACCACGTGGAGAAGGCACCCACACTGAAAATGCCTGGAGGGAACACTGGGGCTTCTTCTCAGTGTCTCTGACATAGGGTTTCACTGTCCCGGGAAAGTCTCTGCTAACACCCTGCAGAGCGCTGTGCCCAATGTACAGAAACGTCTTGCGGTATCTCCTACAGGGAAAGTGCCAGGAGGAATTGTGGAGCTTGTTCTTAGTGTCTCTGAGAATTGCTCTGATTATCCGTGTGACCTCTTTGCTAAGACTCTCCAGAGAGCCGTCCTCAAAACCAACACACATCTTGACATATCTCCCACATTGATCGCAGTGTCTCCTGGAACGGCGTTCAAGGAGCCAGGAACTTTTCTCCCTACACTGTCCATTGAGTTGTCCTCAAAACCAATATACATCCTGCTTTATCTCCCACATGGAAAGTGCCAGGAGGGAAAAGTAGGGATTATGCTTAGGCTTTCTCGGAACTGCTTCAAATCAACTAGATATCTTTGTGCTGTAAATCTCCCAACAGCCAAACGCAAAAGCAGCAAACATCTCGCTGTATGTCCCACATCCAAAGTGCCAAAAGAGAGCTTGCTCTCCCTGTCTTTGAGTACTGTTTCTGTTTTCACTGTCCCGGTTACCTCTTTGCTAACATTCTCTTCAGAGCTGCAGTGAAACCAGGAACCACGTGGAGAAGGCACCCACACTGAAAATGCCTGGAGGGAACATTGGGGCTTCTTCTCAGTGTCTCTGACATAGGGTTTCACTGTCCCGGGAAAGTCTCTGCTAACACCCTGCAGAGCGCTGTGCCCAATGTACAGAAACGTCTTGCGGTATCTCCTACAGGGAAAGTGCCAGGAGGAATTGTGGAGCTTGTTCTTAGTGTCTCTGAGAATTGCTCTGATTATCCGTGTGACCTCTTTGCTAAGACTCTCCAGAGAGCCGTCCTCAAAACCAACACACATCTTGACATATCTCCCACATTGATCGCAGTGTCTCCTGGAACGGCGTTCAAGGAGCCAGGAACTTTTCTCCCTACACTGTCCATTGAGTTGTCCTCAGAACCAATATACATCCTGCTTTATCTCCCACATGGAAAGTGCCAGGAGGGAAAAGTAGGGATTATGCTTAGGCTTTCTCGGAACTGCTTCAAATCAACTAGATATCTTTGTGCTGTAAATCTCCCAACAGCCAAACGCAAAAGCAGCAAACATCTCGCTGTATGTCCCACATCCAAAGTGCCAAAAGAGAGCTTGCTCTCCCTGTCTTTGAGTACTGTTTTCACTGTCCCGGTTACCTCTTTGCTAACATTCTCTTCAGAGCTGCAGTGAAACCAGGAACCACGTGGAGAAGGCACCCACACTGAAAATGCCTGGAGGGAACACTGGGGCTTCTTCTCAGTGTCTCTGACATAGGGTTTCACTGTCCCGGGAAAGTCTCTGCTAACACCCTGCAGAGCGCTGTGCCCAATATACAGAAACGTCTTGCGGTATCTTCTACAGGGAAAGTGCCAGGAGGAATTGTGGAGCTTGTTCTTAGTGTCTCTGAGAATTGCTCTGATTATCCCTGTGACCTCTTTGCTAAGACTCTCCAGAGAGCCGTCCTCAAAACCAACACACATCTTGACATATCTCCCACATTGATCGCAGTGTCTCCTGGAACGGCGTTCAAGGAGCCAGGAACTTTTCTCCCTACACTGTCCATTGAGTTGTCCTCAAAACCAATATACATCCTGCTTTATCTCCCACATGGAAAGTGCCAGGAGGGAAAAGTAGGGATTATGCTTAGGCTTTCTCGGAACTGCTTCAAATCAACTAGATATCTTTGTGCTGTAAATCTCCCAACAGCCAAACGCAAAAGCAGCAAACATCTCGCTGTATGTCCCACATCCAAAGTGCCAAAAGAGAGCTTGCTCTCCCCGTCTTTGAGTACTGTTTTCACTGTCCCGGTTACCTCTTTGCTAACATTCTCTTCAGAGCTGCAGTGAAACCAGGAACCACGTGGAGAAGGCACCCACACTGAAAATGCCTGGAGGGAACACTGGGGCTTCTTCTCAGTGTCTCTGACATAGGGTTTCACTGTCCCGGGAAAGTCTCTGCTAACACCCTGCAGAGCGCTGTGCCCAATGTACAGAAACGTCTTGCGGTATCTCCTACAGGGAAAGTGCCAGGAGGAATTGTGGAGCTTGTTCTTAGTGTCTCTGAGAATTGCTCTGATTATCCGTGTGACCTCTTTGCTAAGACTCTCCAGAGAGCCGTCCTCAAAACCAACACACATCTTGACATATCTCCCACATTGATCGCAGTGTCTCCTGGAACGGCGTTCAAGGAGCCAGGAACTTTTCTCCCTACACTGTCCATTGAGTTGTCCTCAGAACCAATATACATCCTGCTTTATCTCCCACATGGAAAGTGCCAGGAGGGAAAAGTAGGGATTATGCTTAGGCTTTCTCGGAACTGCTTCAAATCAACTAGATATCTTTGTGCTGTAAATCTCCCAACAGCCAAACGCAAAAGCAGCAAACATCTCGCTGTATGTCCCACATCCAAAGTGCCAAAAGAGAGCTTGCTCTCCCTGTCTTTGAGTACTGTTTTCACTGTCCCGGTTACCTCTTTGCTAACATTCTCTTCAGAGCTGCAGTGAAACCAGGAACCACGTGGAGAAGGCACCCACACTGAAAATGCCTGGAGGGAACACTGGGGCTTCTTCTCAGTGTCTCTGACATAGGGTTTCACTGTCCCGGGAAAGTCTCTGCTAACACCCTGCAGAGCGCTGTGCCCAATATACAGAAACGTCTTGCGGTATCTTCTACAGGGAAAGTGCCAGGAGGAATTGTGGAGCTTGTTCTTAGTGTCTCTGAGAATTGCTCTGATTATCCGTGTGACCTCTTTGCTAAGACTCTCCAGAGAGCCGTCCTCAAAACCAACACACATCTTGACATATCTCCCACATTGATCGCAGTGTCTCCTGGAACGGCGCTGAAGGAGCCAGGAACTTTTCTCCCTACACTGTCCATTGATTTGTCCTCAAAACCAATATACATCCTGCTTTATCTCCCACATGGAAAGTGCCAGGAGGGAAAAGTAGGGATTATGCTTAGGCTTTCTCGGAACTGCTTCAAATCAACTAGATATCTTTGTGCTGTAAATCTCCCAACAGCCAAACGCAAAAGCAGCAAACATCTCGCTGTATGTCCCACATCCAAAGTGCCAAAAGAGAGCTTGCTCTCCCTGTCTTTGAGTACTGTTTCTGTTTTCACTGTCCCAGTTACCTCTTTGCTAACATTCTCTTCAGAGCTGCAGTGAAACCAGGAACCACGTGGAGAAGGCACCCACACTGAAAATGCCTGGAGGGAACATTGGGGCTTCTTCTCAGTGTCTCTGACATAGGGTTTCACTGTCCCGGGAAAGTCTCTGCTAACACCCTGCAGAGCGCTGTGCCCAATGTACAGAAACGTCTTGCGGTATCTCCTACAGGGAAAGTGCCAGGAGGAATTGTGGAGCTTGTTCTTAGTGTCTCTGAGAATTGCTCTGATTATCCGTGTGACCTCTTTGCTAAGACTCTCCAGAGAGCCGTCCTCAAAACCAACACACATCTTGACATATCTCCCACATTGATCGCAGTGTCTCCTGGAACGGCGTTCAAGGAGCCAGGAACTTTTCTCCCTACACTGTCCATTGAGTTGTCCTCAAAACCAATATACATCCTGCTATCTCCCACATGGAAAGTGCCAGGAGGGAAAAGTAGGGATTATGCTTAGGCTTTCTCGGCACTGCTTCAAATCAACTAGATATCTTTCTGCTGTAAATCTCCCAACAGGCAAACGCAAAAGCAGCAAACATCTCGCTGTATGTCCCACATCCAAAGTGCCAAAAGAGAGCTTGCTCTCCCTGTCTTTGAGTACTGTTTCTGTTTTCACTGTCCCGGTTACCTCTTTGCTAACATTCTCTTCAGAGCTGCAGTGAAACCAGGAACCACGTGGAGAAGGCACCCACACTGAAAATGCCTGGAGGGAACACTGGGGCTTCTTCTCAGTGTCTCTGACATAGGGTTTCACTGTCCCGGGAAAGTCTCTGCTAACACCCTGCAGAGCGCTGTGCCCAATATACAGAAACGTCTTGCGGTATCTTCTACAGGGAAAGTGCCAGGAGGAATTGTGGAGCTTGTTCTTAGTGTCTCTGAGAATTGCTCTGATTATCCGTGTGACCTCTTTGCTAAGACTCTCCAGAGAGCCGTCCTCAAAACCAACACACATCTTGACATATCTCCCACATTGATCGCAGTGTCTCCTGGAACGGCGCTGAAGGAGCGAGGAACTTTTCTCCCTACACTGTCCATTGAGTTGTCCTCAAAACCAATATACATCCTGCTTTATCTCCCACATGGAAAGTGCCAGGAGGGAAAAGTAGGGATTATGCTTAGGCTTTCTCGGAACTGCTTCAAATCAACTAGATATCTTTGTGCTGTAAATCTCCCAACAGCCAAACGCAAAAGCAGCAAACATCTCGCTGTATGTCCCACATCCAAAGTGCCAAAAGAGAGCTTGCTCTCCCTGTCTTTGAGTACTGTTTCTGTTTTCACTGTCCCGGTTACCTCTTTGCTAACATTCTCTTCAGAGCTGCAGTGAAACCAGGAACCACGTGGAGAAGGCACCCACACTGAAAATGCCTGGAGGGAACATTGGGGCTTCTTCTCAGTGTCTCTGACATAGGGTTTCACTGTCCCGGGAAAGTCTCTGCTAACACCCTGCAGAGCGCTGTGCCCAATGTACAGAAACGTCTTGCGGTATCTCCTACAGGGAAAGTGCCAGGAGGAATTGTGGAGCTTGTTCTTAGTGTCTCTGAGAATTGCTCTGATTATCCGTGTGACCTCTTTGCTAAGACTCTCCAGAGAGCCGTCCTCAAAACCAACACACATCTTGACATATCTCCCACATTGATCGCAGTGTCTCCTGGAACGGCGTTCAAGGAGCCAGGAACTTTTCTCCCTACACTGTCCATTGAGTTGTCCTCAAAACCAATATACATCCTGCTATCTCCCACATGGAAAGTGCCAGGAGGGAAAAGTAGGGATTATGCTTAGGCTTTCTCGGAACTGCTTCAAATCAACTAGATATCTTTCTGCTGTAAATCTCCCAACAGGCAAACGCAAAAGCAGCAAACATCTCGCTGTATGTCCCACATCCAAAGTGCCAAAAGAGAGCTTGCTCTCCCTGTCTTTGAGTACTGTTTCTGTTTTCACTGTCCCGGTTACCTCTTTGCTAACATTCTCTTCAGAGCTGCAGTGAAACCAGGAACCACGTGGAGAAGGCACCCACACTGAAAATGCCTGGAGGGAACACTGGGGCTTCTTCTCAGTGTCTCTGACATAGGGTTTCACTGTCCCGGGAAAGTCTCTGCTAACACCCTGCAGAGCGCTGTGCCCAATATACAGAAACGTCTTGCGGTATCTTCTACAGGGAAAGTGCCAGGAGGAATTGTGGAGCTTGTTCTTAGTGTCTCTGAGAATTGCTCTGATTATCCCTGTGACCTCTTTGCTAAGACTCTCCAGAGAGCCGTCCTCAAAACCAACACACATCTTGACATATCTCCCACATTGATCGCAGTGTCTCCTGGAACGGCGCTGAAGGAGCCAGGAACTTTTCTCCCTACACTGTCCATTGATTTGTCCTCAAAACCAATATACATCCTGCTTTATCTCCCACATGGAAAGTGCCAGGAGGGAAAAGTAGGGATTATGCTTAGGCTTTCTCGGAACTGCTTCAAATCAACTAGATATCTTTGTGCTGTAAATCTCCCAACAGCCAAACGCAAAAGCAGCAAACATCTCGCTGTATGTCCCACATCCAAAGTGCCAAAAGAGAGCTTGCTCTCCCTGTCTTTGAGTACTGTTTCTGTTTTCACTGTCCCGGTTACCTCTTTGCTAACATTCTCTTCAGAGCTGCAGTGAAACCAGGAACCACGTGGAGAAGGCACCCACACTGAAAATGCCTGGAGGGAACACTGGGGCTTCTTCTCAGTGTCTCTGACATAGGGTTTCACTGTCCCGGGAAAGTCTCTGCTAACACCCTGCAGAGCGCTGTGCCCAATATACAGAAACGTCTTGCGGTATCTTCTACAGGGAAAGTGCCAGGAGGAATTGTGGAGCTTGTTCTTAGTGTCTCTGAGAATTGCTCTGATTATCCGTGTGACCTCTTTGCTAAGACTCTCCAGAGAGCCGTCCTCAAAACCAACACACATCTTGACATATCTCCCACATTGATCGCAGTGTCTCCTGGAACGGCGCTGAAGGAGCCAGGAACTTTTCTCCCTACACTGTCCATTGATTTGTCCTCAAAACCAATATACATCCTGCTTTATCTCCCACATGGAAAGTGCCAGGAGGGAAAAGTAGGGATTATGCTTAGGCTTTCTCGGAACTGCTTCAAATCAACTAGATATCTTTGTGCTGTAAATCTCCCAACAGCCAAACGCAAAAGCAGCAAACATCTCGCTGTATGTCCCACATCCAAAGTGCCAAAAGAGAGCTTGCTCTCCCTGTCTTTGAGTACTGTTTCTGTTTTCACTGTCCCGGTTACCTCTTTGCTAACATTCTCTTCAGAGCTGCAGTGAAACCAGGAACCACGTGGAGAAGGCACCCACACTGAAAATGCCTGGAGGGAACATTGGGGCTTCTTCTCAGTGTCTCTGACATAGGGTTTCACTGTCCCGGGAAAGTCTCTGCTAACACCCTGCAGAGCGCAGTGCCCAATGTACAGAAACGTCTTGCGGTATCTCCTACAGGGAAAGTGCCAGGAGGAATTGTGGAGCTTGTTCTTAGTGTCTCTGAGAATTGCTCTGATTATCCCTGTGACCTCTTTGCTAAGACTCTCCAGAGAGCCGTCCTCAAAACCAACACACATCTTGACATATCTCCCACATTGATCGCAGTGTCTCCATGATCGGCGTTCAAGGAGCCAGGAACTTTTCTCCCTACACTGTCCATTGAGTTGTCCTCAAACCCATATACATCCTGCTGTATCTCCCACATGGAAAGTGCCAGGAGGGAAAAGTAGGGATTATGCTTAGGCTTTCTCGGAACTGCTTCAAATCAACTAGATATCTTTGTGCTGTAAATCTCCCAACAGCCAAACGCAAAAGCAGCAAACATCTCGCTGTATGTCCCACATCCAAAGTGCCAAAAGAGAGCTTGCTCTCCCTGTCTTTGAGTACTGTTTCTGTTTTCACTGTCCCGGTTACCTCTTTGCTAACATTCTCTTCAGAGCTGCAGTGAAACCAGGAACCACGTGGAGAAGGCACCCACACTGAAAATGCCTGGAGAGAACATTGGGGCTTCTTCTCAGTGTCTCTGACATAGGGTTTCACTGTCCCGGGAAAGTCTCTGCTAACACCCTGCAGAGCGCAGTGCCCAATGTACAGAAACGTCTTGCGGTATCTCCTACAGGGAAAGTGCCAGGAGGAATTGTGGAGCTTGTTCTTAGTGTCTCTGAGAATTGCTCTGATTATCCGTGTGACCTCTTTGCTAAGACTCTCCAGAGAGCCGTCCTCAAAACCAACACACATCTTGACATATCTCCCACATTGATCGCAGTGTCTCCTGGAACGGCGTTGAAGGAGCCAGGAACTTTTCTCCCTACACTGTCCATTGAGTTGTCCTCAGAACCAATATACATCCTGCTTTATCTCCCACATGGAAAGTGCCAGGAGGGAAAAGTAGGGATTATGCTTAGGCTTTCTCGGAACTGCTTCAAATCAACTAGATATCTTTGTGCTGTAAATCTCCCAACAGCCAAACGCAAAAGCAGCAAACATCTCGCTGTATGTCCCACATCCAAAGTGCCAAAAGAGAGCTTGCTCTCCCTGTCTTTGAGTACTGTTTCTGTTTTCACTGTCCCGGTTACCTCTTTGCTAACATTCTCTTCAGAGCTGCAGTGAAACCAGGAACCACGTGGAGAAGGCACCCACACTGAAAATGCCTGGAGGGAACATTGGGGCTTCTTCTCAGTGTCTCTGACATAGGGTTCCACTGTCCCGGGAAAGTCTCTGCTAACACCCTGCAGAGCGCAGTGCCCAATGTACAGAAACGTCTTGCGGTATCTCCTACAGGGAAAGTGCCAGGAGGAATTGTGGAGCTTGTTCTTAGTGTCTCTGAGAATTGCTCTGATTATCCCTGTGACCTCTTTGCTAAGACTCTCCAGAGAGCCGTCCTCAAAACCAACACACATCTTGACATATCTCCCACATTGATCGCAGTGTCTCCTGGAACGGCGTTCAAGGAGCCAGGAACTTTTCTCCCTACACTGTCCATTGAGTTGTCCTCAAAACCAATATACATCCTGCTTTATCTCCCACATGGAAAGTGCCAGGAGGGAAAAGTAGGGATTATGCTTAGGCTTTCTCGGAACTGCTTCAAATCAACTAGATATCTTTGTGCTGTAAATCTCCCAACAGCCAAACGCAAAAGCAGCAAACATCTCGCTGTATGTCCCACATCCAAAGTGCCAAAAGAGAGCTTGCTCTCCCTGTCTTTGAGTACTGTTTCTGTTTTCACTGTCCCGGTTACCTCTTTGCTAACATTCTCTTCAGAGCTGCAGTGAAACCAGGAACCACGTGGAGAAGGCACCCACACTGAAAATGCCTGGAGGGAACATTGGGGCTTCTTCTCAGTGTCTCTGACATAGGGTTTCACTGTCCCGGGATAGTCTCTGCTAACACCCTGCAGAGCGCAGTGCCCAATATACAGAAACGTCTTGCGGTATCTTCTACAGGGAAAGTGCCAGGAGGAATTGTGGAGCTTGTTCTTAGTGTCTCTGAGAATTGCTCTGATTATCCGTGTGACCTCTTTGCTAAGACTCTCCAGAGAGCCGTCCTCAAAACCAACACACATCTTGACATATCTCCCACATTGATCGCAGTGTCTCCTGGAACGGCGTTCAAGGAGCCAGGAACTTTTCTCCCTACACTGTCCATTGAGTTGTCCTCAGAACCAATATACATCCTGCTTTATCTCCCACATGGAAAGTGCCAGGAGGGAAAAGTAGGGATTATGCTTAGGCTTTCTCGGAACTGCTTCAAATCAACTAGATATCTTTGTGCTGTAAATCTCCCAACAGCCAAACGCAAAAGCAGCAAACATCTCGCTGTATGTCCCACATCCAAAGTGCCAAAAGAGAGCTTGCTCTCCCTGTCTTTGAGTACTGTTTTCACTGTCCCGGTTACCTCTTTGCTAACATTCTCTTCAGAGCTGCAGTGAAACCAGGAACCACGTGGAGAAGGCACCCACACTGAAAATGCCTGGAGGGAACACTGGGGCTTCTTCTCAGTGTCTCTGACATAGGGTTTCACTGTCCCGGGAAAGTCTCTCCTAACACCCTGCAGAGCGCAGTGCCCAATGTACAGAAACGTCTTGCGGTATCTTCTACAGGGAAAGTGCCAGGAGGAATTGTGGAGCTTGTTCTTAGTGTCTCTGAGAATTGCTCTGATTATCCCTGTGACCTCTTTGCTAAGACTCTCCAGAGAGCCGTCCTCAAAACCAACACACATCTTGACATATCTCCCACATTGATCGCAGTGTCTCCTGGAACGGCGTTGAAGGAGCCAGGAACTTTTCTCCCTACACTGTCCATTGAGTTGTCCTCAAAACCAATATACATCCTGCTTTATCTCCCACATGGAAAGTGCCAGGAGGGAAAAGTAGGGATTATGCTTAGGCTTTCTCGGAACTGCTTCAAATCAACTAGATATCTTTGTGCTGTAAATCTCCCAACAGCCAAACGCAAAAGCAGCAAACATCTCGCTGTATGTCCCACATCCAAAGTGCCAAAAGAGAGCTTGCTCTCCCTGTCTTTGAGTACTGTTTCTGTTTTCACTGTCCCGGTTACCTCTTTGCTAACATTCTCTTCAGAGCTGCAGTGAAACCAGGAACCACGTGGAGAAGGCACCCACACTGAAAATGCCTGGAGGGAACATTGGGGCTTCTTCTCAGTGTCTCTGACATAGGGTTTCACTGTCCCGGGAAAGTCTCTGCTAACACCCTGCAGAGCGCTGTGCCCAATGTACAGAAACGTCTTGCGGTATCTCCTACAGGGAAAGTGCCAGGAGGAATTGTGGAGCTTGTTCTTAGTGTCTCTGAGAATTGCTCTGATTATCTGTGTGACCTCTTTGCTAAGACTCTCCAGAGAGCCGTCCTCAAAACCAACACACATCTTGACATATCTCCCACATTGATCGCAGTGTCTCCTGGAACGGCGTTCAAGGAGCCAGGAACTTTTCTCCCTACACTGTCCATTGAGTTGTCCTCAAAACCAATATACATCCTGCTTTATCTCCCACATGGAAAGTGCCAGGAGGGAAAAGTAGGGATTATGCTTAGGCTTTCTCGGAACTGCTTCAAATCAACTAGATATCTTTGTGCTGTAAATCTCCCAACAGCCAAACGCAAAAGCAGCAAACATCTCGCTGTATGTCCCACATCCAAAGTGCCAAAAGAGAGCTTGCTCTCCCTGTCTTTGAGTACTGTTTCTGTTTTCACTGTCCCGGTTACCTCTTTGCTAACATTCTCTTCAGAGCTGCAGTGAAACCAGGAACCACGTGGAGAAGGCACCCACACTGAAAATGCCTGGAGGGAACATTGGGGCTTCTTCTCAGTGTCTCTGACATAGGGTTTCACTGTCCCGGGAAAGTCTCTGCTAACACCCTGCAGAGCGCAGTGCCCAATGTACAGAAACGTCTTGCGGTATCTCCTACAGGGAAAGTGCCAGGAGGAATTGTGGAGCTTGTTCTTAGTGTCTCTGAGAATTGCTCTGATTATCCGTGTGACCTCTTTGCTAAGACTCTCCAGAGAGCCGTCCTCAAAACCAACACACATCTTGACATATCTCCCACATTGATCGCAGTGTCTCCTGGAACGGCGTTCAAGGAGCCAGGAACTTTTCTCCCTACACTGTCCATTGAGTTGTCCTCAAAACCAATATACATCCTGCTTTATCTCCCACATGGAAAGTGCCAGGAGGGAAAAGTAGGGATTATGCTTAGGCTTTCTCGGAACTGCTTCAAATCAACTAGATATCTTTGTGCTGTAAATCTCCCAACAGCCAAACGCAAAAGCAGCAAACATCTCGCTGTATGTCCCACATCCAAAGTGCCAAAAGAGAGCTTGCTCTCCCTGTCTTTGAGTACTGTTTTCACTGTCCCGGTTACCTCTTTGCTAACATTCTCTTCAGAGCTGCAGTGAAACCAGGAACCACGTGGAGAAGGCACCCACACTGAAAATGCCTGGAGGGAACACTGGGGCTTCTTCTCAGTGTCTCTGACATAGGGTTTCACTGTCCCGGGATAGTCTCTGCTAACACCCTGCAGAGCGCTGTGCCCAATATACAGAAACGTCTTGCGGTATCTTCTACAGGGAAAGTGCCAGGAGGAATTGTGGAGCTTGTTCTTAGTGTCTCTGAGAATTGCTCTGATTATCCGTGTGACCTCTTTGCTAAGACTCTCCAGACAGCCGTCCTCAAAACCAACACACATCTTGACATATCTCCCACATTGATCGCAGTGTCTCCTGGAACGGCGTTCAAGGAGCCAGGAACTTTTCTCCCTACACTGTCCATTGAGTTGTCCTCAGAACCAATATACATCCTGCTTTATCTCCCACATGGAAAGTGCCAGGAGGGAAAAGTAGGGATTATGCTTAGGCTTTCTCGGAACTGCTTCAAATCAACTAGATATCTTTGTGCTGTAAATCTCCCAACAGCCAAACGCAAAAGCAGCAAACATCTCGCTGTATGTCCCACATCCAAAGTGCCAAAAGAGAGCTTGCTCTCCCTGTCTTTGAGTACTGTTTTCACTGTCCCGGTTACCTCTTTGCTAACATTCTCTTCAGAGCTGCAGTGAAACCAGGAACCACGTGGAGAAGGCACCCACACTGAAAATGCCTGGAGGGAACACTGGGGCTTCTTCTCAGTGTCTCTGACATAGGGTTTCACTGTCCCGGGAAAGTCTCTGCTAACACCCTGCAGAGCGCTGTGCCCAATATACAGAAACGTCTTGCGGTATCTTCTACAGGGAAAGTGCCAGGAGGAATTGTGGAGCTTGTTCTTAGTGTCTCTGAGAATTGCTCTGATTATCCCTGTGACCTCTTTGCTAAGACTCTCCAGAGAGCCGTCCTCAAAACCAACACACATCTTGACATATCTCCCACATTGATCGCAGTGTCTCCTGGAACGGCGTTGAAGGAGCCAGGAACTTTTCTCCCTACACTGTCCATTGAGTTGTCCTCAAAACCAATATACATCCTGCTTTATCTCCCACATGGAAAGTGCCAGGAGGGAAAAGTAGGGATTATGCTTAGGCTTTCTCGGAACTGCTTCAAATCAACTAGATATCTTTGTGCTGTAAATCTCCCAACAGCCAAACGCAAAAGCAGCAAACATCTCGCTGTATGTCCCACATCCAAAGTGCCAAAAGAGAGCTTGCTCTCCCCGTCTTTGAGTACTGTTTTCACTGTCCCGGTTACCTCTTTGCTAACATTCTCTTCAGAGCTGCAGTGAAACCAGGAACCACGTGGAGAAGGCACCCACACTGAAAATGCCTGGAGGGAACACTGGGGCTTCTTCTCAGTGTCTCTGACATAGGGTTTCACTGTCCCGGGAAAGTCTCTGCTAACACCCTGCAGAGCGCTGTGCCCAATATACAGAAACGTCTTGCGGTATCTTCTACAGGGAAAGTGCCAGGAGGAATTGTGGAGCTTGTTCTTAGTGTCTCTGAGAATTGCTCTGATTATCCCTGTGACCTCTTTGCTAAGACTCTCCAGAGAGCCGTCCTCAAAACCAACACACATCTTGACATATCTCCCACATTGATCGCAGTGTCTCCTGGAACGGCGTTCAAGGAGCCAGGAACTTTTCTCCCTACACTGTCCATTGAGTTGTCCTCAGAACCAATATACATCCTGCTTTATCTCCCACATGGAAAGTGCCAGGAGGGAAAAGTAGGGATTATGCTTAGGCTTTCTCGGAACTGCTTCAAATCAACTAGATATCTTTGTGCTGTAAATCTCCCAACAGCCAAACGCAAAAGCAGCAAACATCTCGCTGTATGTCCCACATCCAAAGTGCCAAAAGAGAGCTTGCTCTCCCTGTCTTTGAGTACTGTTTTCACTGTCCCGGTTACCTCTTTGCTAACATTCTCTTCAGAGCTGCAGTGAAACCAGGAACCACGTGGAGAAGGCACCCACACTGAAAATGCCTGGAGGGAACACTGGGGCTTCTTCTCAGTGTCTCTGACATAGGGTTTCACTGTCCCGGGAAAGTCTCTGCTAACACCCTGCAGAGCGCTGTGCCCAATATACAGAAACGTCTTGCGGTATCTTCTACAGGGAAAGTGCCAGGAGGAATTGTGGAGCTTGTTCTTAGTGTCTCTGAGAATTGCTCTGATTATCCCTGTGACCTCTTTGCTAAGACTCTCCAGAGAGCCGTCCTCAAAACCAACACACATCTTGACATATCTCCCACATTGATCGCAGTGTCTCCTGGAACGGCGCTGAAGGAGCCAGGAACTTTTCTCCCTACACTGTCCATTGATTTGTCCTCAAAACCAATATACATCCTGCTTTATCTCCCACATGGAAAGTGCCAGGAGGGAAAAGTAGGGATTATGCTTAGGCTTTCTCGGAACTGCTTCAAATCAACTAGATATCTTTGTGCTGTAAATCTCCCAACAGCCAAACGCAAAAGCAGCAAACATCTCGCTGTATGTCCCACATCCAAAGTGCCAAGAGAGAGCTTGCTCTCCCTGTCTTTGAGTACTGTTTCTGTTTTCACTGTCCCGGTTACCTCTTTGCTAACATTCTCTTCAGAGCTGCAGTGAAACCAGGAACCACGTGGAGAAGGCACCCACACTGAAAATGCCTGGAGGGAACACTGGGGCTTCTTCTCAGTGTCTCTGACATAGGGTTTCACTGTCCCGGGAAAGTCTCTGCTAACACCCTGCAGAGCGCTGTGCCCAATATACAGAAACGTCTTGCGGTATCTTCTACAGGGAAAGTGCCAGGAGGAATTGTGGAGCTTGTTCTTAGTGTCTCTGAGAATTGCTCTGATTATCCGTGTGACCTCTTTGCTAAGACTCTCCAGAGAGCCGTCCTCAAAACCAACACACATCTTGACATATCTCCCACATTGATCGCAGTGTCTCCTGGAACGGCGCTGAAGGAGCCAGGAACTTTTCTCCCTACACTGTCCATTGATTTGTCCTCAAAACCAATATACATCCTGCTTTATCTCCCACATGGAAAGTGCCAGGAGGGAAAAGTAGGGATTATGCTTAGGCTTTCTCGGAACTGCTTCAAATCAACTAGATATCTTTGTGCTGTAAATCTCCCAACAGCCAAACGCAAAAGCAGCAAACATCTCGCTGTATGTCCCACATCCAAAGTGCCAAAAGAGAGCTTGCTCTCCCTGTCTTTGAGTACTGTTTCTGTTTTCACTGTCCCGGTTACCTCTTTGCTAACATTCTCTTCAGAGCTGCAGTGAAACCAGGAACCACGTGGAGAAGGCACCCACACTGAAAATGCCTGGAGGGAACATTGGGGCTTCTTCTCAGTGTCTCTGACATAGGGTTTCACTGTCCCGGGAAAGTCTCTGCTAACACCCTGCAGAGCGCTGTGCCCAATGTACAGAAACGTCTTGCGGTATCTCCTACAGGGAAAGTGCCAGGAGGAATTGTGGAGCTTGTTCTTAGTGTCTCTGAGAATTGCTCTGATTATCCGTGTGACCTCTTTGCTAAGACTCTCCAGAGAGCCGTCCTCAAAACCAACACACATCTTGACATATCTCCCACATTGATCGCAGTGTCTCCTGGAACGGCGTTCAAGGAGCCAGGAACTTTTCTCCCTACACTGTCCATTGAGTTGTCCTCAAAACCAATATACATCCTGCTATCTCCCACATGGAAAGTGCCAGGAGGGAAAAGTAGGGATTATGCTTAGGCTTTCTCGGAACTGCTTCAAATCAACTAGATATCTTTCTGCTGTAAATCTCCCAACAGGCAAACGCAAAAGCAGCAAACATCTCGCTGTATGTCCCACATCCAAAGTGCCAAAAGAGAGCTTGCTCTCCCTGTCTTTGAGTACTGTTTCTGTTTTCACTGTCCCGGTTACCTCTTTGCTAACATTCTCTTCAGAGCTGCAGTGAAACCAGGAACCACGTGGAGAAGGCACCCACACTGAAAATGCCTGGAGGGAACACTGGGGCTTCTTCTCAGTGTCTCTGACATAGGGTTTCACTGTCCCGGGAAAGTCTCTGCTAACACCCTGCAGAGCGCTGTGCCCAATATACAGAAACGTCTTGCGGTATCTTCTACAGGGAAAGTGCCAGGAGGAATTGTGGAGCTTGTTCTTAGTGTCTCTGAGAATTGCTCTGATTATCCCTGTGACCTCTTTGCTAAGACTCTCCAGAGAGCCGTCCTCAAAACCAACACACATCTTGACATATCTCCCACATTGATCGCAGTGTCTCCTGGAACGGCGCTGAAGGAGCCAGGAACTTTTCTCCCTACACTGTCCATTGATTTGTCCTCAAAACCAATATACATCCTGCTTTATCTCCCACATGGAAAGTGCCAGGAGGGAAAAGTAGGGATTATGCTTAGGCTTTCTCGGAACTGCTTCAAATCAACTAGATATCTTTGTGCTGTAAATCTCCCAACAGCCAAACGCAAAAGCAGCAAACATCTCGCTGTATGTCCCACATCCAAAGTGCCAAAAGAGAGCTTGCTCTCCCTGTCTTTGAGTACTGTTTCTGTTTTCACTGTCCCGGTTACCTCTTTGCTAACATTCTCTTCAGAGCTGCAGTGAAACCAGGAACCACGTGGAGAAGGCACCCACACTGAAAATGCCTGGAGGGAACATTGGGGCTTCTTCTCAGTGTCTCTGACATAGGGTTTCACTGTCCCGGGAAAGTCTCTGCTAACACCCTGCAGAGCGCTGTGCCCAATATACAGAAACGTCTTGCGGTATCTCCTACAGGGAAAGTGCCAGGAGGAATTGTGGAGCTTGTTCTTAGCGTCTCTGAGAATTGCTCTGATTATCCGTGTGACCTCTTTGCTAAGACTCTCCAGAGAGCCGTCCTCAAAACCAACACACATCTTGACATATCTCCCACATTGATCGCAGTGTCTCCTGGAACGGCGCTGAAGGAGCCAGGAACTTTTCTCCCTACACTGTCCATTGATTTGTCCTCAAAACCAATATACATCCTGCTTTATCTCCCACATGGAAAGTGCCAGGAGGGAAAAGTAGGGATTATGCTTAGGCTTTCTCGGAACTGCTTCAAATCAACTAGATATCTTTGTGCTGTAAATCTCCCAACAGCCAAACGCAAAAGCAGCAAACATCTCGCTGTATGTCCCACATCCAAAGTGCCAAAAGAGAGCTTGCTCTCCCTGTCTTTGAGTACTGTTTCTGTTTTCACTGTCCCGGTTACCTCTTTGCTAACATTCTCTTCAGAGCTGCAGTGAAACCAGGAACCACGTGGAGAAGGCACCCACACTGAAAATGCCTGGAGGGAACATTGGGGCTTCTTCTCAGTGTCTCTGACATAGGGTTTCACTGTCCCGGGAAAGTCTCTGCTAACACCCTGCAGAGCGCTGTGCCCAATGTACAGAAACGTCTTGCGGTATCTCCTACAGGGAAAGTGCCAGGAGGAATTGTGGAGCTTGTTCTTAGTGTCTCTGAGAATTGCTCTGATTATCCGTGTGACCTCTTTGCTAAGACTCTCCAGAGAGCCGTCCTCAAAACCAACACACATCTTGACATATCTCCCACATTGATCGCAGTGTCTCCTGGAACGGCGTTCAAGGAGCCAGGAACTTTTCTCCCTACACTGTCCATTGAGTTGTCCTCAAAACCAATATACATCCTGCTTTATCTCCCACATGGAAAGTGCCAGGAGGGAAAAGTAGGGATTATGCTTAGGCTTTCTCGGAACTGCTTCAAATCAACTAGATATCTTTGTGCTGTAAATCTCCCAACAGCCAAACGCAAAAGCAGCAAACATCTCGCTGTATGTCCCACATCCAAAGTGCCAAAAGAGAGCTTGCTCTCCCTGTCTTTGAGTACTGTTTCTGTTTTCACTGTCCCGGTTACCTCTTTGCTAACATTCTCTTCAGAGCTGCAGTGAAACCAGGAACCACGTGGAGAAGGCACCCACACTGAAAATGCCTGGAGGGAACACTGGGGCTTCTTCTCAGTGTCTCTGACATAGGGTTTCACTGTCCCGGGAAAGTCTCTGCTAACACCCTGCAGAGCGCTGTGCCCAATGTACAGAAACATCTTGCGGTATCTCCTACAGGGAAAGTGCCAGGAGGAATTGTGGAGCTTGTTCTTAGTGTCTCTGAGAATTGCTCTGATTATCCGTGTGACCTCTTTGCTAAGACTCTCCAGAGAGCCGTCCTCAAAACCAACACACATCTTGACATATCTCCCACATTGATCGCAGTGTCTCCTGGAACGGCGTTCAAGGAGCCAGGAACTTTTCTCCCTACACTGTCCATTGAGTTGTCCTCAAAACCAATATACATCCTGCTTTATCTCCCACATGGAAAGTGCCAGGAGGGAAAAGTAGGGATTATGCTTAGGCTTTCTCGGAACTGCTTCAAATCAACTAGATATCTTTGTGCTGTAAATCTCCCAACAGCCAAACGCAAAAGCAGCAAACATCTCGCTGTATGTCCCACATCCAAAGTGCCAAGAGAGAGCTTGCTCTCCCTGTCTTTGAGTACTGTTTTCACTGTCCCGGTTACCTCTTTGCTAACATTCTCTTCAGAGCTGCAGTGAAACCAGGAACCACGTGGAGAAGGCACCCACACTGAAAATGCCTGGAGGGAACATTGGGGCTTCTTCTCAGTGTCTCTGACATAGGGTTTCACTGTCCCGGGAAAGTCTCTGCTAACACCCTGCAGAGCGCAGTGCGCAATGTACAGAAACGTCTTGCGGTATCTCCTACAGGGAAAGTGCCAGGAGGAATTGTGGAGCTTGTTCTTAGTGTCTCTGAGAATTGCTCTGATTATCCCTGTGACCTCTTTGCTAAGACTCTCCAGAGAGCCGTCCTCAAAACCAACACACATCTTGACATATCTCCCACATTGATCGCAGTGTCTCCATGATCGGCGTTCAAGGAGCCAGGAACTTTTCTCCCTACACTGTCCATTGAGTTGTCCTCAAACCCATATACATCCTGCTGTATCTCCCACATGGAAAGTGCCAGGAGGGAAAAGTAGGGATTATGCTTAGGCTTTCTCGGAACTGCTTCAAATCAACTAGATATCTTTGTGCTGTAAATCTCCCAACAGCCAAACGCAAAAGCAGCAAACATCTCGCTGTATGTCCCACATCCAAAGTGCCAAAAGAGAGCTTGCTCTCCCTGTCTTTGAGTACTGTTTCTGTTTTCACTGTCCCGGTTACCTCTTTGCTAACATTCTCTTCAGAGCTGCAGTGAAACCAGGAACCACGTGGAGAAGGCACCCACACTGAAAATGCCTGGAGAGAACATTGGGGCTTCTTCTCAGTGTCTCTGACATAGGGTTTCACTGTCCCGGGAAAGTCTCTGCTAACACCCTGCAGAGCGCAGTGCCCAATGTACAGAAACGTCTTGCGGTATCTCCTACAGGGAAAGTGCCAGGAGGAATTGTGGAGCTTGTTCTTAGTGTCTCTGAGAATTGCTCTGATTATCCCTGTGACCTCTTTGCTAAGACTCTCCAGAGAGCCGTCCTCAAAACCAACACACATCTTGACATATCTCCCACATTGATCGCAGTGTCTCCTGGAACGGCGTTCAAGGAGCCAGGAACTTTTCTCCCTACACTGTCCATTGAGTTGTCCTCAAAACCAATATACATCCTGCTTTATCTCCCACATGGAAAGTGCCAGGAGGGAAAAGTAGGGATTATGCTTAGGCTTTCTCGGAACTGCTTCAAATCAACTAGATATCTTTGTGCTGTAAATCTCCCAACAGCCAAACGCAAAAGCAGCAAACATCTCGCTGTATGTCCCACATCCAAAGTGCCAAGAGAGAGCTTGCTCTCCCTGTCTTTGAGTACTGTTTTCACTGTCCCGGTTACCTCTTTGCTAACATTCTCTTCAGAGCTGCAGTGAAACCAGGAACCACGTGGAGAAGGCACCCACACTGAAAATGCCTGGAGGGAACATTGGGGCTTCTTCTCAGTGTCTCTGACATAGGGTTTCACTGTCCCGGGAAAGTCTCTGCTAACACCCTGCAGAGCGCAGTGCCCAATGTACAGAAACGTCTTGCGGTATCTCCTACAGGGAAAGTGCCAGGAGGAATTGTGGAGCTTGTTCTTAGTGTCTCTGAGAATTGCTCTGATTATCCCTGTGACCTCTTTGCTAAGACTCTCCAGAGAGCCGTCCTCAAAACCAACACACATCTTGACATATCTCCCACATTGATCGCAGTGTCTCCATGATCGGCGTTCAAGGAGCCAGGAACTTTTCTCCCTACACTGTCCATTGAGTTGTCCTCAAACCCATATACATCCTGCTGTATCTCCCACATGGAAAGTGCCAGGAGGGAAAAGTAGGGATTATGCTTAGGCTTTCTCGGAACTGCTTCAAATCAACTAGATATCTTTGTGCTGTAAATCTCCCAACAGCCAAACGCAAAAGCAGCAAACATCTCGCTGTATGTCCCACATCCAAAGTGCCAAAAGAGAGCTTGCTCTCCCTGTCTTTGAGTACTGTTTCTGTTTTCACTGTCCCGGTTACCTCTTTGCTAACATTCTCTTCAGAGCTGCAGTGAAACCAGGAACCACGTGGAGAAGGCACCCACACTGAAAATGCCTGGAGAGAACATTGGGGCTTCTTCTCAGTGTCTCTGACATAGGGTTTCACTGTCCCGGGAAAGTCTCTGCTAACACCCTGCAGAGTGCAGTGCCCAATGTACAGAAACGTCTTGCGGTATCTCCTACAGGGAAAGTGCCAGGAGGAATTGTGGAGCTTGTTCTTAGTGTCTCTGAGAATTGCTCTGATTATCCCTGTGACCTCTTTGCTAAGACTCTCCAGAGAGCCGTCCTCAAAACCAACACACATCTTGACATATCTCCCACATTGATCGCAGTGTCTCCTGGAACGGCGTTCAAGGAGCCAGGAACTTTTCTCCCTACACTGTCCATTGAGTTGTCCTCAAAACCAATATACATCCTGCTTTATCTCCCACATGGAAAGTGCCAGGAGGGAAAAGTAGGGATTATGCTTAGGCTTTCTCGGAACTGCTTCAAATCAACTAGATATCTTTGTGCTGTAAATCTCCCAACAGCCAAACGCAAAAGCAGCAAACATCTCGCTGTATGTCCCACATCCAAAGTGCCAAGAGAGAGCTTGCTCTCCCTGTCTTTGAGTACTGTTTTCACTGTCCCGGTTACCTCTTTGCTAACATTCTCTTCAGAGCTGCAGTGAAACCAGGAACCACGTGGAGAAGGCACCCACACTGAAAATGCCTGGAGGGAACATTGGGGCTTCTTCTCAGTGTCTCTGACATAGGGTTTCACTGTCCCGGGAAAGTCTCTGCTAACACCCTGCAGAGCGCAGTGCCCAATGTACAGAAACGTCTTGCGGTATCTCCTACAGGGAAAGTGCCAGGAGGAATTGTGGAGCTTGTTCTTAGTGTCTCTGAGAATTGCTCTGATTATCCCTGTGACCTCTTTGCTAAGACTCTCCAGAGAGCCGTCCTCAAAACCAACACACATCTTGACATATCTCCCACATTGATCGCAGTGTCTCCATGATCGGCGTTCAAGGAGCCAGGAACTTTTCTCCCTACACTGTCCATTGAGTTGTCCTCAAACCCATATACATCCTGCTGTATCTCCCACATGGAAAGTGCCAGGAGGGAAAAGTAGGGATTATGCTTAGGCTTTCTCGGAACTGCTTCAAATCAACTAGATATCTTTGTGCTGTAAATCTCCCAACAGCCAAACGCAAAAGCAGCAAACATCTCGCTGTATGTCCCACATCCAAAGTGCCAAAAGAGAGCTTGCTCTCCCTGTCTTTGAGTACTGTTTCTGTTTTCACTGTCCCGGTTACCTCTTTGCTAACATTCTCTTCAGAGCTGCAGTGAAACCAGGAACCACGTGGAGAAGGCACCCACACTGAAAATGCCTGGAGAGAACATTGGGGCTTCTTCTCAGTGTCTCTGACATAGGGTTTCACTGTCCCGGGAAAGTCTCTGCTAACACCCTGCAGAGCGCAGTGCCCAATGTACAGAAACGTCTTGCGGTATCTCCTACAGGGAAAGTGCCAGGAGGAATTGTGGAGCTTGTTCTTAGTGTCTCTGAGAATTGCTCTGATTATCCCTGTGACCTCTTTGCTAAGACTCTCCAGAGAGCCGTCCTCAAAACCAACACACATCTTGACATATCTCCCACATTGATCGCAGTGTCTCCTGGAACGGCGTTCAAGGAGCCAGGAACTTTTCTCCCTACACTGTCCATTGAGTTGTCCTCAGAACCAATATACATCCTGCTTTATCTCCCACATGGAAAGTGCCAGGAGGGAAAAGTAGGGATTATGCTTAGGCTTTCTCGGAACTGCTTCAAATCAACTAGATATCTTTGTGCTGTAAATCTCCCAACAGCCAAACGCAAAAGCAGCAAACATCTCGCTGTATGTCCCACATCCAAAGTGCCAAAAGAGAGCTTGCTCTCCCTGTCTTTGAGTACTGTTTCTGTTTTCACTGTCCCGGTTACCTCTTTGCTAACATTCTCTTCAGAGCTGCAGTGAAACCAGGAACCACGTGGAGAAGGCACCCACACTGAAAATGCCTGGAGGGAACATTGGGGCTTCTTCTCAGTGTCTCTGACATAGGGTTTCACTGTCCCGGGAAAGTCTCTGCTAACACCCTGCAGAGCGCAGTGCCCAATGTACAGAAACGTCTTGCGGTATCTCCTACAGGGAAAGTGCCAGGAGGAATTGTGGAACTTGTTCTTAGTGTCTCTGAGAATTGCTCTGATTATCCGTGTGACCTCTTTGCTAAGACTCTCCAGAGAGCCGTCCTCAAAACCAACACACATCTTGACATATCTCCCACATTGATCGCAGTGTCTCCTGGAACGGCGTTCAAGGAGCCAGGAACTTTTCTCCCTACACTGTCCATTGAGTTGTCCTCAAAACCAATATACATCCTGCTTTATCTCCCACATGGAAAGTGCCAGGAGGGAAAAGTAGGGATTATGCTTAGGCTTTCTCGGAACTGCTTCAAATCAACTAGATATCTTTGTGCTGTAAATCTCCCAACAGCCAAACGCAAAAGCAGCAAACATCTCGCTGTATGTCCCACATCCAAAGTGCCAAAAGAGAGCTTGCTCTCCCTGTCTTTGAGTACTGTTTCTGTTTTCACTGTCCCGGTTACCTCTTTGCTAACATTCTCTTCAGAGCTGCAGTGAAACCAGGAACCACGTGGAGAAGGCACCCACACTGAAAATGCCTGGAGGGAACATTGGGGCTTCTTCTCAGTGTCTCTGACATAGGGTTTCACTGTCCCGGGAAAGTCTCTGCTAACACCCTGCAGAGCGCAGTGCCCAATGTACAGAAACGTCTTGCGGTATCTCCTACAGGGAAAGTGCCAGGAGGAATTGTGGAGCTTGTTCTTAGTGTCTCTGAGAATTGCTCTGATTATCCGTGTGACCTCTTTGCTAAGACTCTCCAGAGAGCCGTCCTCAAAACCAACACACATCTTGACATATCTCCCACATTGATCGCAGTGTCTCCTGGAACGGCGTTCAAGGAGCCAGGAACTTTTCTCCCTACACTGTCCATTGAGTTGTCCTCAAAACCAATATAGATCCTGCTTTATCTCCCACATGGAAAGTGCCAGGAGGGAAAAGTAGGGATTATGCTTAGGCTTTCTCGGAACTGCTTCAAATCAACTAGATATCTTTGTGCTGTAAATCTCCCAACAGCCAAACGCAAAAGCAGCAAACATCTCGCTGTATGTCCCACATCCAAAGTGCCAAAAGAGAGCTTGCTCTCCCTGTCTTTGAGTACTGTTTTCACTGTCCCGGTTACCTCTTTGCTAACATTCTCTTCAGAGCTGCAGTGAAACCAGGAACCACGTGGAGAAGGCACCCACACTGAAAATGCCTGGAGGGAACATTGGGGCTTCTTCTCAGTGTCTCTGACATAGGGTTTCACTGTCCCGGGAAAGTCTCTGCTAACACCCTGCAGAGCGCAGTGCCCAATGTACAGAAACGTCTTGCGGTATCTCCTACAGGGAAAGTGCCAGGAGGAATTGTGGAGCTTGTTCTTAGTGTCTCTGAGAATTGCTCTGATTATCCCTGTGACCTCTTTGCTAAGACTCTCCAGAGAGCCGTCCTCAAAACCAACACACATCTTGACATATCTCCCACATTGATCGCAGTGTCTCCTGGAACGGCGTTCAAGGAGCCAGGAACTTTTCTCCCTACACTGTCCATTGAGTTGTCCTCAAAACCAATATAGATCCTGCTTTATCTCCCACATGGAAAGTGCCAGGAGGGAAAAGTAGGGATTATGCTTAGGCTTTCTCGGAACTGCTTCAAATCAACTAGATATCTTTGTGCTGTAAATCTCCCAACAGCCAAACGCAAAAGCAGCAAACATCTCGCTGTATGTCCCACATCCAAAGTGCCAAAAGAGAGCTTGCTCTCCCTGTCTTTGAGTACTGTTTCTGTTTTCACTGTCCCGGTTACCTCTTTGCTAACATTCTCTTCAGAGCTGCAGTGAAACCAGGAACCACGTGGAGAAGGCACCCACACTGAAAATGCCTGGAGGGAACACTGGGGCTTCTTCTCAGTGTCTCTGACATAGGGTTTCACTGTCCCGGGATAGTCTCTGCTAACACCCTGCAGTGCGCAGTGCCCAATATACAGAAATGTCTTGCGGTATCTTCTACAGGGAAAGTGCCAGGAGGAACTGTGGAGCTTGTTCTTAGTGTCTCTGAGAATTGCTCTGATTATCCGTGTGACCTCTTTGCTAAGACTCTCCAGAGAGCCGTCCTCAAAACCAACACACATCTTGACATATCTCCCACATTGATCGCAGTGTCTCCTGGAACGGCGTTCAAGGAGCCAGGAACTTTTCTCCCTACACTGTCCATTGAGTTGTCCTCAGAACCAATATACATCCTGCTTTATCTCCCACATGGAAAGTGCCAGGAGGGAAAAGTAGGGATTATGCTTAGGCTTTCTCGGAACTGCTTCAAATCAACTAGATATCTTTGTGCTGTAAATCTCCCAACAGCCAAACGCAAAAGCAGCAAACATCTCGCTGTATGTCCCACATCCAAAGTGCCAAAAGAGAGCTTGCTCTCCCTGTCTTTGAGTACTGTTTTCACTGTCCCGGTTACCTCTTTGCTAACATTCTCTTCAGAGCTGCAGTGAAACCAGGAACCACGTGGAGAAGGCACCCACACTGAAAATGCCTGGAGGGAACACTGGGGCTTCTTCTCAATGTCTCTGACATAGGGTTTCACTGTCCCGGGAAAGTCTCTGCTAACACCCTGCAGAGCGCAGTGCCCAATGTACAGAAACGTCTTGCGGTATCTTCTACAGGGAAAGTGCCAGGAGGAATTGTGGAGCTTGTTCTTAGTGTCTCTGAGAATTGCTCTGATTATCCCTGTGACCTCTTTGCTAAGACTCTCCAGAGAGCCGTCCTCAAAACCAACACACATCTTGACATATCTCCCACATTGATCGCAGTGTCTCCTGGAACGGCGTTCAAGGAGCCAGGAACTTTTCTCCCTACACTGTCCATTGAGTTGTCCTCAAAACCAATATACATCCTGCTGTATCTCCCACATGGAAAGTGCCAGGAGGGAAAAGTAGGGATTATGCTTAGGCTTTCTCGGAACTGCTTCAAATCAACTAGATATCTTTGTGCTGTAAATCTCCCAACAGCCAAACGCAAAAGCAGCAAACATCTCGCTGTATGTCCCACATCCAAAGTGCCAAAAGAGAGCTTGCTCTCCCTGTCTTTGAGTACTGTTTCTGTTTTCACTGTCCCGGTTACCTCTTTGCTAACATTCTCTTCAGAGCTGCAGTGAAACCAGGAACCACGTGGAGAAGGCACCCACACTGAAAATGCCTGGAGGGAACATTGGGGCTTCTTCTCAGTGTCTCTGACATAGGGTTTCACTGTCCCGGGAAAGTCTCTGCTAACACCCTGCAGAGCGCTGTGCCCAATGTACAGAAACGTCTTGCGGTATCTCCTACAGGGAAAGTGCCAGGAGGAATTGTGGAGCTTGTTCTTAGTGTCTCTGAGAATTGCTCTGATTATCCCTGTGACCTCTTTGCTAAGACTCTCCAGAGAGCCGTCCTCAAAACCAACACACATCTTGACATATCTCCCACATTGATCGCAGTGTCTCCTGGAACGGCGTTCAAGGAGCCAGGAACTTTTCTCCCTACACTGTCCATTGAGTTGTCCTCAAAACCAATATACATCCTGCTTTATCTCCCACATGGAAAGTGCCAGGAGGGAAAAGTAGGGATTATGCTTAGGCTTTCTCGGAACTGCTTCAAATCAACTAGATATCTTTGTGCTGTAAATCTCCCAACAGCCAAACGCAAAAGCAGCAAACATCTCGCTGTATGTCCCACATCCAAAGTGCCAAAAGAGAGCTTGCTCTCCCTGTCTTTGAGTACTGTTTCTGTTTTCACTGTCCCGGTTACCTCTTTGCTAACATTCTCTTCAGAGCTGCAGTGAAACCAGGAACCACGTGGAGAAGGCACCCACACTGAAAATGCCTGGAGGGAACACTGGGGCTTCTTCTCAGTGTCTCTGACATAGGGTTTCACTGTCCCGGGAAAGTCTCTGCTAACACCCTGCAGAGCGCTGTGCCCAATGTACAGAAACATCTTGCGGTATCTCCTACAGGGAAAGTGCCAGGAGGAATTGTGGAGCTTGTTCTTAGTGTCTCTGAGAATTGCTCTGATTATCCGTGTGACCTCTTTGCTAAGACTCTCCAGAGAGCCGTCCTCAAAACCAACACACATCTTGACATATCTCCCACATTGATCGCAGTGTCTCCTGGAACGGCGTTCAAGGAGCCAGGAACTTTTCTCCCTACACTGTCCATTGAGTTGTCCTCAAAACCAATATACATCCTGCTTTATCTCCCACATGGAAAGTGCCAGGAGGGAAAAGTAGGGATTATGCTTAGGCTTTCTCGGAACTGCTTCAAATCAACTAGATATCTTTGTGCTGTAAATCTCCCAACAGCCAAACGCAAAAGCAGCAAACATCTCGCTGTATGTCCCACATCCAAAGTGCCAAGAGAGAGCTTGCTCTCCCTGTCTTTGAGTACTGTTTTCATTGTCCCGGTTACCTCTTTGCTAACATTCTCTTCAGAGCTGCAGTGAAACCAGGAACCACGTGGAGAAGGCACCCACACTGAAAATGCCTGGAGGGAACATTGGGGCTTCTTCTCAGTGTCTCTGACATAGGGTTTCACTGTCCCGGGAAAGTCTCTGCTAACACCCTGCAGAGCGCAGTGCCCAATATACAGAAACGTCTTGCGGTATCTCCTACAGGGAAAGTGCCAGGAGGAATTGTGGAGCTTGTTCTTAGTGTCTCTGAGAATTGCTCTGATTATCCGTGTGACCTCTTTGCTAAGACTCTCCAGAGAGCCGTCCTCAAAACCAACACACATCTTGACATATCTCCCACATTGATCGCAGTGTCTCCTGGAACGGCGTTCAAGGAGCCAGGAACTTTTCTCCCTACACTGTCCATTGAGTTGTCCTCAGAACCAATATACATCCTGCTGTATCTCCCACATGGAAAGTGCCAGGAGGGAAAAGTAGGGATTATGCTTAGGCTTTCTCGGAACTGCTTCAAATCAACTAGATATCTTTGTGCTGTAAATCTCCCAACAGCCAAACGCAAAAGCAGCAAACATCTCGCTGTATGTCCCACATCCAAAGTGCCAAAAGAGAGCTTGCTCTCCCTGTCTTTGAGTACTGTTTCTGTTTTCACTGTCCCGGTTACCTCTTTGCTAACATTCTCTTCAGAGCTGCAGTGAAACCAGGAACCACGTGGAGAAGGCACCCACACTGAAAATGCCTGGAGAGAACATTGGGGCTTCTTCTCAGTGTCTCTGACATAGGGTTTCACTGTCCCGGGAAAGTCTCTGCTAACACCCTGCAGAGCGCAGTGCCCAATGTACAGAAACGTCTTGCGGTATCTCCTACAGGGAAAGTGCCAGGAGGAATTGTGGAGCTTGTTCTTAGTGTCTCTGAGAATTGCTCTGATTATCCGTGTGACCTCTTTGCTAAGACTCTCCAGAGAGCCGTCCTCAAAACCAACACACATCTTGACATATCTCCCACATTGATCGCAGTGTCTCCTGGAACGGCGTTGAAGGAGCCAGGAACTTTTCTCCCTACACTGTCCATTGAGTTGTCCTCAGAACCAATATACATCCTGCTTTATCTCCCACATGGAAAGTGCCAGGAGGGAAAAGTAGGGATTATGCTTAGGCTTTCTCGGAACTGCTTCAAATCAACTAGATATCTTTGTGCTGTAAATCTCCCAACAGCCAAACGCAAAAGCAGCAAACATCTCGCTGTATGTCCCACATCCAAAGTGCCAAAAGAGAGCTTGCTCTCCCTGTCTTTGAGTACTGTTTCTGTTTTCACTGTCCCGGTTACCTCTTTGCTAACATTCTCTGCAGAGCTGCAGTGAAACCAGGAACCACGTGGAGAAGGCACCCACACTGAAAATGCCTGGAGGGAACATTGGGGCTTCTTCTCAGTGTCTCTGACATAGGGTTTCACTGTCCCGGGAAAGTCTCTGCTAACACCCTGCAGAGCGCAGTGCCCAATGTACAGAAACGTCTTGCGGTATCTCCTACAGGGAAAGTGCCAGGAGGAATTGTGGAGCTTGTTCTTAGTGTCTCTGAGAATTGCTCTGATTATCCCTGTGACCTCTTTGCTAAGACTCTCCAGAGAGCCGTCCTCAAAACCAACACACATCTTGACATATCTCCCACATTGATCGCAGTGTCTCCTGGAACGGCGTTGAAGGAGCCAGGAACTTTTCTCCCTACACTGTCCATTGAGTTGTCCTCAGAACCAATATACATCCTGCTGTATCTCCCACATGGAAAGTGCCAGGAGGGAAAAGTAGGGATTATGCTTAGGCTTTCTCGGAACTGCTTCAAATCAACTAGATATCTTTGTGCTGTAAATCTCCCAACAGCCAAACGCAAAAGCAGCAAACATCTCGCTGTATGTCCCACATCCAAAGTGCCAAAAGAGAGCTTGCTCTCCCTGTCTTTGAGTACTGTTTCTGTTTTCACTGTCCCGGTTACCTCTTTGCTAACATTCTCTTCAGAGCTGCAGTGAAACCAGGAACCACGTGGAGAAGGCACCCACACTGAAAATGCCTGGAGGGAACATTGGGGCTTCTTCTCAGTGTCTCTGACATAGGGTTTCACTGTCCCGGGAAAGTCTCTGCTAACACCCTGCAGAGCGCTGTGCCCAATGTACAGAAACGTCTTGCGGTATCTCCTACAGGGAAAGTGCCAGGAGGAATTGTGGAGCTTGTTCTTAGTGTCTCTGAGAATTGCTCTGATTATCCGTGTGACCTCTTTGCTAAGACTCTCCAGAGAGCCGTCCTCAAAACCAACACACATCTTGACATATCTCCCACATTGATCGCAGTGTCTCCTGGAACGGCGTTCAAGGAGCCAGGAACTTTTCTCCCTACACTGTCCATTGAGTTGTCCTCAAAACCAATATACATCCTGCTTTATCTCCCACATGGAAAGTGCCAGGAGGGAAAAGTAGGGATTATGCTTAGGCTTTCTCGGAACTGCTTCAAATCAACTAGATATCTTTGTGCTGTAAATCTCCCAACAGCCAAACGCAAAAGCAGCAAACATCTCGCTGTATGTCCCACATCCAAAGTGCCAAGAGAGAGCTTGCTCTCCCTGTCTTTGAGTACTGTTTCTGTTTTCACTGTCCCGGTTACCTCTTTGCTAACATTCTCTTCAGAGCTGCAGTGAAACCAGGAACCACGTGGAGAAGGCACCCACACTGAAAATGCCTGGAGGGAACACTGGGGCTTCTTCTCAGTGTCTCTGACATAGGGTTTCACTGTCCCGGGAAAGTCTCTGCTAACACCCTGCAGAGCGCTGTGCCCAATGTACAGAAACGTCTTGCGGTATCTCCTACAGGGAAAGTGCCAGGAGGAATTGTGGAGCTTGTTCTTAGTGTCTCTGAGAATTGCTCTGATTATCCGTGTGACCTCTTTGCTAAGACTCTCCAGAGAGCCGTCCTCAAAACCAACACACATCTTGACATATCTCCCACATTGATCGCAGTGTCTCCTGGAACGGCGTTCAAGGAGCCAGGAACTTTTCTCCCTACACTGTCCATTGAGTTGTCCTCAAAACCAATATACATCCTGCTTTATCTCCCACATGGAAAGTGCCAGGAGGGAAAAGTAGGGATTATGCTTAGGCTTTCTCGGAACTGCTTCAAATCAACTAGATATCTTTGTGCTGTAAATCTCCCAACAGCCAAACGCAAAAGCAGCAAACATCTCGCTGTATGTCCCACATCCAAAGTGCCAAGAGAGAGCTTGCTCTCCCTGTCTTTGAGTACTGTTTTCACTGTCCCGGTTACCTCTTTGCTAACATTCTCTTCAGAGCTGCAGTGAAACCAGGAACCACGTGGAGAAGGCACCCACACTGAAAATGCCTGGAGGGAACATTGGGGCTTCTTCTCAGTGTCTCTGACATAGGGTTTCACTGTCCCGGGAAAGTTTCTGCTAACACCCTGCAGAGCGCAGTGCCCAATGTACAGAAACGTCTTGCGGTATCTCCTACAGGGAAAGTGCCAGGAGGAATTGTGGAGCTTGTTCTTAGCGTCTCTGAGAATTGCTCTGATTATCCGTGTGACCTCTTTGCTAAGACTCTCCAGAGAGCCGTCCTCAAAACCAACACACATCTTGACATATCTCCCACATTGATCGCAGTGTCTCCTGGAACGGCGTTCAAGGAGCCAGGAACTTTTCTCCCTACACTGTCCATTGAGTTGTCCTCAAAACCAATATACATCCTGCTTTATCTCCCACATGGAAAGTGCCAGGAGGGAAAAGTAGGGATTATGCTTAGGCTTTCTCGGAACTGCTTCAAATCAACTAGATATCTTTGTGCTGTAAATCTCCCAACAGCCAAACGCAAAAGCAGCAAACATCTCGCTGTATGTCCCACATCCAAAGTGCCAAAAGAGAGCTTGCTCTCCCTGTCTTTGAGTACTGTTTCTGTTTTCACTGTCCCGGTTACCTCTTTGCTAACATTCTCTTCAGAGCTGCAGTGAAACCAGGAACCACGTGGAGAAGGCACCCACACTGAAAATGCCTGGAGGGAACATTGGGGCTTCTTCTCAGTGTCTCTGACATAGGGTTTCACTGTCCCGGGAAAGTCTCTGCTAACACCCTGCAGAGCGCAGTGCCCAATGTACAGAAACGTCTTGCGGTATCTCCTACAGGGAAAGTGCCAGGAGGAATTGTGGAGCTTGTTCTTAGTGTCTCTGAGAATTGCTCTGATTATCCGTGTGACCTCTTTGCTAAGACTCTCCAGAGAGCCGTCCTCAAAACCAACACACATCTTGACATATCTCCCACATTGATCGCAGTGTCTCCTGGAACGGCGTTCAAGGAGCCAGGAACTTTTCTCCCTACACTGTCCATTGAGTTGTCCTCAGAACCAATATACATCCTGCTTTATCTCCCACATGGAAAGTGCCAGGAGGGAAAAGTAGGGATTATGCTTAGGCTTTCTCGGAACTGCTTCAAATCAACTAGATATCTTTGTGCTGTAAATCTCCCAACAGCCAAACGCAAAAGCAGCAAACATCTCGCTGTATGTCCCACATCCAAAGTGCCAAAAGAGAGCTTGCTCTCCCTGTCTTTGAGTACTGTTTCTGTTTTCACTGTCCCGGTTACCTCTTTGCTAACATTCTCTTCAGAGCTGCAGTGAAACCAGGAACCACGTGGAGAAGGCACCCACACTGAAAATGCCTGGAGGGAACATTGGGGCTTCTTCTCAGTGTCTCTGACATAGGGTTTCACTGTCCCGGGAAAGTCTCTGCTAACACCCTGCAGAGCGCAGTGCCCAATGTACAGAAACGTCTTGCGGTATCTCCTACAGGGAAAGTGCCAGGAGGAATTGTGGAGCTTGTTCTTAGTGTCTCTGAGAATTGCTCTGATTATCCCTGTGACCTCTTTGCTAAGACTCTCCAGAGAGCCGTCCTCAAAACCAACACACATCTTGACATATCTCCCACATTGATCGCAGTGTCTCCTGGAACGGCGTTCAAGGAGCCAGGAACTTTTCTCCCTACACTGTCCATTGAGTTGTCCTCAAAACCAATATAGATCCTGCTTTATCTCCCACATGGAAAGTGCCAGGAGGGAAAAGTAGGGATTATGCTTAGGCTTTCTCGGAACTGCTTCAAATCAACTAGATATCTTTGTGCTGTAAATCTCCCAACAGCCAAACGCAAAAGCAGCAAACATCTCGCTGTATGTCCCACATCCAAAGTGCCAAAAGAGAGCTTGCTCTCCCTGTCTTTGAGTACTGTTTTCACTGTCCCGGTTACCTCTTTGCTAACATTCTCTTCAGAGCTGCAGTGAAACCAGGAACCACGTGGAGAAGGCACCCACACTGAAAATGCCTGGAGGGAACACTGGGGCTTCTTCTCAGTGTCTCTGACATAGGGTTTCACTGTCCCGGGAAAGTCTCTGCTAACACCCTGCAGAGCGCAGTGCCCAATATACAGAAACGTCTTGCGGTATCTTCTACAGGGAAAGTGCCAGGAGGAATTGTGGAGCTTGTTCTTAGTGTCTCTGAGAATTGCTCTGATTATCCGTGTGACCTCTTTGCTAAGACTCTCCAGAGAGCCGTCCTCAAAACCAACACACATCTTGACATATCTCCCACATTGATCGCAGTGTCTCCTGGAACGGCGTTCAAGGAGCCAGGAACTTTTCTCCCTACACTGTCCATTGAGTTGTCCTCAAAACCAATATACATCCTGCTTTATCTCCCACATGGAAAGTGCCAGGAGGGAAAAGTAGGGATTATGCTTAGGCTTTCTCGGAACTGCTTCAAATCAACTAGATATCTTTGTGCTGTAAATCTCCCAACAGCCAAACGCAAAAGCAGCAAACATCTCGCTGTATGTCCCACATCCAAAGTGCCAAGAGAGAGCTTGCTCTCCCTGTCTTTGAGTACTGTTTTCACTGTCCCGGTTACCTCTTTGCTAACATTCTCTTCAGAGCTGCAGTGAAACCAGGAACCACGTGGAGAAGGCACCCACACTGAAAATGCCTGGAAGGAACGTTGGGGCTTCTTCTCAGTGTCTCTGACATAGGGTTTCACTGTCCCGGGAAAGTCTCTGCTAACACCCTGCAGAGCGCTGTGCCCAATGTACAGAAACGTCTTGCGGTATCTCCTACAGGGAAAGTGCCAGGAGGAATTGTGGAGCTTGTTCTTAGTGTCTCTGAGAATTGCTCTGATTATCCGTGTGACCTCTTTGCTAAGACTCTCCAGAGAGCCGTCCTCAAAACCAACACACATCTTGACATATCTCCCACATTGATCGCAGTGTCTCCTGGAACGGCGTTGAAGGAGCCAGGAACTTTTCTCCCTACACTGTCCATTGAGTTGTCCTCAGAACCAATATACATCCTGCTTTATCTCCCACATGGAAAGTGCCAGGAGGGAAAAGTAGGGATTATGCTTAGGCTTTCTCGGAACTGCTTCAAATCAACTAGATATCTTTGTGCTGTAAATCTCCCAACAGCCAAACGCAAAAGCAGCAAACATCTCGCTGTATGTCCCACATCCAAAGTGCCAAAAGAGAGCTTGCTCTCCCTGTCTTTGAGTACTGTTTCTGTTTTCACTGTCCCGGTTACCTCTTTGCTAACATTCTCTTCAGAGCTGCAGTGAAACCAGGAACCACGTGGAGAAGGCACCCACACTGAAAATGCCTGGAGGGAACATTGGGGCTTCTTCTCAGTGTCTCTGACATAGGGTTTCACTGTCCCGGGAAAGTCTCTGCTAACACCCTGCAGAGCGCAGTGCCCAATGTACAGAAACGTCTTGCGGTATCTTCTACAGGGAAAGTGCCAGGAGGAATTGTGGAGCTTGTTCTTAGTGTCTCTGAGAATTGCTCTGATTATCCCTGTGACCTCTTTGCTAAGACTCTCCAGAGAGCCGTCCTCAAAACCAACACACATCTTGACATATCTCCCACATTGATCGCAGTGTCTCCTGGAACGGCGTTCAAGGAGCCAGGAACTTTTCTCCCTACACTGTCCATTGAGTTGTCCTCAAAACCAATATAGATCCTGCTTTATCTCCCACATGGAAAGTGCCAGGAGGGAAAAGTAGGGATTATGCTTAGGCTTTCTCGGAACTGCTTCAAATCAACTAGATATCTTTGTGCTGTAAATCTCCCAACAGCCAAACGCAAAAGCAGCAAATATCTCGCTGTATGTCCCACATCCAAAGTGCCAAAAGAGAGCTTGCTCTCCCTGTCTTTGAGTACTGTTTTCACTGTCCCGGTTACCTCTTTGTTAACATTCTCTTCAGAGCTGCAGTGAAACCAGGAACCACGTGGAGAAGGCACCCACACTGAAAATGCCTGGAGGGAACACTGGGGCTTCTTCTCAGTGTCTCTGACATAGGGTTTCACTGTCCCGGGAAAGTCTCTGCTAACACCCTGCAGAGCGCAGTGCCCAATATACAGAAACGTCTTGCGGTATCTTCTACAGGGAAAGTGCCAGGAGGAATTGTGGAGCTTGTTCTTAGTGTCTCTGAGAATTGCTCTGATTATCCGTGTGACCTCTTTGCTAAGACTCTCCAGAGAGCCGTCCTCAAAACCAACACACATCTTGACATATCTCCCACATTGATCGCAGTGTCTCCTGGAACGGCGTTCAAGGAGCCAGGAACTTTTCTCCCTACACTGTCCATTGAGTTGTCCTCAAAACCAATATACATCCTGCTTTATCTCCCACATGGAAAGTGCCAGGAGGGAAAAGTAGGGATTATGCTTAGGCTTTCTCGGAACTGCTTCAAATCAACTAGATATCTTTGTGCTGTAAATCTCCCAACAGCCAAACGCAAAAGCAGCAAACATCTCGCTGTATGTCCCACATCCAAAGTGCCAAAAGAGAGCTTGCTCTCCCTGTCTTTGAGTACTGTTTCTGTTTTCACTGTCCCGGTTACCTCTTTGCTAACATTCTCTTCAGAGCTGCAGTGAAACCAGGAACCACGTGGAGAAGGCACCCACACTGAAAATGCCTGGAGGGAACACTGGGGCTTCTTCTCAGTGTCTCTGACATAGGGTTTCACTGTCCCGGGAAAGTCTCTGCTAACACCCTGCAGAGCGCAGTGCCCAATGTACAGAAACGTCTTGCGGTATCTCCTACAGGGAAAGTGCCGGGAGGAATTGTGGAGCTTGTTCTTAGTGTCTCTGAGAATTGCTCTGATTATCCCTGTGACCTCTTTGCTAAGACTCTCCAGAGAGCCGTCCTCAAAACCAACACACATCTTGACATATCTCCCACATTGATCGCAGTGTCTCCTGGAACGGCGTTGAAGGAGCCAGGAACTTTTCTCCCTACACTGTCCATTGAGTTGTCCTCAAAACCAATATACATCCTGCTTTATCTCCCACATGGAAAGTGCCAGCAGGGAAAAGTAGGGATTATGCTTAGGCTTTCTCGGAACTGCTTCAAATCAACTAGATATCTTTGTGCTGTAAATCTCCCAACAGCCAAACGCAAAAGCAGCAAACATCTCGCTGTATGTCCCACATCCAAAGTGCCAAGAGAGAGCTTGCTCTCCCTGTCTTTGAGTACTGTTTCTGTTTTCACTGTCCCGGTTACCTCTTTGCTAACATTCTCTTCAGAGCTGCAGTGAAACCAGGAACCACGTGGAGAAGGCACCCACACTGAAAATGCCTGGAGGGAACATTGGGGCTTCTTCTCAGTGTCTCTGACATAGGGTTTCACTGTCCCGGGAAAGTCTCTGCTAACACCCTGCAGAGCGCAGTGCCCAATATACAGAAACGTCTTGCGGTATCTCCTACAGGGAAAGTGCCAGGAGGAATTGTGGAGCTTGTTCTTAGTGTCTCTGAGAATTGCTCTGATTATCCGTGTGACCTCTTTGCTAAGACTCTCCAGAGAGCCGTCCTCAAAACCAACACACATCTTGACATATCTCCCACATTGATCGCAGTGTCTCCTGGAACGGCGTTCAAGGAGCCAGGAACTTTTCTCCCTACACTGTCCATTGAGTTGTCCTCAAAACCAATATACATCCTGCTTTATCTCCCACATGGAAAATGCCAGGAGGGAGAAGTGGGGATTATGTTTAGACTTTCTCGGAACTGCTTCAAATCAACTAGATATCTTTGTGCTGTAAATCTCCCAACAGCCAAATGTAAAAGCAGCAAACATCTCGCTGTATGTCCCACATCCAAAGTACCAAGAGAGTAATGTAGAGCTTGCTCTCCCTGTCTTTGAGTACTGTTTGCACTGTCCCGATTACCTCTTTGCTAACATTCTCTTCAGAGCTGCAGTGAAACCAGGAACCACGTGGAGAAGGCACCCACACTGAAAATGACTGGAAGGAACGTTGGGGCTTCTTCTCAGTGTCTCTGACATAGGGTTTCACTGTCCCGGGAAAGTCTCTGCTAACACCCTGCAGAGCGCAGTGCCCAATATACAGAAACGTCTTGCGGTATCTCCTACAAGGAAAGTGCCAAGAGGGAATTGTCGATCTTGTTCTCAGTGTCTCTCACCCTGCAGAGCGCTGTGCCCTATATACACAGAAATCTTGCGCTATCTCCAACATGTAAAGTGCCAGGAGAGAATTGCAGGAATTCTTCGCAGTGCCTCCAAGAATGGCATACAATGTGCCAGAAACTTTCCTGCCTACAGTCTCCAGGTAGATTTCCTCAAAACCAATAAGCATCCTGCTATATGTCCTAAATGGAAAGTGTCAGGAGGGAAATTTAGGACTTGCTCTGCCTATCTTTGAATACTGCTTTCTACTCTCCTGGTTAAGTCTTTGCTAACATTCTCTCCAGGGAGTTGCCCTCAAAACCAACACACATCTTGACATATCTCCCACATGGAAAGTGCCAGCAGGGAAAAATAGGGACTGTTCTTAGACTCGATAGGATCTCTTTCAAGTCACCTAGTTATCTCCTTGGATACATTCTTCAAAGAGATAGGTGCAAAACAATCAAAAAATCATCTTGCTGTGTCTCCCACATGGAAAGTGCCAGGAGGGAATTCTAGGGCTTGTTCCCAGTGTCTCTCCGAATTGTTCTCATGACCCCGGCTACATCTCTGCTAAGACGCTTGCAATGCCCAGAGACCTAAGACATCTTTGGGCGTGGAACCAGTCTCCAGACATATGGCCATTTTTGTGCCTGGCGCGGCGCCAAGTGGGAAAGGGTGGTTTTGAGGCTGAAGGCAGCAGGAAAGCCTGCAGCCCCCAGGTCTGTGGGGCCACGCAAGCGGTTCCCAAAGAGTTTTAGAACAAGGCCTAGATTTCCCTGCTGGCTCTTTGGGTGTGGGACCAGTCTCCAGACATATGGCCATTTATGTGCCTTGCGCGGCGCCAAGTGGGAAAGGGTGCTTTTGAGGCTCTAGCTGCCAGAAAAGCCTGCAGCCCCCAGGTCTGTGGGGCCACGCAAGCGGTTCCCAAAGAGCTTTAGAACAAGGCCTAGTTTTTCCCTGCTGGCTCTTTGGGCGTGGGACCAATCTCCAGACATATGGCCATTTTTGTGCCTGGCGCGGCGCCAAGTGGGAAAGGGTGGTTTTGAGGCTGAAGGCAGCAGGAAAGCCTGCAGACCCCAGGTCTGTGGGTCCACGCAAGCGGTTCCAAAAGAGCTTTAGAACAAGCCACAGTTTTCCCTCATGGCTGTTTCGGCGTGGGACCAGTGTCCAGACATATGTAGATTTTGGAGGCTGGCGCTGCGCCAAGTGGGAAAGGGTGGTTTTGAGGCTGAAGGCAGCAGGAAAGCCTGCAGCGCCCAGGTCTGTGGGGCTACGCAAGCGGTTCCCAAAGAGCTTTAGAACCAGGCATATTTTTCCCTGCTGGCTCTTTGGGTGTGGGACCCATCTCCAGACATATGGCAAATTTTGTGACTGGCGCGGCGCCAAGTGGGAAAGGGTGGTTTTGAGGCTGAAGGCAGCAGGAAAGACTGCAGCCCCCAGGTCTGTGGGGCCACGCAAGCGGTTCCAAAAGAGCTTTAGAACAAGGCATAGTTTTCCCTGCTGGCTCTTTGGGCGTGGGACCCATCTCCAGCCATATGGCCATTTCTGTGACTGGCGTGGCGCCAAGTGGGAAAGGGTGGTTTTGAGGCTGAAGGCAGCAGGAAAGCCTGCAGCCCGCAGGTCTGTGGGGCTACGCCATCAGTTCCCAAAGAGCTCCAGTACAAGGCACAGTTTTCTCTGCTGGCTCTTTGGGAGTGGGACTAGTCTCCAGACATATGGCCATTTCTGTGACTGGCATGGCGCCAAGTGGGAAAGGGTGGTTTTGAGGCTGAAAGGCAGCAGGAAAGCCTGCAGCCCCCAGGTCTGTGGGGCTACGCAAGCGGTTCCCAAAGAGCTTTAGAACAAGGCATAGTTTTCCCTGCTGGCTCTTTGGGCGTTGGATCCATCTCCAGACATATGGCCACTTTTGTGCCTGGTGCAGTACCAAGTGGGAAAGGGTGGTTTTGAGGCTGAAGGCAGCAGGAAAGACTGCAGCCCCCAGGTCTGTGGGGCTACGCAAGCGGTTCCCAATGATGTTTAGAACAAGGCATAGTTTTCCCTGCTGGCTCTTTGGGCGTGGGACCAGTCTCCAGACATATGGCCATTATTGTGCCTAGCGCGGAGCCAAGTGGGAAAGGGTGGTTTTGAGGCTGAAGGCAGCAGGAAAGCCTGCAGCCCCCAGGTCTGTGGGGCTACGCAAGCAGTTCCCAAAGAGCTTCAGTACAAGGCCTAGTTTTCCCTGCTGGCTCTTTGTGAGTGGGACTAGTCTCCAGACATATGGCCATTTCTGTGACTGGCGTGGCGCCAAGTGGGAAAGGGTGGTTTTGAGGCTGAAGGCAGCAGGAAAGCCTGCAGCCCGCAGGTCTGTGGGGCTACGCAAGCGGTTCCCAAAGAGCTTCAGTACAAGGCATAGTTTTCCCTGCTGGCTCTTTGGGAGTGGGACTAGTCTCCAGACATATGGCCATTTCTGTGACTGGCGTGGCGCCAAGTGGGAAAGGGTGGTTTTGAGGCTGAAGGCAGCAGGAAAGCCTGCAGCCCCCAGGTCTGTGGGGCTACGCAAGTGGTTCCCAATGATGTTTAGAACAAGGCATAGTTTTCCCTGCTGGCTCTTTGGGCGTGGGACCAGTCTCCAGACATATGGCCATTTTTGGGCCTGCAACGGCGCCAAGTGGGAAAGAGTGTTTTTGAGGCTGAAGGCAGCAGGAAAGTCTGCAGCCCACAGGTCTGTGGGGCCACGCCATCGGTTCCCAAAGAGCGTTAGAACAAGGCATAGTTTTCCCTGCTGGCTCTTTGGGCGGGGGACCATTCTCCAGACATATGGCCATTTTTGTGCCTGGCGCGGCGCCAAGTGGGAAAGGGTGGTTTTGAGACTGAAGGCAGCAGGAAAGCCTGCAGCCCGCAGGTCTGTGGGGCTACGCCATCAGTTCCCAAAGAGCTTTAGAAAAAGGCATAGTTTTCCCTGCTGGCTCTTTGGGCGTGGGACCCATCTCCAGCCATATGGCCATTTCTGTGACTGGCGTGGCGCCAAGTGGGAAAGGGTGGTTTTGAGGCTGAAGGCAGCAGGAAAGCCTGCAGCCCGCAGGTCTGTGGGGCTACGCCATCAGTTCCCAAAGAGCTCCAGTACAAGGCACAGTTTTCCCTGCTGGCTCTTTGGGAGTGGGACTAGTCTCCAGACATATGGCCATTTCTGTGACTGGCGTGGCGCCAAGTGGGAAAGGGTGGTTTTGAGGCTGAAGGCAGCAGGAAACCCTGCAGCCCGAAGGTCTGTGGGGCTACGCAAGCGGTTCCCAAAGAGCTTTAGAACAAGGCATAGTTTTCCCTGCTGGCTCTTTGGGAGTGGAACTAGTCTCCAGACATATGGCCATTTCTGTGACTGGCGCGACGCCAAGTGGGAAAGGGTGGTTTTGAGGCTGAAGGCAGCAGGAAAGCCTGCAGCCCCCAGGTCTGTGGGGCCACGCAAGCGGTTCCCAAAGAGCTTTAGAACAAGGCATAGTTTTCCCTGCTGGCTCTTTGGGCGTGGGACCCATCTCCAGACATATGACCATTTTTGTGCCTGGCGCGGCGCCAAGTGGGAAAGGGTGGTTTTGAGGCTGAAAGGCAGCAGGAAAGCCTGCAGCCCCCAGGTCTGTGGGGCTACGCAAGCGGTTCCCAAAGAGCTTTAGAAGAAGGCATAGTTTTCCCTGCTGGCTCTTTGGGCGTTGGACCCATCTCCAGACATATGGCCATTTTTGTGCCTGGTGCGGTACCAAGTGGGAAAGGGTGCTTTTGAGGCTGAAGGCAGCAGGAAAGCCTGCAGCCCCCAGGTCTGTGGGGCTACGCAAGCGGTTCCCAATGATGTTTAGAACAAGGCATAGTTTTCCCTGCTGGCTCTTTGGGCGTGGGACCAGTCTCCAGACATATTGCCATTTTTCGGCCTGCAACGGCGCCAAGTGGGAAAGAGTGTTTTTGAGACTGAAGGCAGCAGGAAAGCCTGCAGCCCGCAGGTCTGTGGGGCCACGCAAGCGGTTCCAAAAGAGCTTTAGAACAAGGCATAGATTTCCCTGCTCGCTCTTTGGGCGTTGGACCAGTCTCCAGATATATGGCCATTTTTGTGCCTGGCGCGGCGCCAAGTGGGAAAGGGTGGTTTTGAGGCTGAAGGCAGCAGGAAAGCCTGCAGCCCCCAGGTCTGTGGGGCTACGCCATCAGTTCCCAAAGAGCTTTAGAAAAAGGCATAGTTTTCCCTGCTGGCTCTTTGGGCGTGGGACCCATCTCCAGCCATATGGCCATTTCTGTGACTGGCGTGGCGCCAAGTGGGAAAGGGTGGTTTTGAGGCTGAAGGCAGCAGGAAAGCCTGCAGCCCCCAGGTCTGTGGGGCCACGCAAGTGGTTCCCAATGATGTTTAGAACAAGGCATAATTTTCCCTGCTGGCTCTTTGGGCGTGGGTCCAGTCTCCAGACATATGGCCATTTTTGGGCCTGCAACGGCGCCAAGTGGGAAAGAGTGTTTTTGAGGCTGAAGGCAGCAGGAAAGCCTGCAGCCCCCAGGTCTGTGGGGCTACGCCATCAGTTCCCAAAGAGCTTTAGAAAAAGGCATAGTTTTCCCTGCTGGCTCTTTGGGCGTGGGACCAGTCTCCAGACATATGGCCATTTCTGTGGCTGGCGCGGCGCCAAGTGGGAAAGGGTGGTTTTGAGGCTGAAGGCAGCAGGAAAGCCTGCAGCCCACAGGTCTGTGGGGCTACGAAAGCGGTTAAAAAAGAGCTTTAGAACAAGGCATAGTTTTCCCTGCTGGCTCTTTGGGCGTGGGACCAGTCTCCAGACATATGGACATTTTTGTGCCTGGCGTGGCGCCAAGTGGGAAAGGGTGGTTTTGAGGCTGAAGGCAGCAGGAAAGCCTGCAGCCCGCAGGTCTGTGGGGCTACGCAAGCGGTTCCCAAAGAGCTTTAGAACAAGGCATAGTTTTCCCTGCTGGCTCTTTGGGCGTGGGACCAGTCTCCAGCCATATGGCCATTTTTGTGCCTGGCGCGGCACCAAGTGGGAAAGGGTGGTTTTGAGGCTGAAGGCAGCAGGAAAGCCTGCAGCCCCCAGGTCTGTGGGGCCACGCCATCGGTTCCCAAAGAGCTTTAGAACAAGGCATAGTTTTCCCTGCTGGCTCTTTGGGCGTGGGACCAACCTCCAGACATATGGGCATTTTTGTGCCTGGCGCGGCGCCAAGTGGGGAAGGGTGGTTTTGAGGCTGAAGGCAGCAGGAAAGCCTGTAACCCCCAGGTCTGTGGGGCTACGCAAGCGGTTACAAAAGAGCTTTAGAAAAAGGCCTAGTTTTCCCTGCTGGCTCTTTGGGCGTGGGACCAGTCTCCAGACATATGGCCATTTCTGTGACTGGCGTGGCGCCAAGTGGGAAAGGGTGGTTTTGAGGCTGAAGGCAGCAGGAAAGCCTGCAGCCCGAAGGTCTGTGGGGCTACGCAAGCGGTTCCCAAAGAGCTTTAGAACAAGGCATAGTTTTCCCTGCTGGCTCTTTGGGAGTGGAACTAGTCTCCAGACATATGGCCATTTCTGTGACTGGCGCGACGCCAAGTGGGAAAGGGTGGTTTTGAGGCTGAAGGCAGCAGGAAAGCCTGCAGCCCCCAGGTCTGTGGGGCCACGCAAGCGGTTCCCAAGGAGCTTCAGTACAAGGCATAGTTTTCCCTGCTGGCTCTTCGGGCGTGGGACCAGTCTCTAGACATATGGCCATTTTTGGGCCTGGCGTGGCGCCAAGTGGGAAAGGGTGGTTTTGAGGCTGAAAGGCAGCAGGAAAGCCTGCAGCCCCCAGGGCTGTGGGGCTACGCAAGTGGTTCCCAATGATGTTTAGAACAAGGCATAATTTTCCCTGCTGGCTCTTTGGGCGTGGGACCAGTCTCCAGACATATGGCCATTATTGTGCCTAGCGCGGAGCCAAGTGGGAAAGGGTGGTTTTGAGGCTGAAGGCAGCAGGAAAGCCTGCAGCCCCCAGGTCTGTGGGGCTACGCAAGCAGTTCCCAAAGAGCTTCAGTACAAGGCCTAGTTTTCCCTGCTGGCTCTTTCGGAGTGGGACTAGTCTCCAGACATATGGCCATTTCTGTGACTGGCGTGGCGCCAAGTGGGAAAGGGTGGTTTTGAGGCTGAAGGCAGCAGGAAAGCCTGCAGCCCCCAGGTCTGTGGGGCTACGCAAGTGGTTCCCAATGATGTTTAGAACAAGGCATAATTTTCCCTGCTGGCTCTTTGGGCGTGGGTCCAGTCTCCAGACATATGGCCATTTTTGGGCCTGCAACGGCGCCAAGTGGGAAAGAGTGTTTTTGAGGCTGAAGGCAGCAGGAAAGCCTGCAGCCCCCAGGTCTGTGGGGCTACGCCATCAGTTCCCAAAGAGCTTTAGAAAAAGGCATAGTTTTCCCTGCTGGCTCTTTGGGCGTGGGACCAGTCTCCAGACATATGGCCACTTTTGTGCCTGGCGCGGTGCCAAGTGGGAAAGGGTGGTTTTGAGGCTGAAGGCAGCAGGAAAGCCTGCAGACCCCAGGTCTGTGGGGCTACACAAGCGGTTACAAAAGAGCTTTAGAACAAGGCATAGTTTTCCCTGCTGGCTCTTTGGGCGTGGGACCCATCTTCAGCCATATGGCCATTTTTGTGCCTGGCGCGGCGCCAAGTGGGAAAGGGTGGTTTTGAGGCTGAAGGCAGCAGGAAAGCCTGCAGCCCCCAGGTCTGTGGGGCTACGCAAGCGGTTCCCAAAGAGCTTTAGAACAAGGCATAGTTTTCCCTGCTGGCTCTTTGGGCGTGGGACCAGTCTCCAGACATATGGCCATTTCTGTGGCTGGCGCGGCGCCAAGTGGGAAAGGGTGGTTTTGAGGCTGAAGGCAGCAGGAAAGCCTGCAGCCCACAGGTCTGTGGGGCTACGAAAGCGGTTAAAAAAGAGCTTTAGAACAAGGCATAGTTTTCCCTGCTGGCTCTTTGGGCGTGGGACCAGTCTCCAGACATATGGACATTTTTGTGCCTGGCGTGGCGCCAAGTGGGAAAGGGTGGTTTTGAGGCTGAAGGCAGCAGGAAAGCCTGCAGCCCGCAGGTCTGTGGGGCTACGCAAGCGGTTCCCAAAGAGCTTTAGAACAAGGCATAGTTTTCCCTGCTGGCTCTTTGGGCGTGGGACTAGTCTCCAGCCATATGGCCATTTTTGTGCCTGGCGCGGCGCCAAGTGGGAAAGGGTGGTTTTGAGGCTGAAGGCAGCAGGAAAGCCTGCAGCCCCCAGGTCTGTGGGGCCACGCCATCGGTTCCCAAAGAGCTTTAGAACAAGGCATAGTTTTCCCTGCTGGCTCTTTGGGCGTGGGACCAACCTCCAGACATATGGGCATTTTTGTGCCTGGCGCGGCGCCAAGTGGGGAAGGGTGGTTTTGAGGCTGAAGGCAGCAGGAAAGCCTGTAACCCCCAGGTCTGTGGGGCTACGCAAGCGGTTACAAAAGAGCTTTAGAAAAAGGCCTAGTTTTCCCTGCTGGCTCTTTGGGCGTGGGACCAGTCTCCAGACATATGGCCATTTTTGTGCCTGGCGCGGCGCCAAGTGGGAAAGGGTGGTTTTGAGGCTGAAGGCAGCAGGAGAGTCTGCAGCCCCCAGGTCTGTGGGGCCACGCCATCGGTTCCCAAAGACCTTTAGTACAAGGCATAGTTTTCCCTGCTGGCTCTTTGGGCGTGGGACCAACCTCCAGCCATATGGCCATTTTTGTGCCTGGCGTGGCGCCAAGTGGGAAAGAGTGGTTTTGAGGCTGAAAGGCAGCAGGAAAGCCTGCAGCCCGCAGGTCTGTGGGGCCACGGAAGCGGTTCCAAAAGAGCTTTAGAACAAGGCATAGTTTTCCCTGCTCGCTCTTTGGGCGTTGGACCAGTCTCCAGATATATGGCCATTTTTGTGCCTGGCGCGGCGCCAAGTGGGAAAGGGTGGTTTTGAGGCTGAAGGCAGCAGGAAAGCCTGCAGCCCCCAGGTCTGTGGGGCTACGCCATCAGTTCCCAAAGAGCTTTAGAAAAAGGCATAGTTTTCCCTGCTGGCTCTTTGGGAGTGGGACTAGTCTCCAGACATATGGCCATTTCTGTGACTGGCGTGGCGCCAAGTGGGAAAGGGTGGTTTTGAGGCTGAAGGCAGCAGGAAAGCCTGCAGCCCGAAGGTCTGTGGGGCTACGCAAGCGGTTCCCAAAGAGCTTTAGAACAAGGCATAGTTTTCCCTGCTGGCTCTTTGGGCGTGGGACCCATCTCCAGACATATGGCCATTTTTGTGCCTGGCGCGGCGCCAAGTGGGAAAGGGTGGTTTTGAGGCTGAAGGCAGCAGGAAAGCCTGCAGCCCCCAGGTCTGTGGGGCCACGCAAGCGGTTCCCAAAGAGCTTTAGAACAAGGCATAGTTTTCCCTGCTGGCTCTTTGGGCGTGGGACCCATCTCCAGACATATGGCCATTTTTGTGCCTGGCGCGGCGCCAAGTGGGAAAGGGTGGTTTTGAGGCTGAAGGCAGCAGGAAAGCCTGCAGACCCCAGGTCTCTGAGGCTACGCAAGCGGTTCCCAAGGAGCTTCAGTACAAGGCATAGTTTTCCCTGCTGGCTCTTTGGGCGTGGGACCAGTCTCTAGACATATGGTCATTTTTGTGCCTGGCGTGGCGCCAAGTGGGAAAGGGTGGTTTTGAGGCTGAAAGGCAGCAGGAAAGCCTGCAGCCCCCAGGTCTGTGGGGCTACGCAAGCGGTTCCCAAAGAGCTTTAGAAGAAGGCATAGTTTTCCCTGCTGGCTCTTTGGGCGTTGGACCCATCTCCAGACATATGGCCATTTTTGTGCCTGGTGCGGTACCAAGTGGGAAAGGGTGCTTTTGAGGCTGAAGGCAGCAGGAAAGCCTGCAGTCCCCAGGTCTCTGGGGCCACGCAAGTGGTTTTCAAAGAGCTTTAGTACAAGGCCTAGTTTTCCCTGCTGGCTCTTTGGGCGTGGGACCAATCTCCAGACATATGGCCATTTCTGTGCCTGGCGCGGCGCCAAGTGGGAAAGGGTGGTTTTGAGGCTGAAGGCAGCAGGAAAGCCTGCAGCCCGCAGGTCTGTGGGGCCACGCCATCGGTTCCCAAAGAGCTTTAATACAAGGCATAGTTTTCCCTGCTGGCTCTTTGGGCGTGGGACCAACCTCCAGACATATGGGCATTTTTGTGCCTGGCGCGGCGCCAAGTGGGAAAGGGTGGTTTTGAGACTGAAGGCAGCAGGAAAGCCTGCAGCCCCCAGGTCTGTGGGGCCACGCAAGCGGTTCCAAAAGAGCTTTAGAAAAAGGCCTAGTTTTCCCTGCTGGCTCTTTGGGCGTGGGACCAGTCTCCAGACATATGGCCATTTCTGTGCCTGGCGCGGCGCCAAGTGGGAAAGGGTGGTTTTGAGGCTGAAGGCAGCAGGAGAGTCTGCAGCCCCCAGGTCTGTGGGGCCACGCCATCGGTTCCCAAAAACCTTTAGTACAAGGCATAGTTTTCCCTGCTGGCTCTTTGGGCGTGGGACCAGTCTCCAGACATATGGCCGTTTTTGTGCCTGGCGCGGCGCCAAGTGGGAAAGGGTGGTTTTGTGGCTGAAGGCAGCAGGAAAGCCTGCAGCCCCCAGGTCTCTGGGGCCACGAAAGTGGTTTTCAAAGAGCTTTAGTACAAGGCCTAGTTTTCCCTGCTGGCTCTTTGGGCGTGGGACCAATCTCCAGACATATGGCCATTTCTGTGCCTGGCGCGGCGCCAAGTGGGAAAGGGTGGTTTTGAGGCTGAAGGCAGCAGGAAAGTCTGCAGCACCCAGGTCTGTGGGGCCACGCCATCGGTTCCGAAAGAGCTTTAGTACAAGGCATAGTTTTCCCTGCTGGCTCTTTGGGCGTGGGACCAACCTCCAGACATATGGGCATTTTTGTGCCTGGCGCGGCGCCAAGTGCGAAAGGGTGGTTTTGAGGCTGAAGGCAGCAGGAAAGCCTGCAGCCCCCAGGTCTGTGGGGCTACGCAAGCGGTTCCCAAAGAGCTTTAGAAGAAGGCATAGTTTTCCCTGCTGGCTCTTTGGGCATGGGACCAGTCTCCAGACATATGTAGATTTTGGAGGCTGCACCGCGCCAAGTGGGAAAGGGTGGTTTTGAGGCTGAAGGCAGCAGGAAAGCCTGCAGCCCCAAGGTGTGTGGGGCCACGCAAGCGGTTCCCAAAGAGCTTTAGAACAAGGCATAGTTTTCCGGGCTGGCTCTTTGGACGTTGGACCAGTCTCCAGACATATGACAATTTTTGTGCCTGGCACGGCGCCAAGTGGGGAAGGGTGGTTTTGAGGCTGAAGGCTGCAGGAAAGCCTGCAGGCCGCAGGTCTGTGGTGCTACACAAGCTGTTCCCAAAGAGCTTTAGAACAAGGCATAGTTTTCCCTGCTGGCTCTTTGGGAAAAAGACCAATCTCCAGACATATGGCCATTTTTGTGCCTGGCGCGGCGCCAAGTGGGAAAGGGTGGTTTTGAGGCTGAAGGCAGCAGGAAAGTGTGCAGCACCCAGGTCTGTGGGGCCACGCCATCGGTTCCCAAAGAGCTTTAGTACAAGGCATAGTTTTTCCTGCTGGCTCTTTGGGCGTGGGACCAGTCTCCAGCCATATGGCCATTTTTATGCCTGGCGCGGCGCCAAGTGGGAAAGGGTGTTTTTGAGGCTGAAGGCAGCAGGAAAGCCTGCAGACCCCAGGTCTGTGGAGCTACGCAAGCGGTTCCCAAAGAGCTTTAGAACAAGGCATAGTTTTCCCTGCTGGCTCTTTGGGCGTGGGACCAGTCTCCAGACATATGGCCATTTCTGTGACTGGCGTGGCACCAAGTGGGAAAGGGTGGTTTTGAGGATTAAGGCAGCAGGAAAGCCTGCAGCACCAAGTCTGTGGGGCTACGCAAGCGGTTCCCAATGATGTTTAGAACAAGGCATAGTTTTCCCTACTGGCTCTTTGGGCGTGGGACCAGTCTCCAGACATATGGCCATTGCTGGGCCTGGTGCGGCGCCAAGTGGGAAAGGATGGTTTTTAGGCTGAAGGCAGCAGGAAAGCCTGCAGCCCACAGGTCTCAGGGGCAACGCAAGCGGTTCCCAAAGAGCTTTAGTAGAAGGCCTAGTTTTCCCTGCTGGCTCTTTGGGCCTGAGACCAGTCTCCAGACATATGGCCATTTTAGTGCCTTGCGCGGCGCCAAGTGGGAAAGGGTGGTTTTGAGGCTGAAGGCAGCAGGAAAGTCTGCAGCCCACAAGTCTGTGGGGCCACGCCATCGGTTCCCAATGAGCTTTAGAACAAGGCATAGTTTTCCCTGCTGGCTCTTTGGGCGTGGGACCAGTCTCCAGACATATGGCCATTTTTGTGCCTGGCGCGGCGCCAAGTGGGAAAGGGTGGTTTTGAGGCTGAAGGCAGCAGGAAAGCCTGCAGCCCCTAGGGCTGTGGGGCCACGCAAGCGGTTCCCAGTGATGTTTAGAACAAGGCCTAGTTTTCCATGCATGCTCTTTGGGCGTGGGACCCATCTCCAGACATATGGCCATTTTTGTGCCTGGCGCGGGGCCAAGTGGGAAAGGGTGGTTTTGAGGCTGAAGGCAGCAGGAAAGTCTGCAGCCCACAGGTCTGTGGGGCCACGCCATCGGTTGACAAAGAGCTTTAGAACAAGGCATAGTTTTCCGTGCTGGCTCTTTGGGCGTGGGACCAGTCTCCAGACATATGGCCATTTCTGTGCCTGGCGTGGGGCCAAGTGGGAAAGGGTCGTTTTGAGGCTGAAGGCAGCAGGAAAGCCTGCAGCCCCAAGGTCTCTGGAGCTACGCAAGCGATTCCCAATGATGTTTAGAACAAGGCATAGTTTTCCCTGCTGGCTCTTTCGGCGTGGGACCAGTCTCCAGACATATGGCCTTTTTTGTGCCTGGCGTGTGGCTAAGTGGGAAAGGGTGGTTTTGAGGCTGAAGGCAGCAGGAAAGCCTGCAGACACCAGGTCTGTGGGGCTACGCAAGCGGTTACAAAAGAGCTTTAGAAAAAGGCATAGTTTTCCCTGCTAGCTCTTTGGGCGTGGGACCAGTGTCCAGACATATGTAGATTTTGGAGGCTGCACCGCGCCAAGTGGGAAAGGGTGGTTTTGAGGCTGAAGGCAGCAGGAAAGCCTGCAGCCCCCAGGTCTGTGGGACTACGCCATCGGTTGCCAAATGGCTTTAGAACAAGGCATAGTTTTCCCTGCTGGCTCTTTGGGCGTGGGACCCATCTCAAGACATATGGCCATTTTTGTGCCTGGCACGGCGCCAAGTGGGAAAGGGTGGTTTTGAGGCTGAAGGCAGCAGGAAAGCCTGCAGCCCCCAGGTCTGTGGGGCTACGCAAGCGGTTCCCAAAGAGCTTTAGAAAAAGGCATAGTTTTCCCTGCTGGCTCTTTGGGCGTGGGACCAGTCTCCAGACATATGGCCATTTCTGTGCCTGGCGCGGCGCCAAGTGGGAAAGGGTGGTTTTGAGGCTGAAGGCAGCAGGAAAGCCTGCAGCCCCAAGGTCTCTTTAGCTACGCAAGCGATTCCCAATGATGTTTAGAACAAGGCATAGTTTTCCCTGCTGGCTCTTTCGGCGTGGGACCAGTCTCCAGACATATGGCCATTTTTGTGCCTGGCGTGGCACCAAGTGGGAAAGGGTGGTTTTGAGGCTGAAGGCAGCAGGAAAGCCTACAGCCCACAGGTCTCTCGGGCCACGCAAGCGGTTTTCAAAGAGCTTTAGTACAAGGCCTAGTTTTCCATGCTGGCTCTTTGGGCATGGGACCAATCTCTAGACATATGGCCATTATTGTGCCTGGCGCGTCGCCAAGTGGGAAAGGGTGGTTTTGAGGCTGAAGGCAGCAGGAAAGCCTGCAGCCCCCAGGTCTGTGGGACTACAGAAGCTGTTCCTAAAGAGCTTTAGAACAAGGCCTAGTTTTCCCTGCTGGATCTTTGGGCGTGGGACCAGTCTCCAGACATATGGCCATTTTTGTGCCTGGCGTGGCGCCAAGTGGGAAAGGGCGGTTTTGAGGCTGAAGGCAGCAGGAAAGACTGCAGCCCCCAGGTCTGTGAGGCTACGCAAGTGGTTCCCAATGATGTTTAGAACAAGGCATAATTTTCCCTGCTGGCTCTTTGGGCGTGGGACCAGTCTCCAGACATACGTAGATTTTGGAGGCTGCACCGCGCCAAGTGGGAAAGGGTGGTTTTGAGGCTGAAGGCAGCAGGAAAGCCTGCAGCCCCAATGTGTGTGGGGCCACGCAAGCGGTTCCCAAAGAGCTTTAGAACAAGGCATAGTTTTCCGTGCTGGCTCTTTGGGCGTTGGACTAATCTCTAGACATATGGCCATTATTGTGCCTGGCGCGTCGCCAAGTGGGAAAGGGTGGTTTTGAGGCTGAAGGCAGCAGGAAAGCCTGCAGACCCCAGGTCTGTGGGGCTACAGAAGCTGTTCCCAAAGACCTTTAGAACAAGGCAGAGTTTTCCCTGCTGGCTCTTTGGGCGTGGGACCCGTCTCCAGACATATGGGCATTGCTGGGCCTGGCGTGGCACCAAGTGGGAAAGGGTGGTTTTGAGGCTGAAGGCAGCAGTAAAGCCTGCAGCCCCTAGGTCTGTGGGGCCACGCCATCGGTTCCCAAAGAGCTTTAGAACAAGGCATAGTTTTCCCTGCTGGCTCTTTGGGCGTGGGACCCGTCTCCAGACATATGGCCATTTTCGTGCCTGGCGTGGCGCCAAGTGGGAAAGGGTGGTTTTGAGGCTGAAGGCAGCAGGAAAGACTGCAGCCCGCAGGTTTGTGGGGCCACGCAAGCGGTTCCCAAAGAGCTTTAGAACAAGGCCTAGTTTTCCCTGCTGGCTCTTTGGGCGTGGGACCAGTCTCCAGCCATATGTAGATTTTGGAAGCTGCAGCGCGCCAAGTGGGAAAGGGTGGTTTTGAGGCTGAAGGCAGCAGGAAAGCCTGCAGCCCCAAGGTGTGTGGGGCCACGCAAGCGGTTCCCAAAGAGCTTTAGAACAAGGCATAGTTTTCCCTGCTGGCTCTTTGGGCGTCGGACCCATCTCCAGACATATGGCCATTACTGGGCCTGGCGTGGCACCAAGTGGGAAATGGTGGTTTTGAGTCTGAAGGCACCAGGAAAGCCTGCAGCCCCCAGGTCTGTGGGGCTACGCAAGCGGTTCCCAAAGAGCTTTAGAACAAGGCATAGTTTTCCCTGCTGGCTCTTTGGGCGTGGGACCCATCTCCAGACATATGGCCATTTTTGTGCCTGGCGCGGCGCCAAGTGGGAAAGGGTGGTTTTGAGGCTGAAGGCAGCAGGAAAGCCTGCAGCCCCCAGGTCTGTGTGGCTACGCAAGCGGTTCCCAAAAACTTTAGTACAAGGCATAGTTTTCCCTGCTGGCTCTTTGGGCGTTGGACCAGTCTCCAGACATATGGCCATTGCTGGGCGTGGCGCGGCGCCAAGTGGGAAAGGGTGGTTTTGAGGCTGAAGGCAGCAGGAAAGCCTGCAGCCCCCAGGTCTGTGGGGCTACACAAGCGGTTCCCAAAGAACTTTAGAACAAGGCATAGTTTTCCCTGCTGGATCTTTGGGCGTGCGACCAATCTCCATACATATTGCCTTTTTTGTGCCTGGCGTGGCGCCAAGTGGGAAAGGGTGGTTTTGAGGCTGAAGGCAGCAGGAAAGCCTGCAGCCCCCAGGTCTGTGGGGCTACGCAAGCGGTTCCCAAAGAGCTTTAGAACAAGGCATAGTTTTCCCTGCTGGCTCTTTGGGCGTGGGACTAATCTCTAGACATATGGCCATTATTGTGCCTGGCGCGTCGCCAAGTGGGAAAGGGTGGTTTTGAGGCTGAAGGCAGCAGGAAAGCCTGCAGACCCCAGGTCTGTGGGACTACGCAAGCTGTTCCCAAAGAGCTTTAGAACAAGGCATAGTTTTCCCTGCTGGCTCTTTGGGCGTTGGACCAGTCTACAGACATATGGCCATTTTTGTGCCTGGCGTGGCGCCAAGTGGGAAAGGGTGGTTTTGAGTCTGAAGTCACCAGGAAAGCCTGCAGCACCAAGTGTCTGGGGCTACGCAAGCGGTTCCCAAAGAGCTTTAGAACAAGGCATAGTTTTCCCTGCTGGCTCTTTGGGCGTGGGACCCGTCTCCAGACATATGGCCATTTTCGTGCCTGGCGTGGCGCCAAGTGGGAAAGGGTGGTTTTGAGGCTGAAGGCAGCAGGAAAGACTGCAGCCCGCAGGTTTGTGGGGCCACGCAAGCGGTTCCCAAAGAGCTTTAGAACAAGGCCTAGTTTTCCCTGCTGGCTCTTTGGGCGTGGGACCAGTCTCCAGCCATATGTAGATTTTGGAAGCTGCAGCGCGCCAAGTGGGAAAGGGTGGTTTTGAGGCTGAAGGCAGCAGGAAAGCCTGCAGCCCCAAGGTGTGTGGGGCCACGCAAGCGGTTCCCAAAGAGCTTTAGAACAAGGCATAGTTTTCCCTGCTGGCTCTTTGGGCGTCGGACCCATCTCCAGACATATGGCCATTACTGGGCCTGGCGTGGCACCAAGTGGGAAATGGTGGTTTTGAGTCTGAAGGCACCAGGAAAGCCTGCAGCCCCCAGGTCTGTGGGGCTACGCAAGCGGTTCCCAAAGAGCTTTAGAACAAGGCATAGTTTTCCCTGCTGGCTCTTTGGGCGTGGGACCCATCTCCAGACATATGGCCATTTTTGTGCCTGGCGCGGCGCCAAGTGGGAAAGGGTGGTTTTGAGGCTGAAGGCAGCAGGAAAGCCTGCAGCCCCCAGGTCTGTGTGGCTACGCAAGCGGTTCCCAAAAACTTTAGTACAAGGCATAGTTTTCCCTGCTGGCTCTTTGGGCGTTGGACCAGTCTCCAGACATATGGCCATTGCTGGGCGTGGCGCGGCGCCAAGTGGGAAAGGGTGGTTTTGAGGCTGAAGGCAGCAGGAAAGCCTGCAGCCCCCAGGTCTGTGGGGCTACACAAGCGGTTCCCAAAGAACTTTAGAACAAGGCATAGTTTTCCCTGCTGGATCTTTGGGCGTGCGACCAATCTCCATACATATTGCCTTTTTTGTGCCTGGCGTGGCGCCAAGTGGGAAAGGGTGGTTTTGAGGCTGAAGGCAGCAGGAAAGCCTGCAGCCCCCAGGTCTGTGGGGCTACGCAAGCGGTTCCCAAAGAGCTTTAGAACAAGGCATAGTTTTCCCTGCTGGCTCTTTGGGCGTGGGACTAATCTCTAGAAATATGGCCATTATTGTGCCTGGCGCGTCGCCAAGTGGGAAAGGGTGGTTTTGAGGCTGAAGGCAGCAGGAAAGCCTGCAGACCCCAGGTCTGTGGGACTACGCAAGCTGTTCCCAAAGAGCTTTAGAACAAGGCATAGTTTTCCCTGCTGGCTCTTTGGGCGTTGGACCAGTCTACAGACATATGGCCATTTTTGTGCCTGGCGTGGCGCCAAGTGGGAAAGGGTGGTTTTGAGTCTGAAGTCACCAGGAAAGCCTGCAGCACCAAGTGTCTGGGGCTACGCAAGCGGTTCCCAAAGAGCTTTAGAACAAGGCATAGTTTTCCCTGCTGGCTCTTTGGGCGTGGGACCAGTCTCCAGACATATGTAGGTTTTGGAGGCTGCACCGCACCAAGTGGGAAAGGGTGGTTTTGAGGCTGAAGGCAGCAGGAAAGCCTGCAGCCCGCAGGTCTGTGGGGCTACGCAAGCGGTTCCCAAGAGCTTTATTACAAGGCATAGTTTTCCCTGCTGGCTCTTTGGGCGTTGGACCAGTCTCCAGACATATGGCCATTTTTGTGCCTGGCGTGGCGCCAAGTGGGAAAGGGTGGTTTTGAGGCTGAAGGCAGCAGGAAAGACTGCAGCCCCCAGGTTTGTGGGGCCACGCAAGCGGTTCCCAAAGAGCTTTAGAACAAGGCATAGTTTTCCCTGCTGGCTCTTTGGGCGTGGGACCAGTCTCCAGCCATATGTAGATTTTGGAGGCTGCAGCGCGCCAAGTGGGAAAGGGTGGTTTTGAGGCTGAAGGCAGCAGGAAAGCCTGCAGCCCCAAGGTGTGTGGGGCCACGCAAGCGGTTCCCAAAGAGCTTTAGAACAAGGCATAGTTTTCCCTGCTGGCTCTTTGGGCGTCGGACCCATCTCCAGACATATGGCCATTACTGGGCCTGGCGTGGCACCAAGTGGGAAAGGGTGGTTTTGAGTCTGAAGGCACCAGGAAAGCCTGCAGCCCCCAGGTCTGTGGGGCTACGCAAGCGGTTCCCAAAGAGCTTTAGAACAAGGCATAGTTTTCCCTGCTGGCTCTTTGGGCGTGGGACCCATCTCCAGACATATGGCCATTTTTGTGCCTGGCGCGGCGCCAAGTGGGAAAGGGTGGTTTTGAGGCTGAAGGCAGCAGGAAAGCCTGCAGCCCCCAGGTCTGTGGGGCTACGCAAGCGGTTCCCAAAAACTTTAGTACAAGGCATAGTTTTCCCTGCTGGCTCTTTGGGCGTTGGACCAGTCTCCAGACATATGGCCATTGCTGGGCGTGGCGCGGCGCCAAGTGGGAAAGGGTGGTTTTGAGGCTGAAGGCAGCAGGAAAGCCTGCAGCCCCCAGGTCTGTGGGGCTACACAAGCGGTTCCCAAAGAACTTTAGAACAAGGCATAGTTTTCCCTGCTGGATCTTTGGGCGTGCGACCAATCTCCATACATATTGCCTTTTTTGTGCCTGGCGTGGCGCCAAGTGGGAAAGGGTGGTTTTGAGGCTGAAGGCAGCAGGAAAGCCTGCAGCCCCCAGGTCTGTGGGGCTACGCAAGTGGTTCCCAATGATGTTTAGAACAAGGCATAATTTTCCCTGCTGACTCTTTGGGCGTGGGACCAGTCTGCAGACATATGTAGATTTTGGAGGCTGCACCGCGCCAAGTGGGAAAGGGTGGTTTTGAGGCTGAAGGCAGCAGGAAAGCCTGCAGCCCCAATGTGTGTGGGGCCACGCAAGCGGTTCCCAAAGAGCTTTAGAACAAGGCATAGTTTTCCGGGCTGGCTCTTTGGGCGTTGGACCAGTCTCCAGATATATGGCCATATTGATGCCTGGCGCGGCGCCAAGTGGGAAAGGGTGGTTTTGAGGCTGAAGGCAGCAGGAAAGCCTGCAGACCCCAGGTCTGTGGGGCCACGCAAGAGGTTCCCAAAGAGCTTTAGAACAAGGCATAGTTTTCCCTGCTGGCTCCTTGGGCGTGGGACTAATCTCTAGACATATGGCCATTATTGTGCCTGGCGCGTCGCCAAGTGGGAAAGGGTGGTTTTGAGGCTGAAGGCAGCAGGAAAGCCTGCAGACCCCAGGTCTGTGGGACTACGCAAGCTGTTCCCAAAGACCTTTAGAACAAGGCATAGTTTTCTCTGCTGGCTCTTTGGGCGTTGGACCAGTCTACAGACATATGGCCATTTTTGTGCCTGGCGTGGCGCCAAGTGGGAGAGGGTGGTTTTGAGTCTGAAGGCACCAGGAAAGCCTGCAGCCCCCAGGTCTGTGGGGCCACGCAAGTGGTTCCCAAAGAACTTTAGAACAAGGCATAGTTTTCCCTGCTGGCTCTTTGGGCGTGGGACCAGTCTCCAGCCATATGTAGATTTTGGAGGCTGCAGCGCGCCAAGTGGGAAAGGGTGGTTTTGAGGATGAAGGCAGCAGGAAAGCGTGCAGCCCCTAGGGCTGTGGGGCCAGGCAAGCGGTTCCCAAAGAGCTTTAGAACAAGGCATAGTTTTCCCTGCTGGCTCTTTGGGCGTCGGACCCGTCTCCAGACATATGGCCATTGCTGGGCCTGGCGTGGCACCAAGTGGCAATGGGTGGTTTTGAGTCTGAAGGCACCAGGAAAGCCTGCAGCACCAAGTCTGTGGGGCTACGCAAGCGGTTCCCAAAGAGCTTTAGAACAAGGCATAGTTTTCCCTGCTGGCTCTTTGGGAAAGGGACCAGTCTCCAGACATATGGCCATTTTTGTGCCTGGCGTGGCGCCAAGTGGGAAAGGGTGGTTTTGAGGCTGAAGGCAGCAGGAAAGCCTGCAGCCCCCAGGTCTGTGGGGCTACGCAAGCGGTTCCCAAAGAGCTTTAGAACAAGGCATAGTTTTCCCTGCTGGCTCTTTGGGCGTCGGACCCATCTCCAGACATATGGCCATTGCTGGGCGTGGCGCGGCGCCAAGTGGGAAAGGGTGGTTTTGAGTCTGAAGGCACCAGGAAAGCCTGCAGCCCCCAGGTCTGTGGGGCTACGCAAGCGTTTCCCAAAGAGCTTTAGAACAAGGCATAGTTTTCCCTGCTGGCTCTTTGGGCGTGGGACCCATCTCCAGACATATGGCCATTTTTGTGCCTGGCGCGGCGCCAAGTGGGAAAGGGTGGTTTTGAGGCTGAAGGCAGCAGGAAAGCCTGCAGCCCCCAGGTCTGTGGGGCTACGCAAGCGGTTCCCAAAAACTTTAGTACAAGGCATAGTTTTCCCTGCTGGCTCTTTGGGCGTTGGACCAGTCTCCAGACATATGGCCATTGCTGGGCGTGGCGCGGCGCCAAGTGGGAAAGGGTGGTTTTGAGGCTGAAGGCAGCAGGAAAGCCTGCAGCCCCCAGGTCTGTGGGGCTACGCAAGTGGTTCCCAATGATGTTTAGAACAAGGCATAATTTTCCCTGCTGACTCTTTGGGCGTGGGACCAGTCTGCAGACATATGTAGATTTTGGAGGCTGCACCGCGCCAAGTGGGAAAGGGTGGTTTTGAGGCTGAAGGCAGCAGGAAAGCCTGCAGCCCCAATGTGTGTGGGGCCACGCAAGCGGTTCCCAAAGAGCTTTAGAACAAGGCATAGTTTTCCCTGCTGGCTCCTTGGGCGTTGGACCAGTCTCCAGATATATGGCCATATTTATGCCTGGCGCGGCGCCAAGTGGGAAAGGGTGGTTTTGAGGCTGAAGGCAGCAGGAAAGCCTGCAGCCCGCAGGTCTGTGGGACTACGCAAGCTGTTCCCAAAGACCTTTAGAACAAGGCATAGTTTTCTCTGCTGGCTCTTTGGGCGTTGGACCAGTCTACAGACATATGGCCATTTTTGTGCCTGGCGTGGCGCCAAGTGGGAAAGGGTGGTTTTGAGGCTGAAGGCACCAGGAAAGCCTGCAGCCCCCAGGTCTGTGGGGCCACGCAAGTGGTTCCCAAAGAACTTTAGAACAAGGCATAGTTTTCCCTGCTGGCTCTTTGGGCGTGGGACCAGTCTCCAGCCATATGTAGATTTTGGAGGCTGCAGCGCGCCAAGTGGGAAAGGGTGGTTTTGAGGATGAAGGCAGCAGGAAAGCGTGCAGCCCCTAGGGCTGTGGGGCCAGGCAAGCGGTTCCCAAAGAGCTTTAGAACAAGGCATAGTTTTCCCTGCTGGCTCTTTGGGCGTGGGACCCATCTCCAGCCATATGGCCATTGCTGGGCCTGGCGTGGCGCCAAGTGGGAAAGGGTGGTTTTGAGGCTGAAGGCAGCAGGAAAGCCTGCAGCACCAAGTCTGTGGGGCTACGCAAGCGGTTCCCAAAGAGCTTTAGAACAAGGCATAGTTTTCCCTGCTGGCTCTTTGGGCGTGGGACCCATCTCCAGACATATGGCCATTTTTGTGCCTGGCGTGGCGCCAAGTGGGAAAGGGTGGTTTTGAGGCTGAAGGCAGCAGGAAAGCCTGCAGCCCCCAGGTCTGTGGGGCTACGCAAGCGGTTCCCAAAGAGCTTTAGAACAAGGCATAGTTTTCCCTGCTGGCTCTTTGGGCGTTGGACCAGTCTCCAGACATATGGCCATTGCTGGGCGTGGCGCGGCGCCAAGTGGGAAAGGGTGGTTTTGAGGCTGAAGGCAGCAGGAAAGCCTGCAGCGCCCAGGTCTGTGGGGCTACGCAAGCGGTTCCCAAAGAGCTTTAGAACAAGGCATAGTTTTCCCTGCTGGCTCTTTGGGCGTGGGACTAATCTCTAGACATATGGCCATTATTGTGCCTGGCGCGTCGCCAAGTGGGAAAGGGTGGTTTTGAGGCTGAAGGCAGCAGGAAAGCCTGCAGACCCCAGGTCTGTGGGACTACGCAAGCTGTTCCCAAAGAGCTTTAGAACAAGGCATAGTTTTCCCTGCTGGCTCTTTGGGCGTTGGACCAGTCTACAGACATATGGCCATTTTTGTGCCTGGCGTGGCGCCAAGTGGGAAAGGGTGGTTTTGAGTCTGAAGTCACCAGGAAAGCCTGCAGCACCAAGTCTCTGGGGCTACGCAAGCGGTTCCCAAAGAGCTTTAGAACAAGGCATAGTTTTCCCTGCTGGCTCTTTGGGCGTGGGACCAGTCTATATACATATGTAGATTTTGGAGGCTGCACCGCACCAAGTGGGAAAGGGTGGTTTTGAGGCTGAAGGCAGCAGGAAAGCCTGCAGCCCCCAGGTCTGTGGGGCTACGCAAGCGGTTCCCAAGAGCTTTATTACAAGGCATAGTTTTCCCTGCTGGCTCTTTGGGCGTTGGACCAGTCTCCAGACATATGGCCATTTTTGTGCCTGGCGTGGCACCAAGTGGGAAAGGGTGGTTTTGAGGCTGAAGGCAGCAGGAAAGCCTGCAGCCCCCAGGTCTGTGGGGCTACGCAAGCGCTTCCCAAGAGCTTTAGAACAAGGCCTAGTTTTCCCTGCTGGCTCTTTGGGCGTTGGACCAGTCTCCATACATATGGCCATTGCTGGGCGTGGCGTGGCACCAAGTGGGAAAGGGTGGTTTTGAGGCTGAAGGCAGCAGGAAAGCCTGCAGCCCGCAGGTGTGTGGGGCTACGGAAGCGGCTCCCAAAAGCTTTAGAACAAGGCATAGTTTTCCCTGCTGGCTCTTTGGGCGTTGGACCAGTCTCCAGACATATGGCCATTGCTGGGCGTGGCGCGGCGCCAAGTGGGAAAGGGTGGTTTTGAGGCTGAAGGCAGCAGGAAAGCCTGCAGACCCCAGGTCTGTGGGGCTACGCAAGCCGTTACAAAAGAGCTTTAGAACAAGGCATAGATTTCCCGGCTGCCTCTTTGGGCGTGCGACCAATCTCCATACATATTGCCTTTTTTGTGGCTGGCGTGGCACCAAGTGGGAAAGGGTGGTTTTGAGGCTGAAGGCAGCAGGAAAGCCTGCAGCCCCCAGGTCTGTGGGGCCACGAAAACGGTTCCCAAAGAACTTTAGAACAAGGCATAGTTTTCCCTGCTGGATCTTTGGGCGTGGGACCGATCTCCAGACATATGTCCATTTTTGTGCCTGGCGTGGCGCCAAGTGGGAAAGGGTGGTTTTGAGGCTGAAGGCAGCAGGAAAGCCTGCAGACCCCAGGTCTGTGGGACTACACAAGCTGTTCCCAAAGACCTTTAGAACAAGGCATAGTTTTCCCTGCTGGCTCTTTGGGCGTTGGACCAGTCTCCAGACATATGGCCATTTTTGTGCCTGGCGTGGCGCCAAGTGGGAAAGGGTGGTTTTAAGTCTGAAGGCACCAGGAAAGCCTGCAGCCCCTAGGGCTGTGGGGCTACGCAAGCGGTTCCCAAAGAGCTTTAGAACAAGGCATAGTTTTCCCTGCTGGCTCTTTGGGCGTGGGACCAGTCTCCAGACATATGTAGATTTTGGAGGCTGCACCGCGCCAAGTGGGAAAGGGTGGTTTTGAGGCTGAAGGCAGCAGGAAAGCCTGCAGCCCCCAGGTCTGTGGGGCTACGCAAGCGGTTCCCAAGAGCTTTATTACAAGGCATAGTTTTCCCTGCTGGCTCTTTGGGCGTGGGACCAGTCTCCAGACATATGGCCATTTTTGTGCCTGGCGTGGCGCCAAGTGGGAAAGGGTGGTTTTGAGGCTGAAGGCAGCAGGAAAGCCTGCAGCCCCCAGGTCTGTGCGACTACGCCATCGGTTCCCAAGAGCTTTAGAACAAGGCATAGTTTTCCCGGCTGCCTCTTTGGGCGTGCGACCAATCTCCATACATATTGCCTTTTTTGTGGCTGGCGTGGCACCAAGTGGGAAAGGGTGGTTTTGAGGCTGAAGGCAGCAGGAAAGCCTGCAGCCCCCAGGTCTGTGGGGCCACGAAAACGGTTCCCAAAGAACTTTAGAACAAGGCATAGTTTTCCCTGCTGGATCTTTGGGCGTGGGACCGATCTCCAGACATATGTCCATTTTTGTGCCTGGCGTGGCGCCAAGTGGGAAAGGGTGGTTTTGAGTCTGAAGGCAGCAGGAAAGCCTGCAGCCCCCAGGTCTGTGGGACTACACAAGCTGTTCCCAAAGACCTTTAGAACAAGGCATAGTTTTCCCTGCTGGCTCTTTGGGCGTTGGACCAGTCTCCAGACATATGGCCATTTTTGTGCCTGGCGTGGCGCCAAGTGGGAAAGGGTGGTTTTAAGGCTGAAGGCAGCAGGAAAGCCTGCAGCCCCTAGGGCTGTGGGGCTACGCAAGCGGTTCCCAAAGAGCTTTAGAACAAGGCATAGTTTTCCCTGCTGGCTCTTTGGGCGTGGGACCAGTCTCCAGACATATGTAGATTTTGGAGGCTGCACCGCGCCAAGTGGGAAAGGGTGGTTTTGAGGCTGAAGGCAGCAGGAAAGCCTGCAGACCCCAGGTCTGTGGGGCTACGCAAGCGGTTCCCAAGAGCTTTATTACAAGGCATAGTTTTCCCTGCTGGCTCTTTGGGCGTGGGACCAGTCTCCAGACATATGGCCATTTTTGTGCCTGGCGCGGCGCCAAGTGGGAAAGGGTGGTTTTGAGGCTGAAGGCAGCAGGAAAGCCTGCAGCCCCCAGGTCTGTGCGACTACGCCATCGGTTCCCAAGAGCTTTAGAACAAGGCATAGTTTTCCCTGCTGGCTCTTTGGGCGTTGGACCAGTCTCCAGACATATGGCCATTGCTGGGCGTGGCGTGGCACCAAGTGGGAAAGGGTGGTTTTGAGGCTGAAGGCAGCAGGAAAGCCTGCAGCCCCCAGGTCTGTGGGGCTACGCAAGCGGTTCCCAAAAGCTTTAGTACAAGGCATAATTTTCCCTGCTGGCTCTTTGGGCGTTGGACCAGTCTCCAGACATATGGCCATTGCTGGGCGTGGCGCGGCGCCAAGTGGGAAAGGGTGGTTTTGAGGCTGAAGGCAGCAGGAAAGCCTGCAGCCCCTAGGTCTGTGGGGCCATGCAAGCGGTTACAAAAGAGCTTTAGAACAAGGCATATTTTTCCCTGCTGGCTCTTTGGGCGTGGGACCCATCTCCAGACATATGGCCATTTTTGTGCCTGGCGTGGCGCCAAGTGGGAAAGGGTGGTTTTGAGGCTGAAGGCAGCAGGAAAGCCTGCAGCCCCCAGGTCTGTGGGGCTACGCAAGTGGTTCCCAATGATGATTAGAACAAGGCATAATTTTCCCTGCTGACTCTTTGGGCGTGGGACCAGTCTCCAGACATATGGCCATTTTTGTGCCTGGCGCGGCGCCAAGTGGGAAAGGGTGGTTTTGAGGCTGAAGGCAGCAGGAAAGCCTGCAGCCCCCAGGTCTGTGGGGCCACGCAAGCGGTTCCGAAAGAACTTTAGAACAAGGCATAGTATTGCCTGCTGGCTCTTTGGGCGTGGGACCCATCTCCAGACATATGGCCATTTTTGTGACTGGCGTGGCGCCAAGTGGGAAAGGGTGGTTTTGAGTCTGAAGGCACCAGGAAAGCCTGCAGCACCAAGTCTGTGGGGCTACGCAAGCGGTTCCCAAAGAGCTTTAGAACAAGGCATAGTTTTCCCTGCTGGCTCTTTCGGCGTGGGACCAGTCTCCAGACATATGTAGATTTTGGAGGCTGCACCGCGCCAAGTGGGAAAGGGTGGTTTTGAGGATGAAGACAGCAGGAAAGCCTGCAGCCCCTAGGGCTGTTGGGCCACGCAAGCGGTTCCCAAAGAGCTTTAGAACAAGGCATAGTTTTCCCTGCTGGCTCTTTGGGCGTGGGACCCATCTCCAGACATATGGCCATTTTTGTGCCTGGCGCGGCGCCAAGTGGGAAAGGGTGGTTTTGAGGCTGAAGGCAGCAGGAAAGCCTGCAGCCCCCAGGTCTGTGGGGCTACGGAAGCGGTTCCCAAGAGCTTTAGTACAAGGCATAGTTTTCCCTGCTGGCTCTTTGGGCGTGGGACCAGTCTCCAGACATATAGCCATTGCTGGGCCTGGCGCGGCGCCAAGTGGGAAAGGGTGGTTTTGAGGCTGAAGGCAGCAGGAAAGCCTGCAGCCCCAAGGTCTGTGGGGCTACGCAAGCCGTTAAAAAAGAGCTTTAGAACAAGGCATAGTTTTCCGGGCTGGCTCCTTGGGCGTGCGACCAATCTCCAGACATATTGCCTTTTTTGTGCCTGGCGTGGCGCCAAGTGGGAAAGTGTGGTTTTGAGGCTGAAGGCAGCAGGAAAGCCTGCAGCCCCCAGGTCTGTGGGACTACATAAGTTGTTCCCAAAGAGCTTTAGAAAAAGGCATAGTTTTCCCTGCTGGCTCTTTGGGCGTGGGACCAGTCTCCAGACATATGTAGATTTTAGAGTCTGCACCACGCCAAGTGGGAAAGGGTGGTTTTGAGGCTGAAGGCAGCAGGAAAGCCTGCAGCCCCTAGGGCTGTGGGGCCACGCAAGCGGTTCCCAAAGAGCTTTAGAACAAGTCATAGTTTTCCCTGCTGGCTCTTTGGGCGTGGGACCCATCTCCAGACATATGGCCATTTTTGTGCCTGGCGTGGCGCCAAGTGGGAAAGGGTGGTTTTGAGGCTGAAGGCAGCAGGAAAGCCTGCAGCACCAAGTCTGTGGGGCTACGCAAGTGGTTCCCAATGATGATAAGAACAAGGCATAATTTTCCCTGCTGACTCTTTGGGCGTGGGACCAGTCTCCAGACATAGGTAGATTTTGGAGGCTCCACCGCGCCAAGTGGGAAAGGGTGGTTTTGAGGCTGAAGGCAGCAGGAAAGCCTGCAGACACCAGGTCTGTGGGGCCATGCAAGCGTTTCCGAAAGAACTTTAGTACAAGTCATAGTTTTCCCTGCTGGCTCTTTGGGCGTCGGACCAATCTCCAGACATATGGCCATTTTTGTGCCTGGCGTGGCACCAAGTGGGAAAGGGTGGGTTTTGAGGCTGAAGGCAGCAGGAAAGCCTGCAGCCTCCAGGTCTGTGGGGCCACGCAAGCGGTTCCCAAAGAACTTTAGAACAAGGAATAGTTTTCCCTGCTGGCTCTTTGGGCGTGGGACCAGTCTCCAGACATATGTAGATTTTGGAGGCTCCACCGCGCCAAGTGGGAAAGGGTGGTTTTGAGGCTGAAGGCAGCAGGAAAGCCTGCAGCCCCTAGGGCTGTGGGGCCACGCAAGCGGTTCCCAAAGAGCTTTAGAACAAGGCATAGTTTTCCCTGCTGGCTCTTTGGGCGTGGGACCCATGTCCAGACATATGGCCATTTTTGTGCCTGGCGCGGCGCCAAGTGGGAAAGGGTGGTTTTGAGGCTGAAGGCAGCAGGAAAGACTGCAGCGCCCAGGTCTGTGGGGCTACGCAAGCGGTTCCCAAAGAGCTTTAGAACAAGGCATAGTTTTCCCTGCTGGCTCTTTGGGCGTGGGACCAGTCTCCAGACATATGTAGATTTTGGAGGCTGCACCGCGCCAAGTGGGAAAGGGTGGTTTTGAGGCTGAAGGCAGCAGGAACGCCTGCAGCCCCCAGGTCTGTGGGGCTACGCAAGTGGTTCCCAATGATGATTAGAACAAGGCATAATTTTCCCTGCTGACTCTTTGGGCGTGGGACCCATCTCCAGACATATGGCCTTTTTTGTGCCTGGCGCGGCGCCAAGTGGGAAAGGGTGGTTTTGAGGCTGAAGGCAGCAGGAAAGCCTGCAGCCCCCAGGTCTGTGGGGCTATGCAAGCGGTTCCCAAACAGATTTAGAACAATGCATAGTTTTCCGGGCTGGCTCTTTGGGCGTGGGACCAATCTCCAGACATATGGCCTTTTTTGTGCCTGGCACGGCGCCAAGTAGGAAAGGGTGGTTTTGAGGCTGAAGGCAGCAGGAAAGCCTGCAGCCCCCAGGTCTGTGGGGCTACGCAAGCGGTTCCCAAAGAGCTTTAGAACAAGGCATAGTTTTCCCTGCTGGCTCTTTGGGCGTGGGACCAGTCTCGAGACATATGGCCATTATTGTGCCTGGCGTGGCGCCAAGTGGGAAAGGGTGGTTTTGAGGCTGAAGGCAGCAGGAAAGCCTGCAGCCCACAGGTCTGTGGGGCCACGCCAGCGGTTCCTAAAGAGCTTTAGCACAAGGCAGAATTTTCCCTGCTGTCTCTTTGGGCGTGGGACCCATCTCCAGCCATATGGCCATTTTTGTGCCTGGCGTGGCACCAAGTGGGAAAGGGTGGTTTGAGACTGAAGGCAGCAGGAAAGCCTGCAGCCCCCAGGTCTGTGGGACTACACAAGCTGTTCCCAAAGAGCTTTAGAACAAGGCATAGTTTTCACTGCTGGCTCTTTGGGCGTGGGACCGGTCTCCAGACATATTTATATTTTGGAGGCTGCACCGCGCTAAGTGGGAAAGGGTGGTTTTGAGGCTGAAGGCAGCAGGAAAGCTTGTAGCCCCTAGGGCTGTGGGGCCACGCCATCGGTTGCCAAACAGCTTTAGAACAAGTCATAGTTTTCCCTGCTGGCTCTTTGGGCGTGGGAGCAGTCTCCAAACTTATGGCCATTTCTTCTGCCTGGCGCGGCGCCAAGTGGGAAAGGGTGGTTTTGAGGCTGAAGGCACCACGGAAGCGTGCAGCCCCTAGGTCTGTCGGGCTACGCCATCGGTTCCCAAAGAGCTTTAGAACAAGGCATAGCTTTCCGGGCTGGCTCTATGGGCGTGGGACCTGTCTCCAGACATATGGGCATTTTTGTGCCTGGCGCGGCGCCAAGTGGGAAAGGGTGTTTTTGAGGCTGAAGGCAGCAGGAAAGCCTGCAGCCCCCAGGTCTGTGGGGCTACGCAAGCGGTTCCCAAGAGCTTTAGTACAAGGCATAGTTTTCCCTGCTGGCTCTTTGGGCGTGGGACCAGTCTCCAGACATATGGCCATTGCTGGGCCTGGCGCGGCGCCAAGTGGGAAAGGGTGGTTTTGAGGCTGAAGGCAGCAGGAAAGCCTGCAGCCCCAAGGTCTGTGGGGCTACGCAAGCCGTTACAAAAGAGCTTTAGAACAAGGCATAGTTTTCCGGGCTGGCTCCTTGGGCGTGCGACCAATCTCCAGACATATTGCCTTTTTTGTGCCTGGCGTGGCGCCAAGTGGGAAAGTGTGGTTTTGAGGCTGAAGGCAGCAGGAAAGCCTGCAGCCCCCAGGTCTGTGGGACTACATAAGTTGTTCCCAAAGAGCTTTAGAACAAGGCATAGTTTTCCCTGCTGGCTCTTTGGGCGTGGGACCAGTCTCCAGACATATGTAGATTTTAGAGTCTGCACCGCGCCAAGTGGGAAAGGGTGGTTTTGAGGCTGAAGGCAGCAGGAAAGCCTGCAGCCCCTAGGGCTGTGGGGCCACGCAAGCGGTTCCCAAAGAGCTTTAGAACAAGTCATAGTTTTCCCTGCTGGCTCTTTGGGCGTGGGACCCATCTCCAGACATATGGCCATTTTTGTGCCTGGCGTGGCGCCAAGTGGGAAAGGGTGGTTTTGAGGCTGAAGGCAGCAGGAAAGCCTGCAGACATCAGGTCTGTGGGGCCATGCAAGCGGTTCCGAAAGAACTTTAGTACAAGGCATAGTTTTCCCTGCTGGCTCTTTGGGCGTCGGACCAATCTCCAGACATATGGCCATTTTTGTGCCTGGCGTGGCACCAAGTGGGAAAGGGTGGTTTTGAGGCTGAAGGCAGCAGGAAAGCCTGCAGCCCCCAGGTCTGTGGGGCTACGCAAGTGGTTCCCAATGATGATTAGAACAAGGCATAATTTTCCCTGCTGACTCTTTGGGCGTGGGACCCATCTCCAGACATATGGCCTTTTTTGTGCCTGGCGCGGCGCCAAGTGGGAAAGGGTGGTTTTGAGGCTGAAGGCAGCAGGAAAGCCTGCAGCCACCAGGTCTGTGGGACTACGCAAGCGGTTCCCAAACAGATTTAGAACAAGGCATAGTTTTCCGGGCTGGCTCTTTGGGCGTGGGACCAATCTCCAGACATATGGCCTTTTTTGTGCCTGGCACGGCGCCAAGTAGGAAAGGGTGGTTTTGAGGCTGAAGGCAGCAGGAAAGCCTGCAGCCCCCAGGTCTGTGGGGCTACGCAAGCGGTTCCCAAAGAGCTTTAGAACAAGGCATAGTTTTCCCTGCTGGCTCTTTGGGCGTGGGACCAGTCTCCAGACATATGGCCATTATTGTGCCTGGCGTGGCACCAAGTGGGAAAGGGTGGTTTTGAGGCTGAAGGCAGCAGGAAAGCCTGCAGCCCACAGGTCTGTGGGGCCACGCCAGCGGTTCCTAAAGGGCTTTAGCACAAGGCAGAATTTTCCCTGCTGTCTCTTTGGGCGTGGGACCCATCTCCAGACATATGGCCATTTTTGTGCCTGGCGTGGCACCAAGTGGGAAAGGGTGGTTTGAGACTGAAGGCAGCAGGAAAGCCTGCAGCCCCCAAGTCTGTGGGACTACACAAGCTGTTCCCAAAGAGCTTTAGAACAAGGCATAGTTTTCACTGCTGGCTCTTTGGGCGTGGGACCGGTCTCTAGACATATGTAGATTTTGGAGGCTGCACCGCGCTAAGTGGGAAAGGGTGGTTTTGAGGCTGAAGGCAGCAGGAAAGCTTGCAGCCCCTAGGGCTGTGGGGCTACGCCATCGGTTGCCAAAGAGCTTTAGAACAAGTCATAGTTTTCCCTGCTGGCTCTTTGGGCGTGGGAGCAGTCTCCAAACTTATGGCCATTTCTTCTACCTGGCGCGGCGCCAAGTGGGAAAGGGTGGTTTTGAGGCTGAAGGCACCACGGAAGCGTGCAGCCCCTAGGTCTGTCGGGCTACGCCATCGGTTCCCAAAGAGCTTTAGAACAAGGCATAGCTTTCCGGGCTGGCTCTATGGGCGTGGGACCTGTCTCCAGATATATGGCCATTTTTGTGCCTGGCGCGGCGCCAAGTGGGAAAGGGTGGTTTTGAGGCTGAAGGCAGCAGGAAAGCCTGCAGCCCCCAGGTCTGTGGGGCTACGCAAGCGGTTCCCAAGAGCTTTAGTACAAGGCATAGTTTTCCCTGCTGGCTCTTTGGGCGTTGGACCAGTCTCCAGACATATGGCCATTGCTGGGCCTGGCGCGGCGCCAAGTGGGAAAGGGTGGTTTTGAGTCTGAAGGCAGCAGTAAATCCTGCAGCCCCCAGGTCTGTGGGACTACACAAGCTGTTCCCAAAGACCTTTAGAACAAGGCATAGTTTTCCCTGCTGGATCTTTGGGCGTGGGACCAGTCTCCAGACATATGTAGAATTTGGAGGCTGCACCGAACGAAGTGGGAAAGGGTGGTTTTGAGGCTGAAGGCAGCAGGAAAGCCTGCAGCCCCCAGGTCTGTGGGGCTACGCAAGCGGTTCCCAAAGAGCTTTAGAACAAGGCATAATTTTCCCTGCTGCCTCTTTGGGCGTGGGACCAGTCTCCAGACATATGTAGATTTTGGAGGCTGCACCGCGCTAAGTGGGAAAGGGTGGTTTTGAGGCTGAAGGCAGCAGGAAAGCCTGCAGCCCCTAGGGCTGTGGCGCCACGCAAGAGGTTCCCAAAGAGCTTTAGAACAAGGCATAGTTTTCCCTGCTGGCTCTTTGGGCGTGGGACCAGTCTCCAAACTTATGGCCATTTCTTCTGCCTGGCGCGGCGCCAAGTGGGAAAGGGTGGTTTTGAGGCTGAAGGCAGCAGGAAAGCCTGCAGCCCCCAGGTCTGTGGGGCTACGCAAGCGGTTCCCAAAGAGCTTTAGAACAAGGCTTAGTTTTCCCTGCTGGCTCTTTGGGCGTGGGACCAGTCTCCAGACATATGTAGATTTTGGAGGCTGCACCGCGCTAAGTGGGAAAGGGTGGTTTTGAGGCTGAAGGCAGCAGGAAAGCCTGCAGCCCCTAGGGCTGTGGCGCCATGCAAGAGGTTCCCAAAGAGCTTTAGAACAAGGCATAGTTTTCCCTGCTGGCTCTTTGGGCGTGGGACCAGTCTCCAAACTTATGGCCATTTCTTCTGCCTGGCGTGGTGCCAAGTGGGAAAGGGTGGTTTTGAGGCTGAAGGCAGCAGGAAAGCCTGCAGCCCCCAGGTCTGTGGGGCTACGCAAGCGGTTCCCAAAGAGCTTTAGAACAAGGCATACTTTTCCGGGCTGGCTCTTTGGGCGTGCGACCAATCTCCAGACATATGGCCTTTTTTGTGCCTGGCGCGGCGCCAAGTGGGAAAGGGTGGTTTTGAGGCTGAAGGCAGCAGGAAAGCCTGCAGCCCCCAGGTCTGTGGGACTACACAAGCTGTTCCCAAAGACCTTTAGAACAAGGCATAGTTTTCCCTGCTGGATCTTTGGGCGTGGGACCAGTCTCCAGACATATGTAGATTTTGGAGGCTGCACCGCGCTAAGTGGGAAAGGGTGGTTTTGAGGCTGAAGGCAGCAGGAAAGCCTGCAGCCCCTAGGGCTGTGGCGCCATGCAAGAGGTTCCCAAAGAGCTTTAGAACAAGGCATAGTTTTCCCTGCTGGCTCTTTGGGCGTGGGACCAGTCTCCAAACTTATGGCCATTTCTTCTGCCTGGCGCGGCGCCAAGTGGGAAAGGGTGGTTTTGAGGCTGAAGGCAGCAGGAAAGCCTGCAGCCCCCAGGTCTGTGGGGCTACGCAAGCGGTTCCCAAAGAGCTTTAGAACAAGGCATACTTTTCCGGGCTGGCTCTTTGGGCGTGCGACCAATCTCCAGACATATGGCCTTTTTTGTGCCTGGCGCGGCGCCAAGTGGGAAAGGGTGGTTTTGAGGCTGAAGGCAGCAGGAAAGCCTGCAGCCCCCAGGTCTGTGGGGCTACGCAAGCGGTTCCCAAACAGATTTAGAACAAGGCATACTTTTCCGGGCTGGCTCTTTGGGCGTGGGACCAATCTCCAGACATATGGCCTTTTTTGTGCCTGGCACGGCGCCAAGTAGGAAAGGGTGGTTTTGAGGCTGAAGGCAGCAGGAAAGCCTGCAGCCCCCAGGTCTCTGGGACTACACAAGCTGTTCCCAAAGACCTTTAGAACAAGGCATAGTTTTCCCTGCTGGCTCTTTGGGCGTGGGACCAGTCTCCAGACATATGGCCATTATTGTGCCTGGCGAGGCGCCAAGTGGGAAAGGGTGGTTTTGAGGCTGAAGGCAGTAGGAAAGCCTGCAGCCCCTAGGTTTGTGGGGCCACGCAAGCGGTTTCCAAAGAGCTTTAGAACAACGCATAGCTTTCCCTGCTGGCTCTTTGGGCGTGGGACCAGTCTCCAGACATATGGCCATTATTGTGCCTGGCGAGGCGCCAAGTGGGAAAGGGTGGTTTTGAGGCTGAAGGCAGCAGGAAAGACTGCAGCGCCCAGGTCTGTGGGGCTACGCAAGCGGTTCCCAAAGAGCTTTAGAACAAGGCATAGTTTTCCCTGCTGGCTCTTTGGGCGTGGGACCAGTCTCCAGACATATGTAGATTTTGGAGGCTGCACCGCGCCAAGTGGGAAAGGGTGGTTTTGAGGCTGAAGGCAGCAGGAAAGCCTGCAGCCCCTAGGTCTGTCGGGCTAAGTAAGTGGTTCCCAATGATGATTAGAACAAGGCATAATTTTCCCTGCTGACTCTTTGGGCGTGGGACCCATCTCCAGACATATGGCCATTTTTGTGCCTGGCGCGGCGCTAAGTGGGAAAGGGTGGTTTTGAGGCTGAAGGCAGCAGGAAAGCCTGCAGCCCGCAGGTCTGTGGGGCTACGCAAGCGGTTCCCAAAGAGCTTTAGAACAAGGCCTAGTTTTCCCTGCTGGCTCTTTGGGCGTGGGACTAATCTCCAGACATACGGCCATTTTTGTGCCTGGCGTGGGGCCAAGTGGGAAAGGGTGGTTTTGAGGCTGAAGGCGCCAGGAAAGCCTGCAGCCCCCAGGTCTGTGGGGCTACGCAAGCGGTTCCCAAAGAGCTTTAGAACAAGGCATAGTTTTCCCTGCTGGCTCTTTGGGCGTGGGACCAGTCTCCAGACATATGGCCATTATTGTGCCTGGCGTGGCACCAAGTGGGAAAGGGTGGTTTTGAGGCTGAAGGCAGCAGGAAAGCCTGCAGCCCACAGGTCTGTGGGGCCACGCCAGCGGTTCCTAAAGAGCTTTAGCTCAAGGCAGAATTTTCCCTGCTGTCTCTTTGGGCGTGGGACCCATCTCCAGACATATGGTCATTTTTGTGCCTGGCGCGGCGCCAAGTGGGAAAGGGTGGTTTGAGACTGAAGGCAGCAGGAAAGCCTGCAGCCCCCAGGTCTGTGGGACTACACAAGCTGTTCCCAAAGACCTTTAGAACAAGGCATAGTTTTCCCTGCTGGCTCTTTGGGCGTGGGACCGGTCTCCAGACATATGTAGATTTTGGAGGCTGCACCGCGCTAAGTGGGAAAGGGTGGTTTTGAGGCTGAAGGCAGCAGGAAAGCTTGCAGCCCCTAGGGCTGTGGGGCCACGCCATCGGTTGCCAAACAGCTTTAGAACAAGTCATAGTTTTCCCTGCTGGCTCTTTGGGCGTGGGAGCAGTCTCCAAACTTATGGCCATTTCTTCTGCCTGGCGCGGCGCCAAGTGGGAAAGGGTGGTTTTGAGGCTGAAGGCACCACGGAAGCCTGCAGCCCCTAGGTCTGTCGGGCTACGCCATCGGTTCCCAAAGAGCTTTAGAACAAGGCATAGCTTTCCGGGCTGGCTCAATGGGCGTGGGACCTGTCTCCAGACATATGGGCATTTTTGTGCCTGGCGCGGCGCAAAGTGGGAAAGGGTGGTTTTGAGGCTGAAGGCAGCAGGAAAGCCTGCAGCCCCCAGGTCTGTGGGGCTACGCAAGCGGTTCCCAAACAGATTTAGAACAAGGCATACTTTTCCGGGCTGGCTCTTTGGGCGTGGGACCAATCTCCAGACATATGGCCTTTTTTGTGCCTGGCACGGCGCCAAGTAGGAAAGGGTGGTTTTGAGGCTGAAGGCAGCAGGAAAGCCTGCAGCCCCCAGGTCTGTGGGACTACACAAGCTGTTCCCAAAGACCATTAGAACAAGGCATAGTTTTCCCTGCTGGATCTTTGGGCGTGGGACCAGTCTCCAGACATTTGTAGAATTTGGAGGCTGCACCGAACGAAGTGGGAAAGGGTGGTTTTGAGGCTGAAGGCAGCAGGAAAGCCTGCAGACCCCAGGTCTGTGGGGCTACGCAAACGGTTCCCAAAGAGCTTTAGAACAAGGCATAATTTTCCCTGCTGCCTCTTTGGGCGTGGGACCAGTCTCCAGACATATGTAGATTTTGGAGGCTGCACCGCGCTAAGTGGGAAAGGGTGGTTTTGAGGCTGAAGGCAGCAGGAAAGCCTGCAGCCCCTAGGGCTGTGGCGCCACGCAAGAGGTTCCCAAAGAGCTTTAGAACAAGGCATAGTTTTCCCTGCTGGCTCTTTGGGCGTGGGACCAGTCTCCAAACTTATGGCCATTTCTTCTGCCTGGCGCGGCGCCAAGTGGGAAAGGGTGGTTTTGAGGCTGAAGGCAGCAGGAAAGCCTGCAGCCCCCAGGTCTGTGGGGCTACGCAAGCGGTTCCCAAAGAGCTTTAGAACAAGGCTTAGTTTTCCCTGCTGGCTCTTTGGGCGTGGGACCAGTCTCCAGACATATGTAGATTTTGGAGGCTGCACCGCGCTAAGTGGGAAAGGGTGGTTTTGAGGCTGAAGGCAGCAGGAAAGCCTGCAGCCCCCAGGTCTGTGGGGCTACGCAAGCGGTTCCCAAAGAGCTTTAGAACAAGGCATAGTTTTCCCTGCTGGCTCTTTGGGCGTGCGACCAATCTCCAGACATATGGCCTTTTTTGTGCCTGGCGCGGCGCCAAGTGGGAAAGGGTGGTTTTGAGGCTGAAGGCAGCAGGAAAGCCTGCAGCCCCCAGGTCTGTGGGGCTACGCAAGCGGTTCCCAAACAGATTTAGAACAAGGCATAGTTTTCCCTGCTGGCTCTTTGGGCGTGGGACCAATCTCCAGACATATGGCCTTTTTTGTGCCTGGCGCGGCGCCAAGTGGGAAAGGGTGGTTTTGAGGCTGAAGGCAGCAGGAAAGCCTGCAGCCCCCAGGTCTGTGGGACTACACAAGCTGTACCCAAAGACCTTTAGAACAAGGCATAGTTTTCCCTGCTGGCTCTTTGGGCGTGGGACCAGTCTCCAGACATATGTAGATTTTGGAGGCTGCACCGCGCCAAGTGGGAAAGGGTGGTTTTGAGGCTGAAGGCAGCAGGAAAGCCTGCAGCCCCTAGGTTTGTGGGGCCACGCAAGCGGTTCCCAAAGAGCTTTAGAACAAGGCATAGCTTTCCCTGCTGGCTCTTTGGGCGTGGGACCAGTCTCCAGACATATGGCCATTATTGTGCCTGGCGAGGCACCAAGTAGGAAAGGGTGCTTTTGAGGCTGAAGGCAGCAGGAAAGACTGCCACCCCCAGGTCTGTGGGGCTACGCAAGCGGTTCCCAAGAGCTTTAGAACAAGGCATAGTTTTCCCTGCTGGCTCTTTGGGCGTGGGACCAGTCTCCAGACATATGGGCATTTTTGTGCCTGGCGTGGCGCCAAGTGGGAAATGGTGGTTTTGAGGCTGAAGGCAGCAGGAAAGACTGCAGCCCCCAGGTCTGTGGGGCTACGCAAGCGGTTCCCAAAGAGCTTTAGAACAAGGCATAATTTTCCCTGCTGGCTCTTTGGGCGTGGGACCAGTGTCCAGACATATGTAGATTTTGGAGGCTGCACCGCGCCAAGTGGGAAAGGGTGGTTTTGAGGCTGAAGGCAGCAGGAAAGACTGCAGCCCCCAGGTCTGTGGGGCTACGCAAGCGGTTCCCAAGAGCTTTAGAACAAGGCATAGTTTTCCCTGCTGGCTCTTTGGGCGTGGGACCCATCTCCAGACAGATAACCATTTTTGTGCCTGGCGCGGCGCCAAGTGGGAAAGGGTGGTTTTGAGTCTGAAGGCACCAGGAAAGCCTGCAGCACCAAGTCTGTGGGGCTACGCAAGCGGTTCCCAAAGAGCTTTAGAACACAGCATAGTTTTCCCTGCTGGCTCTTTGGGCGTGGGACCCATCTCCAGACATATGGCCATTTTTGTGCTGGCGCGGCGCCAAGTGGGAAAGGGTGGTTTTGAGTCTGAAGGCACCAGGAAAGCCTGCAGCACCAAGTCTGTGGAGCTACGCAAGCGGTTCCCAAAGAGCTTTAGAACACAGCATAGTTTTCCCTGCTGGCTCTTTGGGCGTGGGACAAGTCTCCAGACATATGTAGATTTTGGAGGCTGCACCGCGCCAAGTGAGAAAGGGTGGTTTGGAGGCTGAAGGCAGCAGGATAGCCTGCAGCCCCTAGGGCTGTGGGGCCAGGCAAGCGGTTCCCAAAGAGCTTTAGAACAAGGCATAGTTTTCCCTGCTGGCTCTTTGGGCGTGGGACCCATCTCCAGACATATGGCCATTTTTGGGCCTGGCGCGGCGCCGAGTGGGAAAGGGTGGTTTTGAGGCTGAAGGCAGCAGGAAAGCCTGCAGCCCCCAGGTCTCTGTGGCTACGCAAGCGGTTCCCAAAGAGCTTTAGTACAAGGCGTAGTTTTCCGTGCTGGCTCTTTGGGAAAAAGACCAATCTCCAGCCATATGGCCATTTTTGTGCCTGGCGCGGCGCCAAGTGGGAAAGGGTGGTTTTGAGGCTGAAGGCAGCAGGAAAGCCTGCAGCCCCCAGGTCTGTGGGGCCACGCAAGCGGTTCCCAAAGAGCTTTAGAACAAGGCATAGTTTTCCCTGCTGGCTCTTTGGGCGTGGGACCCATCTCCAGACATACGGCCATTTTTGTGCATGGCGTGGGGCCAAGTGGGAAAGGGTGGTTTTGACGCTGAAGGCAGCAGGAAAGCCTGCAGCCCCCAGGTCTGTGCGGCTACGCAAGTGGTTCCCAATGATGTTTAGAACAAAGCATAATTTTCCCTCCTACCTCTTGGGCGTGGGACCAGTCTCCAGACATATGTAGATTTTGGAGGCTGCACCGCGCCAAGTGGGAAAGGGTGCTTTTGAGGCTGAAGGCAGCAGGAAAGCCTGCAGCCCCTAGGGCTGTGGGGCCACGCAAGCTATTCCCAAAGAGCTTTAGAACAAGGCCTAGTTTTCCCTGCTGGATCTTTGGGCGTGGGACCAGTCTCCAGCCATATGGCCATTTTTGTGCCTGGCGTGGCGCCAAGTGGGAAAGGGTGGTTTTGAGGCTGAAGGCAGCAGGAAAGCCTGCAGCCCCCAGGTCTGTGGGGCCACGCAAGCGGTTCCCAAAGAGCTTTAGTACAAGGCATATTTTTCCGTGCTGGCTCTTTGGGAAAAAAACCAATCTCCAGCCATATGGCCATTTTTGTGCCTGGCGCGGCGCCAAGTGGGAAAGGGTGGTTTTGAGGCTGAAGGCAGCAGGAAAGCCTGCAGCCCCCAGGTCTGTGGGGCTACGCAAGCGGTTCCCAAAGAGCTTTAGTACAAGGCAGAATTTTCCCTGCTGGCTCTTTGGGCGTGGGACCCATCTCAAGACATATGGCCATTTTTGTGCCTGGCGTGGCACCAAGTTCGAAAGGGTGGTTTTGAGGCTGAAGGCAGCAGGAAAGCCTGCAGCCCCCAGGTCTGTGGGGCCACGCAAGCGGTTCCCAAAGAACTTTAGAACAAGACCTAGTTTTCCCTGCTGGCTCTTTGGGCGTGGGACCAGTCTCCAGACATATGGCCATTTTTGTGCCTGGCGTGGCGCCAAGTGGGAAAGGGTGGTTTTGAGGCTGAAGGCGCCAGGAAAGCCTGCAGCCCCCAGGTCTGTGGGGCTACGCAAGCGGTTCCCAAAGAGCTTTAGAACAAGGCATAGTTTTCCCTGCTGGCTCTTTGGGCGTGGGACCAGTCTCCAGACATATGGCCATTTCTGTGCCTGGCGCGGCGCCAAGTGGGAAAGGGTGGTTTTGAGGCTGAAGGCAGCAGGAAAGCCTGCAGCCCCCAGGTCTCTGGGGCTACGCAAGTGGTTCCCAATGATGTTTAGAACAAGGCATAGTTTTCCCTGATGACTCTTTAGGCGTGGGACCAGTCTCCAGACATTTGTAGAATTTGGAGGCTGCACCGCGCCAAGTGGGAAAGGGTGGTTTTGAGGCTGAAGGCAGCAGGAAAGCCTGCAGCCCCAATGTGTGTGGGGCCACGCAAGCGGTTCCCAAAGAGCTTTAGAACAAGGCATAGTTTTCCGGGCTGGCTCTTTGGGCGTTGCACCAGTCTCCAGACATATGGCCATTTTTGTGCCTGGCGCGGCGCCAAGTGGGAAAGGGTGGTTTTGAGGCTGAAGGCAGCAGGAAAGACTGCCACCCCCAGGTCTGTGGGGCTACGCAAGCGGTTCCCAAAGAGCTTTAGTACAAGGCAGAGTTTTCCCTGCTGGCTCTTTGGGCGTGGGACCCATCTCAAGACATATGGCCATTTTTGTGCCTGGCGTGGCACCAAGTTGGAAAGGGTGTTTTTGAGGCTGAAGGGAGCTGCAAAGCCTGTAGCCCCCAGATGTTTGGGGCCACGCAAGCGGTTCCCAAAGAACTTTAGAACAAGGCATAGTTTTCCCTGCTGGCTCTTTCGGCGTGGGACCAGTCTCCAGACATATGGCCATTTCTGTGCCTGGCGCGGCGCCAAGTGGGAAAGGGTGGTTTTGAGGCTGAAGGCAGCAGGAAAGCCTGCAGCCCCCAGGTCTGTGGGGCTACGGAAGTGGTTCCCAATGATGTTTAGAACAAAGCATAATTTTCCCTCCTACCTCTTTGGGCGTGGGACCAGTCTCCAGACATATGTAGATTTTGGAGGCTGCACCGCGCCAAGTGGGAAAGGGTGGTTTTGAGGCTGAAGGCAGCAGGAAAGCCTGCACCCCTAGGTCTGTGGGGCCACGCAAGCGGTTCCCAAAGAGCATTAGAACAAGGCCTAGTTTTCCCTGCTGGCTCTTTGGGCGTGGGACCCGTCTCAAGACATATGGCCATATTCGTGCCTGGCGCGGCGCCAAGTGGGAAAGGGTGGTTTTGAGGCTGAAGGCAGCAGGAAAGACTGCAGCCCCCAGGTCTGTGGGGCTACGCAAGCGGTTCCCAAAGAGCTTTAGAACAAGGCCTAGTTTTCCCTGCTGGCTCTTTGGGCGTGGGACCAGTCTCCAGACATATGGCCATTTTTTTGCCTGGCACGGCGCCAAGTGGGAAAGGGTGGTTTTGAGGCTGAAGGCAGCAGGAAAGCCTGCAGCCCCCAGGTCTGTGGGGCTACGCAAGTGGTTCCCAATGATGTTTAGAACAAGGCATATTTTTCCCTGATGACTCTTTAGGCGTGGGACCAGTCTCCAGACATTTGTAGAATTTGGAGGCTGCACCGCGCTAAGTGGGAAAGGGTGGTTTTGACGCTGAAGGCAGCAGGAAAGCCTGCAGCCCCAATGTGTGTGGGGCCACGCAAGCGGTTCCCAAAGAGCTTTAGAACAAGGCATAGTTTTCCGGGCTGGCTCTTTGGGCGTTGCACCAGTCTCCAGACATATGGCCATTTTTGTGCCTGGCGTGGCGCCAAGTGGGAAAGGGTGGTTTTGAGGCTGAAGGCAGCAGGAAAGCCTGCAGCCCCCAGGTCTTTGGGGCCACGCAAGCGGTTCCCAAAGAGCTTTAGTACAAGGCATATTTTTCCGTGCTGGCTCTTTGGGAAAAAAACCAATCTCCAGCCATATGGCCATTTTTGTGCCTGGCGCGGCGCCAAGTGGGAAAGGGTGGTTTTGAGGCTGAAGGCAGCAGGAAAGCCTGCAGCCCCCAGGTCTGTGGGGCTACGCAAGCGGTTCCCAAAGAGCTTTAGAACAAGGCCTAGTTTTCCCTGCTGGCTCTTTAGGCGTGGGACCCATCTCAAGACATATGGCCATTTTTGTACCTGGCGTGGCTCCAAGTTGGAAAGGGTGGTTTTGAGGCTGAAGGCAGCAGGAAAGCCTGCAGCCCCCAGGTCTGTGGGGCTACGCAAGCGGTTCCCAAAGAGCTTTAGAACAAGGCAGAGTTTTCCCTGCTGGCTCTTTGGGCGTGGGACCAGTCTCCAGACATATGTAGATTTTGGAGGCTGCACCGCGCCAAGTGGGAAAGGGTGGTTTTGAGGCTGAAGGCAGCAGGAAAGCCTGCAGCCCCAAGGTGTGTGGGGCCACGCAAGCGGTTCCCAAAGAGCTTTAGAACAAGGCATAGTTTTCCGGGCTGGCTCTTTGGGCGTTGCACCAGTCTCCAGACATATGGCCATTGCTGGGCCTGGCGCGGCGCCAAGTGGGAAAGGGTGGTTTTGAGGCTGAAGGCAGCAGGAAAGCCTGCAGCCCCAAGGTGTGTGGGGCCACGCAAGCGGTTCCCAAAGAGCTTTAGAACAAGGCATAGTTTTCCGGGCTGGCTCTTTGGGCGTTGCACCAGTCTCCAGACATATGGCCATTGCTGGGCCTGGCGCGGCGCCAAGTGGGAAAGGGTGGTTTTGAGTCTGAAGGCACCAGGAAAGCCTGCAGCACCAAGTCTGTGGGGCTACGCAAGCGGTTCCCAAAGAGCTTTAGAACACAGCATAGTTTTCCCTGCTGGCTCTTTGGGCGTGGGACCCATCTCCAGACATATGGCCATTTTTGTGCTGGCGCGGCGCCAAGTGGGAAAGGGTGCTTTTGAGGCTGAAGGCAGCAGGAAAGCCTGCAGCCCCCAGGTCTGTGGAGCTACGCAAGCGGTTTCCAAGAGCTTTAGTACAAGGCATAGTTTTCCCTGCTGGCTCTTTGGGAAAGGGACCAGTCTCCAGACATATGGCCATTGCTGGGCCTTGCGCGGCGCCAAGTGGGAAAGGGTGGTTTTGAGGATGAAGGCAGCAGGAAAGCCTGCAGCCCCCAAGTCTGTGGGGCTACGCAAGCGGTTCCCAAAGAGCTTTAGAACAAGGCATAGTTTTCCGGGCTGGTTCTTTGGGCGTGCGACCAATCTCAAGACATATTACCATTTTTGTACCTGGCGCGGCGCCAAGAGGGAAAGGGTGGTTTTGAGGCTGAAGGCAGCAGGAAAGACTGCAGCCCCCAGGTCTGTGGGACTACACAAGCTGTTCCCAAAGAGCTTTAGAACAAGGCATAGTTTTCCCTGCTGGCTCTTTGGGCGTGGGACAAGTCTCCAGACATATGTAGATTTTGGAGGCTGCACCGCGCCAAGTGAGAAAGGGTGGTTTGGAGGCTGAAGGCAGCAGGATAGCCTGCAGCCCCTAGGGCTGTGGGGCCAGGCAAGCGGTTCCCAAAGAGCTTTAGAACAAGGCATAGTTTTCCCTGCTGGCTCTTTGGGCGTGGGACCCATCTTAAGACATATGGCCATTTTTGGGCCTGGCGCGGCGCCGAGTGGGAAAGGGTGGTTTTGAGGCTGAAGGCAGCAGGAAAGCCTGCAGCCCCCAGGTCTCTGTGGCTACGCAAGCGGTTCCCAAAGAGCTTTAGTACAAGGCGTAGTTTTCCGTGCTGGCTCTTTGGGAAAAAGACCAATCTCCAGCCATATGGCCATTTTTGTGCCTGGCGCGGCGCCAAGTGGGAAAGGGTGGTTTTGAGGCTGAAGGCAGCAGGAAAGCCTGCAGCCCCCAGGTCTGTGGGGCCACGCAAGCGGTTCCCAAAGAGCTTTAGAACAAGGCATAGTTTTCCCTGCTGGCTCTTTGGGCGTGGGACCCATCTCCAGACATACGGCCATTTTTGTGCATGGCGTGGGGCCAAGTGGGAAAGGGTGGTTTTGAGGCTGAAGGCGCCAGGAAAGCCTGCAGCCCCCAGGTCTGTGGGGCTATGGAAGCGGTTCCCAAAGAGCTTTAGAACAAGGCATAGTTTTCCCTGCTGGCTCTTTGGGCGTTGGACCAGTCTCCAGACATATGTAGATTTTGGAGGCTGCACCGCGCCAAGTGGGAAAGGGTGGTTTTGACGCTGAAGGCAGCAGGAAAGCCTGCAGCCCCCAGGTCTGGGCGGCTACGCAAGTGGTTCCCAATGATGTTTAGAACAAAGCATAATTTTCCCTCCTACCTCTTGGGCGTGGGACCAGTCTCCAGACATATGTAGATTTTGGAGGCTGCACCGCACTAAGTGGGAAAGGGTGCTTTTGAGGCTGAAGGCAGCAGGAAAGCCTGCAGCCCCTAGGGCTGTGGGGCCACGCAAGCGGTTCCCAAAGAGCATTAGAACAAGGCCTAGTTTTCCCTGCTGGCTCTTTTGGCGTGGGACCCGTCTCCAGACATATGGCCATTTTTGTGCCTGGCGTGGCGCCAAGTGGGAAAGGGTGGTTTTGAGGCTGAAGGCAGCAGGAAAGCCTGCAGCCCCCAGATCTCTGGGGCTACGCAAGTGGTTCCCAATGATGTTTAGAACAAGGCATAGTTTTCCCTGATGACTCTTTAGGCGTGGGACCAGTCTCCAGACATTTGTAGAATTTGGAGGCTGCACCGCGCTAAGTGGGAAAGGGTGGTTTTGACGCTGAAGGCAGCAGGAAAGCCTGCAGCCCCAATGTGTGTGGGGCCATGCAAGTGGTTCCCAAAGAGCTTTAGAACAAGGCATAGTTTTCCGGGGTGGTTCTTTGGGCGTTGCACCAGTCTCCAGACATATGGCCATTTTTGTGCCTGGCGTTGCGCCAAGTGGGAAAGGGTGGTTTTGAGGCTGAAGGCAGCAGGAAAGCCTGCAGCCCCCAGGTCTGTGGGGCTACGCAAGCGGTTCCCAAGAGCTTTAGAATAAGGCATAGTTTTCCCTGCTTGCTCTTTGGGCGTTGGACCAGTCTCCAGACATATGTAGATTTTGGAGGCTGCACCGCGCCAAGTGGGAAAGGGTGGTTTTGACGCTGAAGGCAGCAGGAAAGCCTGCAGCCCCCAGGTCTGTGGGGCTACGCAAGTGTTTCCCAATGATGTTTAGAATAAAGCATAATTTTCCCTCCTACCTCTTTGGGCGTGGGACCAGTCTCCAGACATATGTAGATTTTGGAGGCTGCACCGCACCAAGTCGGAAAGGGTGGTTTTGAGGCTGAAGGCAGCAGGAAAGCCTGCAGCCCCCAGGTCTGTGGGGCTACGCAAGCGGTTCCCAAAGAGCTTTAGAACAAGGCCTAGTTTTCCCTGCTGGATCTTTGGGCGTGGGACCAGTCTCCAGCCATATGGCCATTTTTGTGCCTGGCGTGGCGCCAAGTGGGAAAGGGTGGTTTTGAGGCTGAAGGCAGCAGGAAAGCCTGCAGCCCCCAGGTCTGTGGGGCCACGCAAGCGGTTCCCAAAGAGCTTTAGTACAAGGCATATTTTTCCGTGCTGGCTCTTTGGGAAAAAAACCAATCTCCAGCCATATGGCCATTTTTGTGCCTGGCGCGGCGCCAAGTGGGAAAGGGTGGTTTTGAGGCTGAAGGCAGCAGGAAAGCCTGCAGCCCCCAGGTCTGTGGGGCTACGCAAGCGGTTCCCAAAGAGCTTTAGTACAAGGCAGAATTTTCCCTGCTGGCTCTTTGGGCGTGGGACCCATCTCAAGACATATGGCCATTTTTGTGCCTGGCGTGGCACCAAGTTGGAAAGGGTGGTTTTGAGGCTGAAGGCAGCAGGAAAGCCTGCAGCCCCCAGGTGTTTGGGGCCACGCAAGCGGTTCCCAAAGAACTTTAGAACAAGGCATAGTTTTCCCTGCTGGCTCTTTGGGCGTGGGACCAGTCTCCAGACATATGGCCATTTTTGTGCCTGGCGTGGCGCCAAGTGGGAAAGGGTGGTTTTGAGGCTGAAGGCGCCAGGAAAGCCTGCAGCCCGCAGGTCTGTGGGGCTACGCAAGCGGTTCCCAAAGAGCTTTAGAACAAGGCATAGTTTTCCCTGCTGGCTCTTTGGGCGTGGGACCAGTCTCCAGACATATGGCCACTTCTGTGCCTGGCGCGGCGCCAAGTGGGAAAGGGTGGTTTTGAGGCTGAAGGCAGCAGGAAAGCCTGCAGCCCCCAGGTCTGTGGGGCTACGCAAGTGGTTCCCAATGATGTTTAGAACAAGGCATAGTTTTCCCTGCTGGCTCTTTAGGCGTGGGACCAGTCTCCAGACATTTGTAGAATTTGGAGGCTGCACCGCGCCAAGTGGGAAAGGGTGGTTTTGAGGCTGAAGGCAGCAGGAAAGCCTGCAGCCCCAATGTGTGTGGGGCCACGCAAGCGGTTCCCAAAGAGCTTTAGAACAAGGCATAGTTTTCCGGGCTGGCTCTTTGGGCGTTGCACCAGTCTCCAGACATATGGCCATTTTTGTGCCTGGCGTGGCGCCAAGTGGGAAAGGGTGGTTTTGAGGCTGAAGGCAGCAGGAAAGCCTGCAGCCCCCAGGTCTGTGGGGCCACGCAAGCGGTTCCCAAAGAGCTTTAGTACAAGGCATATTTTTCCGTGCTGGCTCTTTGGGAAAAAAACCAATCTCCAGCCATATGGCCATTTTTGTGCCTGGCGCGGCGCCAAGTGGGAAAGGGTGGTTTTGAGGCTGAAGGCAGCAGGAAAGACTGCCGCCCCCAGGTCTGTGGGGCTACGCAAGCGGTTCCCAAAGAGCTTTAGTACAAGGCAGAGTTTTCCCTGCTGGCTCTTTGGGCGTGGGACCCATCTCAAGACATATGGCCATTTTTGTGCCTGGCGTGGCACCAAGTTGGAAAGGGTGGTTTTGAGGCTGAAGGCAGCTGCAAAGCCTGTAGCCCCCAGGTGTTTGGGGCCACGCAAGCGGTTCCCAAAGAACTTTAGAACAAGGCATAGTTTTCCCTGCTGGCTCTTTCGGCGTGGGACCAGTCTCCAGACATATGGCCATTTCTGTGCCTGGCGCGGCGCCAAGTGGGAAAGGGTGGTTTTGAGGCTGAAGGCAGCAGGAAAGCCTGCAGCCCCCAGGTCTGTGGGGCTACGGAAGTGGTTCCCAATGATGTTTAGAACAAAGCATAATTTTCCCTCCTACCTCTTTGGGCGTGGGACCAGTCTCCAGACATATGTAGATTTTGGAGGCTGCACCGCGCCAAGTGGGAAAGGGTGGTTTTGAGGCAGAAGGCAGCAGGAAAGCCTGCACCCCTAGGTCTGTGGGGCCACGCAAGCGGTTCCCAAAGAGCATTAGAACAAGGCCTAGTTTTCCCTGCTGGCTCTTTGGGCGTGGGACCAGTCTCCAGACATATGGCCATTTTTGTGCCTGGCGTGGCGCCAAGTGGGAAAGGGTGGTTTTGAGGCTGAAGGCAGCAGGAAAGCCTGCAGCCCCCAGGTCTCTGGGGCTACGCAAGTGGTTCCCAATGATGTTTAGAACAAGGCATATTTTTCCCTGATGACTCTTTAGGCGTGGGACCAGTCTCCAGACATTTGTAGAATTTGGAGGCTGCACCGCGCTAAGTGGGAAAGGGTGGTTTTGACGCTGAAGGCAGCAGGAAAGTCTGCAGCCCCAATGTGTGTGGGGCCACGCAAGCGGTTCCCAAAGAGCTTTAGAACAAGGCATAGTTTTCCGGGCTGGCTCTTTGGGCGTTGCACCAGTCTCCAGACATATGGCCATTTTTGTGCCTGGCGTGGCGCCAAGTGGGAAAGGGTGGTTTTGAGGCTGAAGGCAGCAGGAAAGCCTGCAGCCCCCAGGTCTGTGGGGCCACGCAAGCGGTTCTCAAAGAGCTTTAGTACAAGGCATATTTTTCCGTGCTGGCTCTTTGGGAAAAAAACCAATCTCCAGCCATATGGCCATTTTTCTGCCTGGCGCGGCGCCAAGTGGGAAAGGGTGGTTTTGAGGCTGAAGGCAGCAGGAAAGCCTGCAGCCCCCAGGTCTGTGGGGCTACGCAAGCGGTTCCCAAAGAGCTTTAGAACAAGGCCTAGTTTTCCCTGCTGGCTCTTTGGGCGTGGGACCCATCTCAAGACATATGGCCATTTTTGTACCTGGCGTGGCACCAAGTTGGAAAGGGTGGTTTTGAGGCTGAAGGCAGCAGGAAAGCCTGAAGCCCCCAGGTCTGTGGGGCTACGCAAGCGGTTCCCAAGAGCTTTAGTACAAGGCAGAGTTTTCCCTGCTGGCTCTTTGGGCGTGGGACCAGTCTCCAGACATATGTAGATTTTGGAGGCTGCACCGCGCCAAGTGGGAAAGGGTGGTTTTGAGGCTGAAGGCAGCAGGAAAACCTGCAGCCCCTAGGTCTGTGGGGCCACGCAAGCGGTTCCCAAAGAGCTTTAGAACAAGGCATAGTTTTCCGGGCTGGCTCTTTGGGCGTTGCACCAGTCTCCAGACATATGGCCATTTTTGTGCCTGGCGCGGCGCCAAGTGGGAAAGGGTGGTTTTGAGGCTGAAGGCAGCAGGAAAGCCTGCAGCCCCCAGGTCTGTGGGGTTACGCAAGCGGTTCCCAAGAGCTTTAGAACAAGGCATAGTTTTCCCTGCTGGCTCTTTGGGCGTGGGACCAATCTCCAGATATATGGCCATTTTTGTGCCTGGCGTGGCGCCAAGTGGGAAAGGGTGGTTTTGAGGCTGAAGGCAGCAGGAAAGACTGCAGCACCAAGTCTGTGGGGCTACGCAAGCGGTTCCCAAAGAGCTTTAGAATAAGGCATAGTTTTCCCTGCTGGCTCTTTGGGCGTGGGACCAGTCTCCAGACATATGTAGATTTTGGAGGCTGCACCGCGCCAAGTGGGAAAGGGTGGTTTTGAGGCTGAAGGCAGCAGGAAAGCCTGCAGCCCCCAGGTCTGTGGGGCTTCGCAAGTGGTTCCCAATGATGTTTAGAACAAAGCATAATTTTCCCTGCTACCTCTTTGGGCGTGGGACCAGTCTCCAGACATATGTAGATTTTGGAGGCTGCACCGCGCCAAGTGGGAAAGGGTGGTTTTGAGGTTGAAGGCAGCAGGAAAGCCTGCAGCCCCCAGGTCTCTGGGGCTACGCAAGTGGTTCCCAATGATGTTTAGAACAAGGCACAGTTTTCCCTGATGACTCTTTAGGCGTGGGACCAGTCTCCAGACATTTGTAGAATTTGGAGGCTGCACCGCGCCAAGTGGGAAAGGGTGCTTTTGAGGCTGAAGGCAGCAGGAAAGCCTGCAGCCCCAAGGTGTGTGGGGCCACGCAAGCGGTTCCCAAAGAGCTTTAGAACAAGGCATAGTTTTCCCTGCTGGCTCTTTGGGAAAAAGACCAATCTCCAGCCATATGGCCATTTTTCGGCCTGGCATGGCGCCAAGTGGGAAAGGGTGGTTTGGAGGCTGAAGGCAGCAGGAAAGCCTGTAGCACCTAGGTCTGTGGGGCCACGCAAGCGGTTCCCTAGAGCTTTAGAAGAAGGCCTAGTTTTTCCTGCTGGCTCTTTGGGCGTGGGACCAGTCTCCAGACATATGTAGATTTTGGAGGCTGCACCGTGCCAAGTGGGAAAGGGTGGTTTTGAGGCTGAAGGCAGCAGGAAAGCCTGCAGCCCCTAGGGCTGTGGGGCCACGCAAGCGGTTCCCAATGATGTTTAGAACAAGACATAATTTTACCTGCTGACTCTTTGGGCGTGGGACCAGTCTCCAGACATATGTAGATTTTGGAGGCTGCACCGCGCCAAGTGGGAAAGGGTGGTTTTGAGGCTGAAGGCAGCAGGAAAGCCTGCAGCCCCCAGGTCTGTGGGGCCACGCAAGCGGTTCCCAAAGAGCTTTAGTACAAGGCATATTTTTCCGTGCTGGCTCTTTGGGAAAAAAACCAATCTCCAGCCATATGGCCATTTTTCTGCCTGGCGCGGCGCCAAGTGGGAAAGGGTGGTTTTGAGGCTGAAGGCAGCAGGAAAGCCTGCAGCCCCCAGGTCTGTGGGGCTACGCAAGCGGTTCCCAAAGAGCTTTAGAACAAGGCCTAGTTTTCCCTGCTGGCTCTTTGGGCGTGGGACCCATCTCAAGACATATGGCCATTTTTGTACCTGGCGTGGCACCAAGTTGGAAAGGGTGGTTTTGAGGCTGAAGGCAGCAGGAAAGCCTGCAGCCCCCAGGTCTGTGGGGCTACGCAAGCGGTTCCCAAGAGCTTTAGTACAAGGCAGAGTTTTCCCTGCTGGCTCTTTGGGCGTGGGACCAGTCTCCAGACATATGTAGATTTTGGAGGCTGCACCGCGCCAAGTGGGAAAGGGTGGTTTTGACGCTGAAGGCAGCAGGAAAGCCTGCAGCCCCTAGGTCTGTGGGGCCACGCAAGCGGTTCCCAAAGAGCTTTAGAACAAGGCATAGTTTTCCGGGCTGGCTCTTTGGGCGTTGCACCAGTCTCCAGACATATGGCCATTTTTGTGCCTGGCGCGGCGCCAAGTGGGAAAGGGTGGTTTTGAGGCTGAAGGCAGCAGGAAATCCTGCAGCCCCCAGGTCTGTGGGGTTACGCAAGCGGTTCCCAAGAGCTTTAGTACAAGGCAGAGTTTTCCCTGCTGGCTCTTTGGGCGTGGGACCAATCTCCAGATATATGGCCATTTTTGTGCCTGGCGTGGCGCCAAGTGGGAAAGGGTGGTTTTGAGGCTGAAGGCAGCAGGAAAGACTGCAGCACCAAGTCTGTGGGGCTACGCAAGCGGTTCCCAAAGAGCTTTAGAATAAGGCATAGTTTTCCCTGCTGGCTCTTTGGGCGTGGGACCAGTCTCCAGACATATGTAGATTTTGGAGGCTGCACCGCGCCAAGTGGGAAAGGGTGGTTTTGAGGCTGAAGGCAGCAGGAAAGCCTGCAGCCCCCAGGTCTGTGGGTCTTCGCAAGTGGTTCCCAATGATGTTTAGAACAAAGCATAATTTTCCCTGCTACCTCTTTGGGCGTGGGACCAGTCTCCAGACATATGTAGATTTTGGAGGCTGCACCGCGCCAAGTGGGAAAGGGTGGTTTTGAGGTTGAAGGCAGCAGGAAAGCCTGCAGCCCCCAGGTCTCTGGGGCTACGCAAGTGGTTCCCAATGATGTTTAGAACAAGGCACAGTTTTCCCTGATGACTCTTTAGGCGTGGGACCAGTCTCCATACATTTGTAGAATTTGGAGGCTGCACCGCGCCAAGTGGGAAAGGGTGCTTTTGAGGCTGAAGGCAGCAGGAAAGCCTGCAGCCCCAAGGTGTGTGGGGCCACGCAAGCGGTTCCCAAAGAGCTTTAGAACAAGGCATAGTTTTCCCTGCTGGCTCTTTGGGCGTGGGACCAGTCTCCAGACATATGGCCATTGCTGGGCCTGGCGCGGCGCCAAGTGGGAAAGGGTGGTTTTGAGGCTGAAGGCAGCAGGAAAGCCTGCAGCCCCCAGGTCTCTGGGGCTACGCAAGTGGTTCCCAAAGAGCTTTAGAACAAGGCATAATTTTCCCTGCTGACTCTTTGGGCGTGGGACCAGTCTCCAGACATATGTAGATTTTGGAGGCTGCACCGCGCCAAGTGGGAAAGGGTGGTTTTGAGGCTGAAAGCAGCAGGAAAGCCTGCAGCCCCAAGGTGTGTGGGGCCACGCAAGCGGTTCCCAAAGAGCTTTAGAACAAGGCGTAGTTTTCCATGCTGGCTCTTTGGGCGTTGGACCAGTCTCCAGACATATGACAATTTTTGTGCCTGGCACGGCGCCAATTGGGAAAGGGTGGTTTTGAGGCTGAAGGCTGCAGGAAAGCCTGCAGCCCCTAGGGCTGTGGGACCAGGCAAGCGGTTCCCAAAGAGCTTTAGAACAAGGCATAGTTTTCCCTGCTGGCTCTTTGGGAAAAAGACCAATCTCCAGCCATATGGCCATTTTTCGGCCTGGCATGGCGCCAAGTGGGAAAGGGTGGTTTGGAGGCTGAAGGCAGCAGGAAAGCCTGTAGCACCTAGGTCTGTGGGGCCACGCAAGCGGTTCCCTAGAGCTTTAGAAGAAGGCCTAGTTTTTCCTGCTGGCTCTTTGGGCGTGGGACCAGTCTCCAGACATATGTAGATTTTGGAGGCTGCACCGTGCCAAGTGGGAAAGGGTGGTTTTGAGGCTGAAGGCAGCAGGAAAGCCTGCAGCCCCTAGGGCTGTGGGGCCACGCAAGCGGTTCCCAATGATGTTTAGAACAAGACATAATTTTACCTGCTGACTCTTTGGGCGTGGGACCAGTCTCCAGACATATGTAGATTTTGGAGGCTGCACCGCGCCAAGTGGGAAAGGGTGGTTTTGAGGCTGAAGGCAGCAGGAAATCCTGCAGCCCCCAGGTCTGTGGGGCCACGCAAGCGGTTCCCAAAGAGCTTTAGTACAAGGCATATTTTTCCGTGCTGGCTCTTTGGGAAAAAAACCAATCTCCAGCCATATGGCCATTTTTGTGCCTGGCGCGGCGCCAAGTGGGAAAGGGTGGTTTTGAGGCTGAAGGCAGCAGGAAAGCCTGCAGCCCCCAGGTCTGTGGGGCTACGCAAGCGGTTCCCAAAGAGCTTTAGAACAAGGCCTAGTTTTCCCTGCTGGCTCTTTGGGCGTGGGACCCATCTCAAGACATATGGCCATTTTTGTACCTGGCGTGGCACCAAGTTGGAAAGGGTGGTTTTGAGGCTGAAGGCAGCAGGAAAGCCTGCAGCCCCCAGGTCTGTGGGGCTACGCAAGCGGTTCCCAAGAGCTTTAGTACAAGGCAGAGTTTTCCCTGCTGGCTCTTTGGGCGTGGGACCAGTCTCCAGACATATGTAGATTTTGGAGGCTGCACCGCGCCAAGTGGGAAAGGGTGGTTTTGAGGCTGAAGGCAGCAGGAAAGGCTGCAGCCCCAAGGTGTGTGGGGCCACGCAAGCGGTTCCCAAAGAGCTTTAGAACAAGGCATAGTTTTCCGGGCTGGCTCTTTGGGCGTTGCACCAGTCTCCAGACATATGGCCATTGCTGGGCCTGGCGCGGCGCCAAGTGGGAAAGGGTGGTTTTGAGGCTGAAGGCAGCAGGAAAGCCTGCAGCCCCCAGGTCTGTGGGGTTACGCAAGCGGTTCCCAAGAGCTTTAGTACAAGGCAGAGTTTTCCCTGCTGGCTCTTTGCGCGTGGGACAATCTCCAGATATATGGCCATTTTTGTGCCTGGCGTGGCACCAAGTTGGAAAGGGTGGTTTTGAGGCTGAAGGCAGCAGGAAAGCCTGCAGCCCCCAGGTGTTTGGGGCCACGCAAGCGGTTCCCAAAGAACTTTAGAACAAGGCATAGTTTTCCCTGCTGGCTCTTTGGGCGTGGGACCAGTCTCCAGACATATGTAGATTTTGGAGGCTGCACCGCGCCAAGTGGGAAAGGGTGGTTTTGAGGCTGAAGGCAGCAGGAAAGCCTGCAGCCCCCAGGTCTGTGGGTCTTCGCAAGTGGTTCCCAATGATGTTTAGAACAAAGCATAATTTTCCCTGCTACCTCTTTGGGCGTGGGACCAGTCTCCAGACATATGTAGATTTTGGAGGCTGCACTGCGCCAAGTGGGAAAGGGTGGTTTTGAGGTTGAAGGCAGCAGGAAAGCCTGCAGCCCCCAGGTCTCTGGGGCTACGCAAGTGGTTCCCAATGATGTTTAGAACAAGGCACAGTTTTCCCTGATGACTCTTTAGGCGTGGGACCAGTCTCCAGACATTTGTAGAATTTGGAGGCTGCACCGCGCCAAGTGGGAAAGGGTGCTTTTGAGGCTGAAGGCAGCAGGAAAGCCTGCAGCCCCAAGGTGTGTGGGGCCACGCAAGCGGTTCCCAAAGAGCTTTAGAACAAGGCATAGTTTTCCCTGCTGGCTCTTTGGGCGTGGGACCAGTCTCCAGACATATGGCCATTGCTGGGCCTGGCGCGGCGCCAAGTGGGAAAGGGTGGTTTTGAGGCTGAAGGCAGCAGGAAAGCCTGCAGCCCCCAGGTCTCTGGGGCTACGCAAGTGGTTCCCAAAGAGCTTTAGAACAAGGCATAATTTTCCCTGCTGACTCTTTGGGCGTGGGACCAGTCTCCAGACATATGTAGATTTTGGAGGCTGCACCGCGCCAAGTGGGAAAGGGTGGTTTTGAGGCTGAAAGCAGCAGGAAAGCCTGCAGCCCCTAGGTCTGTGGGGCCACGCAAGCGGTTCCCAAAGAGCTTTAGAACAAGGCGTAGTTTTCCATGCTGGCTCTTTGGGCGTTGGACCAGTCTCCAGACATATGACAATTTTTGTGCCTGGCACGGCGCCAATTGGGAAAGGGTGGTTTTGAGGCTGAAGGCTGCAGGAAAGCCTGCAGCCCCTAGGGCTGTGGGACCAGGCAAGCGGTTCCCAAAGAGCTTTAGAACAAGGCATAGTTTTCCCTGCTGGCTCTTTGGGAAAAAGACCAATCTCCAGCCATATGGCCATTTTTCGGCCTGGCATGGCGCCAAGTGGGAAAGGGTGGTTTGGAGGCTGAAGGCAGCAGGAAAGCCTGTAGCACCTAGGTCTGTGGGGCCACGCAAGCGGTTCCCTAGAGCTTTAGAAGAAGGCCTAGTTTTTCCTGCTGGCTCTTTGGGCGTGGGACCAGTCTCCAGACATATGTAGATTTTGGAGGCTGCACCGTGCCAAGTGGGAAAGGGTGGTTTTGAGGCTGAAGGCAGCAGGAAAGCCTGCAGCCCCTAGGGCTGTGGGGCCACGCAAGCGGTTCCCAATGATGTTTAGAACAAGACATAATTTTACCTGCTGACTCTTTGGGCGTGGGACCAGTCTCCAGACATATGTAGATTTTGGAGGCTGCACCGCGCCAAGTGGGAAAGGGTGGTTTTGAGGCTGAAGGCAGCAGGAAATCCTGCAGCCCCCAGGTCTGTGGGGCCACGCAAGCGGTTCCCAAAGAGCTTTAGTACAAGGCATATTTTTCCGTGCTGGCTCTTTGGGAAAAAAACCAATCTCCAGCCATATGGCCATTTTTGTGCCTGGCGCGGCGCCAAGTGGGAAAGGGTGGTTTTGAGGCTGAAGGCAGCAGGAAAGCCTGCAGCCCCCAGGTCTGTGGGGCTACGCAAGCGGTTCCCAAAGAGCTTTAGAACAAGGCCTAGTTTTCCCTGCTGGCTCTTTGGGCGTGGGACCCATCTCAAGACATATGGCCATTTTTGTACCTGGCGTGGCACCAAGTTGGAAAGGGTGGTTTTGAGGCTGAAGGCAGCAGGAAAGCCTGCAGCCCCCAGGTCTGTGGGGCTACGCAAGCGGTTCCCAAGAGCTTTAGTACAAGGCAGAGTTTTCCCTGCTGGCTCTTTGGGCGTGGGACCAGTCTCCAGACATATGTAGATTTTGGAGGCTGCACCGCGCCAAGTGGGAAAGGGTGGTTTTGAGGCTGAAGGCAGCAGGAAAGGCTGCAGCCCCAAGGTGTGTGGGGCCACGCAAGCGGTTCCCAAAGAGCTTTAGAACAAGGCATAGTTTTCCGGGCTGGCTCTTTGGGCGTTGCACCAGTCTCCAGACATATGGCCATTGCTGGGCCTGGCGCGGCGCCAAGTGGGAAAGGGTGGTTTTGAGGCTGAAGGCAGCAGGAAAGCCTGCAGCCCCCAGGTCTGTGGGGTTACGCAAGCGGTTCCCAAGAGCTTTAGTACAAGGCAGAGTTTTCCCTGCTGGCTCTTTGCGCGTGGGACAATCTCCAGATATATGGCCATTTTTGTGCCTGGCGTGGCACCAAGTTGGAAAGGGTGGTTTTGAGGCTGAAGGCAGCAGGAAAGCCTGCAGCCCCCAGGCGTTTGGGGCCACGCAAGCGGTTCCCAAAGAACTTTAGAACAAGGCATAGTTTTCCCTGCTGGCTCTTTGGGCGTGGGACCAGTCTCCAGACATATGGCCATTTTTGTGCCTGGCGTGGCGCCAAGTGGGAAAGGGTGGTTTTGAGGCTGAAGGCGCCAGGAAAGCCTGCAGCCCGCAGGTCTGTGGGGCTACGCAAGCGGTTCCCAAAGAGCTTTAGAACAAGGCATAGTTTTCCCTGCTGGCTCTTTGGGCGTGGGACCAGTCTCCAGACATATGGCCATTTCTGTGCCTGGCGCGGCGCCAAGTGGGAAAGGGTGGTTTTGAGGCTGAAGGCAGCAGGAAAGCCTGCAGCCCCCAGGTCTCTGGGGCTACGCAAGTGTTTCCCAATGATGTTTAGAACAAGGCATAGTTTTCCCTGCTGGCTCTTTAGGCGTGGGACCAGTCTCCAGACATTTGTAGAATTTGGAGGCTGCACCGCGCCAAGTGGGAAAGGGTGGTTTTGAGGCTGAAGGCAGCAGGAAAGCCTGCAGCCCCAATGTGTGTGGGGCCACGCAAGCGGTTCCCAAAGAGCTTTAGAACAAGGCATAGTTTTCCGGGCTGGCTCTTTGGGCGTTGCACCAGTCTCCAGACATATGGCCATTTTTGTGCCTGGCGTGGCGCCAAGTGGGAAAGGGTGGTTTTGAGGCTGAAGGCAGCAGGAAAGCCTGCAGCCCCCAGGTCTGTGGGGCCACGCAAGCGGTTCCCAAAGAGCTTTAGTACAAGGCATATTTTTCCGTGCTGGCTCTTTGGGAAAAAAACCAATCTCCAGCCATATGGCCATTTTTGTGCCTGGCGCGGCGCCAAGTGGGAAAGGGTGGTTTTGAGGCTGAAGGCAGCAGGAAAGCCTGCAGCCCCCAGGTCTGTGGGGCTACGCAAGCGGTTCCCAAAGAGCTTTAGAACAAGGCCTAGTTTTCCCTGCTGGCTCTTTGGGCGTGGGACCCATCTCAAGACATATGGCCATTTTTGTACCTGGCGTGGCACCAAGTTGGAAAGGGTGGTTTTGAGGCTGAAGGCGCCAGGAAAGCCTGCAGCCCGCAGGTCTGTGGGGCTACGCAAGCGGTTCCCAAGAGCTTTAGTACAAGGCAAAGTTTTCCCTGCTGGCTCTTTGGGCGTGGGACCAGTCTCCAGACATATGTAGATTTTGGAGGCTGCACCGCGCCAAGTGGGAAAGGGTGGTTTTGAGGCTGAAGGCAGCAGGAAAGGCTGCAGCACCAAGTCTGTGGGGCTACGCAAGCGGTTCCCAAAGAGCTTTAGAATAAGGCATAGTTTTCCCTGCTGGCTCTTTGGGCGTGGGACCAGTCTCCAGACATATGTAGATTTTGGAGGCTGCACCGCGCCAAGTGGGAAAGGGTGGTTTTGAGGCTGAAGGCAGCAGGAAAGCCTGCAGCCCCCAGGTCTGTGGGGCTTCGCAAGTGGTTCCCAATGATGTTTAGAACAAAGCATAATTTTCCCTGCTACCTCTTTGGGCGTGGGACCAGTCTCCAGACATATGTAGATTTTGGAGGCTGCACCGCGCCAAGTGGGAAAGGGTGGTTTTGAGGTTGAAGGCAGCAGGAAAGCCTGCAGCCCCCAGGTCTCTGGGGCTACGCAAGTGGTTCCCAATGATGTTTAGAACAAGGCACAGTTTTCCCTGATGACTCTTTAGGCGTGGGACCAGTCTCCAGACATTTGTAGAATTTGGAGGCTGCACCGCGCCAAGTGGGAAAGGGTGCTTTTGAGGCTGAAGGCAGCAGGAAAGCCTGCAGCCCCAAGGTGTGTGGGGCCACGCAAGCGGTTCCCAAAGAGCTTTAGAACAAGGCATAGTTTTCCCTGCTGGCTCTTTGGGCGTGGGACCAGTCTCCAGACATATGGCCACTGCTGGGCCTGGCGCGGCGCCAAGTGGGAAAGGGTGGTTTTGAGGCTGAAGGCAGCAGGAAAGCCTGCAGCCCCCAGGTCTCTGGGGCTACGCAAGTGGTTCCCAAAGAGCTTTAGAACAAGGCATAATTTTCCCTGCTGACTCTTTGGGCGTGGGACCAGTCTCCAGACATATGTAGATTTTGGAGGCTGCACCGCGCCAAGTGGGAAAGGGTGGTTTTGAGGCTGAAAGCAGCAGGAAAGCCTGCAGCCCCAAGGTGTGTGGGGCCACGCAAGCGGTTCCCAAAGAGCTTTAGAACAAGGCGTAGTTTTCCATGCTGGCTCTTTGGGCGTTGGACCAGTCTCCAGACATATGACAATTTTTGTGCCTGGCTGGCGCCAATTGGGAAAGGGTGGTTTTGAGGCTGAAGGCTGCAGGAAAGCCTGCAGCCCCTAGGGCTGTGGGACCAGGCAAGCGGTTCCCAAAGAGCTTTAGAACAAGGCATAGTTTTCCCTGCTGGCTCTTTGGGAAAAAGACCAATCTCCAGCCATATGGCCATTTTTCGGCCTGGCATGGCGCCAAGTGGGAAAGGGTGGTTTGGAGGCTGAAGGCAGCAGGAAAGCCTGTAGCACCTAGGTCTGTGGGGCCACGCAAGCGGTTCCCTAGAGCTTTAGAAGAAGGCCTAGTTTTTCCTGCTGGCTCTTTTGGCGTGGGACCAGTCTCCAGACATATGTAGATTTTGGAGGCTGCACCGTGCCAAGTGGGAAAGGGTGGTTTTGAGGCTGAAGGCAGCAGGAAAGCCTGCAGCCCCTAGGGCTGTGGGGCCACGCAAGCGGTTCCCAATGATGTTTAGAACAAGACATAATTTTACCTGCTGACTCTTTGGGCGTGGGACCAGTCTCCAGACATATGTAGATTTTGGAGGCTGCACCGCGCCAAGTGGGAAAGGGTGGTTTTGAGGCTGAAGGCAGCAGGAAAGCCTGCAGCCCCCAGGTCTGTGGGGCCACGCAAGCGGTTCCCAAAGAGCTTTAGTACAAGGCATATTTTTCCGTGCTGGCTCTTTGGGAAAAAAACCAATCTCCAGCCATATGGCCATTTTTGTGCCTGGCGTGGCACTAAGTGGGAAAGGGTGGTTTTGAGGCTGAAGGCAGCAGGAAAGCCTGCAGCCCCAAGGTGTGTGGGGCCACGCAAGCGGTTCCCAAAGAGCTTTAGAACAAGGCATAGTTTTCCCTGCTGGCTCTTTGGGCGTGGGACCAGTCTCCAGACATATGGCCACTGCTGGGCCTGGCGCGGCGCCAAGTGGGAAAGGGTGGTTTTGAGGCTGAAGGCAGCAGGAAAGCCTGCAGCCCCCAGGTCTCTGGGGCTACGCAAGTGGTTCCCAAGGAGCTTTAGAACAAGGCATAATTTTCCCTGCTGACTCTTTGGGCGTGGGACCAGTCTCCAGACATATGTAGATTTTGGAGGCTGCACCGCGCCAAGTGGGAAAGGGTGGTTTTGAGGCTGAAAGCAGCAGGAAAGCCTGCAGCCCCAAGGTGTGTGGGGCCACGCAAGCGGTTCCCAAAGAGCTTTAGAACAAGGCGTAGTTTTCCATGCTGGCTCTTTGGGCGTTGGACCAGTCTCCAGACATATGACAATTTTTGTGCCTGGCACGGCGCCAATTGGGAAAGGGTGGTTTTGAGGCTGAAGGCTGCAGGAAAGCCTGCAGCCCCTAGGGCTGTGGGACCAGGCAAGCGGTTCCCAAAGAGCTTTAGAACAAGGCATAGTTTTCCCTGCTGGCTCTTTGGGAAAAAGACCAATCTCCAGCCATATGGCCATTTTTCGGCCTGGCATGGCGCCAAGTGGGAAAGGGTGGTTTGGAGGCTGAAGGCAGCAGGAAAGCCTGTAGCACCTAGGTCTGTGGGGCCACGCAAGCGGTTCCCTAGAGCTTTAGAAGAAGGCCTAGTTTTTCCTGCTGGCTCTTTGGGCGTGGGACCAGTCTCCAGACATATGTAGATTTTGGAGGCTGCACCGTGCCAAGTGGGAAAGGGTGGTTTTGAGGCTGAAGGCAGCAGGAAAGCCTGCAGCCCCTAGGGCTGTGGGGCCACGCAAGCGGTTCCCAATGATGTTTAGAACAAGACATAATTTTACCTGCTGACTCTTTGGGCGTGGGACCAGTCTCCAGACATATGTAGATTTTGGAGGCTGCACCGCGCCAAGTGGGAAAGGGTGGTTTTGAGGCTGAAGGCAGCAGGAAAGCCTGCAGCCCCCAGGTCTGTGGGGCCACGCAAGCGGTTCCCAAAGAGCTTTAGTACAAGGCATATTTTTCCGTGCTGGCTCTTTGGGAAAAAAACCAATCTCCAGCCATATGGCCATTTTTGTGCCTGGCGTGGCACTAAGTGGGAAAGGGTGGTTTTGAGGCTGAAGGCAGCAGGAAAGCCTGCAGCCCCCAGGTCTGTGGGGCTACGCAAGCGGTTCCCAAAGAGCTTTAGAACAAGGCCTAGTTTTCCCTGCTGGCTCTTTGGGCGTGGGACCCATCTCAAGACATATGGCCATTTTTGTACATGGCGTGGCACCAAGTGGGAAAGGGTGGTTTTGAGGCTGAAGGCAGCAGGAAAGACTGCCACCCCCAGGTCTGTGGGGCTACGCAAGCGGTTCCCAAAGAGCTTTAGTACAAGGCAGAGTTTTCCCTGCTGGCTCTTTGGGCGTGGGACCCATCTCAAGACATATGGCCATTTTTGTGCCTGGCGTGGCACCAAGTTGGAAAGGGTGGTTTTGAGGCTGAAGGCAGCTGCAAAGCCTGTAGCCCCCAGGTGTTTGGGGCCACGCAAGCGGTTCCCAAAGAACTTTAGAACAAGGCATAGTTTTCCCTGCTGGCTCTTTCGGCGTGGGACCAGTCTCCAGACATATGGCCATTTCTGTGCCTGGCGCGGTGCCAAGTGGGAAAGGGTGGTTTTGAGGCTGAAGGCAGCAGGAAAGCCTGCAGCCCCCAGGTCTGTGGGGCTACGGAAGTGGTTCCCAATGATGTTTAGAACAAAGCATAATTTTCCCTCCTACCTCTTTGGGCGTGGGACCAGTCTCCAGACATATGTAGATTTTGGAGGCTTCACCGTGCCAAGTGGGAAAGGGTGGTTTTGAGGCTGAAGGCAGCAGGAAAGCCTGCACCCCTATGTCTGTGGGGCCACGCAAGCGGTTCCCAAAGAGCATTAGAACAAGGCCTAGTTTTCCCTGCTGGCTCTTTGGGCGTGGGACCCGTCTCAAGACATATGGCCATATTCGTGCCTGGCGCGGCGCCAAGTGGGAAAGGGTGGTTTTGAGGCTGAAGGCAGCAGGAAAGACTGCAGCCCCCAGGTCTGTGGGGCTACGCAAGCGGTTCCCAAAGAGCTTTAGAACAAGGCCTAGTTTTCCCTGCTGGCTCTTTGGGCGTGGGACCAGTCTCCAGACATATGGCCATTTTTGTGCCTGGCGTGGCGCCAAGTGGGAAAGGGTGGTTTTGAGGCTGAAGGCAGCAGGAAAGCCTGCAGCCCCCAGGTCTGTGGGGCTACGCAAGTGGTTCCCAATGATGTTTAGAACAAGGCATATTTTTCCCTGATGACTCTTTAGGCGTGGGACCAGTCTCCAGACATATGGCCATTTTTGTGCCTGGCGTGCCGCCAAGTGGGAAAGGGTGGTTTTGAGGCTGAAGGCAGCAGGAAAGCCTGCAGCCCCCAGGTCTGTGGGGCCACGCAAGCGGTTCCCAAAGAGCTTTAGTACAAGGCATATTTTTCCGTGCTGGCTCTTTGGGAAAAAAACCAATCTCCAGCCATATGGCCATTTTTGTGCCTGGCGCGGCGCCAAGTGGGAAAGGGTGGTTTTGAGGCTGAAGGCAGCAGGAAAGCCTGCAGCCCCCAGGTCTGTGGGGCTACGCAAGCGGTTCCCAAAGAGCTTTAGAACAAGGCCTAGTTTTCCCTGCTGGCTCTTTGGGCGTGGGACCCATCTCAAGACATATGGCCATTTTTGTACCTGGCGTGGCACCAAGTTGGAAAGGGTGGTTTTGAGGCTGAAGGCAGCAGGAAAGCCTGCAGCCCCCAGGTCTGTGGGGCTACGCAAGCGGTTCCCAAGAGCTTTAGTACAAGGCAGAGTTTTCCCTGCTGGCTCTTTGGGCGTGGGACCAGTCTCCAGACATATGTAGATTTTGGAGGCTGCACCGCGCCAAGTGGGAAAGGGTGGTTTTGAGGCTGAAGGCAGCAGGAAAGGCTGCAGCACCAAGTCTGTGGGGCTACGCAAGCGGTTCCCAAAGAGCTTTAGAATAAGGCATAGTTTTCCCTGCTGGATCTTTGGGCGTGGGACCAGTCTCCAGACATATGTAGATTTTGGAGGCTGCACCGCGCCAAGTGGGAAAGGGTGGTTTTGAGGCTGAAGGCAGCAGGAAAGCCTGCAGCCCCCAGGTCTGTGGGGCTTCGCAAGTGGTTCCCAATGATGTTTAGAACAAAGCATAATTTTCCCTGCTACCTCTTTGGGCGTGGGACCAGTCTCCAGACATATGTAGATTTTGGAGGCTGCACCGCGCCAAGTGGGAAAGGGTGGTTTTGAGGTTGAAGGCAGCAGGAAAGCCTGCAGCCCCCAGGTCTCTGGGGCTACGCAAGTGGTTCCCAATGATGTTTAGAACAAGGCACAGTTTTCCCTGATGACTCTTTAGGCGTGGGACCAGTCTCCAGACATTTGTAGAATTTGGAGGCTGCACCGCGCCAAGTGGGAAAGGGTGCTTTTGAGGCTGAAGGCAGCAGGAAAGCCTGCAGCCCCAAGGTGTGTGGGGCCACGCAAGCGGTTCCCAAAGAGCTTTATAACAAGGCATTGTTTTCCCTGCTGGCTCTTTGGGTGTGGGACCAGTCTCCAGACATATGGCCACTGCTGGGCCTGGCGCGGCGCCAAGTGGGAAAGGGTGGTTTTGAGGCTGAAGGCAGCAGGAAAGCCTGCAGCCCCCAGGTCTCTGGGGCTACGCAAGTGGTTCCCAAAGAGCTTTAGAACAAGGCATAATTTTCCCTGCTGACTCTTTGGGCGTGGGACCAGTCTCCAGACATATGTAGATTTTGGAGGCTGCACCGCGCCAAGTGGGAAAGGGTGGTTTTGAGGCTGAAAGCAGCAGGAAAGCCTGCAGCCCCAAGGTGTGTGGGGCCACGCAAGCGGTTCCCAAAGAGCTTTAGAACAAGGCGTAGTTTTCCATGCTGGCTCTTTGGGCGTTGGACCAGTCTCCAGACATATGACAATTTTTGTGCCTGGCACGGCGCCAATTGGGAAAGGGTGGTTTTGAGGCTGAAGGCTGCAGGAAAGCCTGCAGCCCCTAGGGCTGTGGGACCAGGCAAGCGGTTCCCAAAGAGCTTTAGAACAAGGCATAGTTTTCCCTGCTGGCTCTTTGGGAAAAAGACCAATCTCCAGCCATATGGCCATTTTTCGGCCTGGCATGGCGCCAAGTGGGAAAGGGTGGTTTGGAGGCTGAAGGCAGCAGGAAAGCCTGTAGCACCTAGGTCTGTGGGGCCACGCAAGCGGTTCCCTAGAGCTTTAGAAGAAGGCCTAGTTTTTCCTGCTGGCTCTTTGGGCGTGGGACCAGTCTCCAGACATATGTAGATTTTGGAGGCTGCACCGTGCCAAGTGGGAAAGGGTGGTTTTGAGGCTGAAGGCAGCAGGAAAGCCTGCAGCCCCTAGGGCTGTGGGGCCACGCAAGCGGTTCCCAATGATGTTTAGAACAAGACATAATTTTACCTGCTGACTCTTTGGGCGTGGGACCAGTCTCCAGACATATGTAGATTTTGGAGGCTGCACCGCGCCAAGTGGGAAAGGGTGGTTTTGAGGCTGAAGGCAGCAGGAAAGCCTGCAGCCCCCAGGTCTGTGGGGCCACGCAAGCGGTTCCCAAAGAGCTTTAGTACAAGGCATATTTTTCCGTGCTGGCTCTTTGGGAAAAAAACCAATCTCCAGCCATATGGCCATTTTTGTGCCTGGCGTGGCACTAAGTGGGAAAGGGTGGTTTTGAGGCTGAAGGCAGCAGGAAAGCCTGCAGCCCCCAGGTCTGTGGGGCTACGCAAGCGGTTCCCAAAGAGCTTTAGAACAAGGCCTAGTTTTCCCTGCTGGCTCTTTGGGCGTGGGACCCATCTCAAGACATATGGCCATTTTTGTACATGGCGTGGCACCAAGTGGGAAAGGGTGGTTTTGAGGCTGAAGGCAGCAGGAAAGACTGCCACCCCCAGGTCTGTGGGGCTACGCAAGCGGTTCCCAAAGAGCTTTAGTACAAGGCAGAGTTTTCCCTGCTGGCTCTTTGGGCGTGGGACCCATCTCAAGACATATGGCCATTTTTGTGCCTGGCGTGGCACCAAGTTGGAAAGGGTGGTTTTGAGGCTGAAGGCAGCTGCAAAGCCTGTAGCCCCCAGGTGTTTGGGGCCACGCAAGCGGTTCCCAAAGAACTTTAGAACAAGGCAAAGTTTTCCCTGCTGGCTCCTTCGGCGTGGGACCAGTCTCCAGACATATGGCCATTTCTGTGCCTGGCGCGGTGCCAAGTGGGAAAGGGTGGTTTTGAGGCTGAAGGCAGCAGGAAAGCCTGCAGCCCCCAGGTCTGTGGGGCTACGGAAGTGGTTCCCAATGATGTTTAGAACAAAGCATAATTTTCCCTCCTACCTCTTTGGGCGTGGGACCAGTCTCCAGACATATGTAGATTTTGGAGGCTGCACCGTGCCAAGTGGGAAAGGGTGGTTTTGAGGCTGAAGGCAGCAGGAAAGCCTGCACCCCTATGTCTGTGGGGCCACGCAAGCGGTTCCCAAAGAGCATTAGAACAAGGCCTAGTTTTCCCTGCTGGCTCTTTGGGCGTGGGACCCGTCTCAAGACATATGGCCATATTCGTGCCTGGCGCGGCGCCAAGTGGGAAAGGGTGGTTTTGAGGCTGAAGGCAGCAGGAAAGACTGCAGCCCCCAGGTCTGTGGGGCTACGCAAGCGGTTCCCAAAGAGCTTTAGAACAAGGCCTAGTTTTCCCTGCTGGCTCTTTGGGCGTGGGACCAGTCTCCAGACATATGGCCATTTTTGTGCCTGGCGTGGCGCCAAGTGGGAAAGGGTGGTTTTGAGGCTGAAGGCAGCAGGAAAGCCTGCAGCCCCCAGGTCTGTGGGGCTACGCAAGTGGTTCCCAATGATGTTTAGAACAAGGCATATTTTTCCCTGATGACTCTTTAGGCGTGGGACCAGTCTCCAGACATATGGCCATTTTTGTGCCTGGCGCGGCGCCAAGTGGGAAAGGGTGGTTTTGAGGCTGAAGGCAGCAGGAAAGCCTGCAGCCCCCAGGTCTGTGGGGCTACGCAAGCGGTTCCCAAGAGCTTTAGTACAAGGCAGAGTTTTCCCTGCTGGCTCTTTGGGCGTGGGACCAGTCTCCAGACATATGTAGATTTTGGAGGCTGCACCGCGCCAAGTGGGAAAGGGTGGTTTTGAGGCTGAAGGCAGCAGGAAAGACTGCAGCCCCAAGGTGTGTGGGGCCACGCAAGCGGTTCCCAAAGAGCTTTAGAACAAGGCATAGTTTTCCGGGCTGGCTCTTTGGGCGTTGCACCAGTCTCCAGACATATGGCCATTGCTGGGCCTGGCGCGGCGCCAAGTGGGAAAGGGTGGTTTTGAGGCTGAAGGCAGCAGGAAAGCCTGCAGCCCCCAGGTCTGTGGGGCTACGCAAGTGGTTCCCAATGATGTTTAGAACAAGGCATATTTTTCCCTGATGACTCTTTAGGCGTGGGACCAGTCTCCAGACATTTGTAGAATTTGGAGGCTGCACCGCGCTAAGTGGGAAAGGGTGGTTTTGACGCTGAAGGCAGCAGGAAAGCCTGCAGCCCCAATGTGTGTGGGGCCACGCAAGCGGTTCCCAAAGAGCTTTAGAACAAGGCATAGTTTTCCGGGCTGGCTCTTTGGGCGTTGCACCAGTCTCCAGACATATGGCCATTTTTGTGCCTGGCGTGGCGCCAAGTGGGAAAGGGTGGTTTTGAGGCTGAAGGCAGCAGGAAAGCCTGCAGCCCCCAGGTCTGTGGGGCCACGCAAGCGGTTCCCAAAGAGCTTTAGTACAAGGCATATTTTTCCGTGCTGGCTCTTTGGGAAAAAAACCAATCTCCAGCCATATGGCCATTTTTGTGCCTGGCGCGGCGCCAAGTGGGAAAGGGTGGTTTTGAGGCTGAAGGCAGCAGGAAAGCCTGCAGCCCCCAGGTCTGTGGGGCTACGCAAGCGGTTCCCAAAGAGCTTTAGAACAAGGCCTAGTTTTCCCTGCTGGCTCTTTGGGCGTGGGACCCATCTCAAGACATATGGCCATTTTTGTACCTGGCGTGGCACCAAGTTGGAAAGGGTGGTTTTGAGGCTGAAGGCAGCAGGAAAGCCTGCAGCCCCCAGGTCTGTGGGGCTACGCAAGTGGTTCCCAAGAGCTTTAGTACAAGGCAGAGTTTTCCCTGCTGGCTCTTTGGGCGTGGGACCAGTCTCCAGACATATGTAGATTTTGGAGGCTGCACCGCGCCAACTGGGAAAGGGTGGTTTTGAGGCTGAAGGCAGCAGGAAAGGCTGCAGCCCCAAGGTGTGTGGGGCCACGCAAGCGGTTCCCAAAGAGCTTTAGAACAAGGCATAGTTTTCCGGGCTGGCTCTTTGGGCGTTGCACCAGTCTCCAGACATATGGCCATTGCTGGGCCTGGCGCGGCGCCAAGTGGGAAAGGGTGGTTTTGAGGCTGAAGGCAGCAGGAAAGCCTGCAGCCCCCAGGTCTGTGGGGTTACGCAAGCGGTTCCCAAGAGCTTTAGTACAAGGCAGAGTTTTCCCTGCTGGCTCTTTGGCCGTGGGACCAATCTCCAGATATATGGCCATTTTTGTGCCTGGCGTGGCGCCAAGTGGGAAAGGGTGGTTTTGAGGCTGAAGGCAGCAGGAAAGACTGCAGCACCAAGTCTGTGGGGCTACGCAAGCGGTTCCCAAAGAGCTTTAGAATAAGGCATAGTTTTCCCTGCTGGCTCTTTGGGCGTGGGACCAGTCTCCAGACATATGTAGATTTTGGAGGCTGCACCGCGCCAAGTGGGAAAGGGTGGTTTTGAGGCTGAAGGCAGCAGGAAAGCCTGCAGCCCCCAGGTCTGTGGGTCTTCGCAAGTGGTTCCCAATGATGTTTAGAACAAAGCATAATTTTCCCTGCTACCTCTTTGGGCGTGGGACCAGTCTCCAGACATATGTAGATTTTGGAGGCTGCACCGCGCCAAGTGGGAAAGGGTGGTTTTGAGGCTGAAGGCAGCAGGAAAGCCTGCAGCCCCCAGGTCTCTGGGGCTACGCAAGTGGTTCCCAATGATGTTTAGAACAAGGCACAGTTTTCCCTGATGACTCTTTAGGCGTGGGACCAGTCTCCAGACATTTGTAGAATTTGGAGGCTGCACCGCGCCAAGTGGGAAAGGGTGCTTTTGAGGCTGAAGGCAGCAGGAAAGCCTGCAGCCCCAAGGTGTGTGGGGCCACGCAAGCGGTTCCCAAAGAGCTTTAGAACAAGGCATAGTTTTCCCTGCTGGCTCTTTGGGCGTGGGACCAGTCTCCAGACATATGGCCATTGCTGGGCCTGGCGCGGCGCCAAGTGGGAAAGGGTGGTTTTGAGGCTGAAGGCAGCAGGAAAGCCTGCAGCCCCCAGGTCTCTGGGGCTACGCAAGTGGTTCCCAAAGAGCTTTAGAACAAGGCATAATTTTCCCTGCTGACTCTTTGGGCGTGGTACCAGTCTCCAGACATATGTAGATTTTGGAGGCTGCACCGCGCCAAGTGGGAAAGGGTGGTTTTGAGGCTGAAAGCAGCAGGAAAGCCTGCAGCCCCAAGGTGTGTGGGGCCACGCAAGCGGTTCCCAAAGAGCTTTAGAACAAGGCGTAGTTTTCCATGCTGGCTCTTTGGGCGTTGGACCAGTCTCCAGACATATGACAATTTTTGTGCCTGGCACGGCGCCAATTGGGAAAGGGTGGTTTTGAGGCTGAAGGCTGCAGGAAAGCCTGCAGCCCCTAGGGCTGTGGGACCAGGCAAGCGGTTCCCAAAGAGCTTTAGAACAAGGCATAGTTTTCCCTGCTGGCTCTTTGGGAAAAAGACCAATCTCCAGCCATATGGCCATTTTTCGGCCTGGCATGGCGCCAAGTGGGAAAGGGTGGTTTGGAGGCTGAAGGCAGCAGGAAAGCCTGTAGCACCTAGGTCTGTGGGGCCACGCAAGCGGTTCCCAAGAGCTTTAGAAGAAGGCCTAGTTTTTCCTGCTGGCTCTTTGGGCGTGGGACCAGTCTCCAGACATATGTAGATTTTGGAGGCTGCACCGTGCCAAGTGGGAAAGGGTGGTTTTGAGGCTGAAGGCAGCAGGAAAGCCTGCAGCCCCTAGGGCTGTGGGGCCACGCAAGCGGTTCCCAATGATGTTTAGAACAAGACATAATTTTACCTGCTGACTCTTTGGGCGTGGGACCAGTCTCCAGACATATGTAGATTTTGGAGGCTGCACCGCGCCAAGTGGGAAAGGGTGGTTTTGAGGCTGAAGGCAGCAGGAAAGCCTGCAGCCCCCAGGTCTGTGGGGCCACGCAAGCGGTTCCCAACGAGCTTTAGTACAAGGCATATTTTTCCGTGCTGGCTCTTTGGGAAAAAAACCAATCTCCAGCCATATGGCCATTTTTGTGCCTGGCGCGGCGCCAAGTGGGAAAGGGTGGTTTTGAGGCTGAAGGCAGCAGGAAAGCCTGCAGCCCCCAGGTCTGTGGGGCTACGCAAGCGGTTCCCAAGAGCTTTAGTACAAGGCAGAGTTTTCCCTGCTGGCTCTTTGGGCGTGGGACCAGTCTCCAGACATATGTAGATTTTGGAGGCTGCACCGCGCCAAGTGGGAAAGGGTGGTTTTGAGGCTGAAGGCAGCAGGAAAGCCTGCAGCCCCTAGGGCTGTGGGGCCACGCAAGCGGTTCCCAAAGAGCTTTAGAACAAGGCACAGTTTTCCCTGCTGGCTCTTTGGGCGTGGGTCCCGTCTCAAGACATATGGCCATTTTCGTGCCTGGCGCGGCGCCAAGTGGGAAAGGGTGGTTTTGAGGCTGAAGGCAGCAGGAAAGACTGCAGCCCCCAGGTCTGTGGGGCTACGCAAGCGGTTCCCAAAGAGCTTTAGAACAAGGCCTAGTTTTCCCTGCTGGCTCTTTGGGCGTGGGACCAATCTCCAGACATATGGCCATTTTTGTGCCTGGCGTGCCGCCAAGTGGGAAAGGGTGGTTTTGAGGCTGAAGGCAGCAGGAAAGCCTGCAGCCCCCAGGTCTGTGGGGCTACGCAAGCGGTTCCCAAAGAGCTTTAGAACAAGGCCTAGTTTTCCCTGCTGGCTCTTTGGGCGTGGGACCAGTCTCCAGACATATGGCCATTTTTGTGCCTGGCGTGGCGCCAAGTGGGAAAGGGTGGTTTTGAGGCTGAAGGCAGCAGGAAAGCCTGCAGCCCCCAGGTCTGTGGGGCCACGCAAGCGGTTCCCAAAGAGCTTTAGTACAAGGCATATTTTTCCGTGCTGGCTCTTTGGGAAAAAAACCAATCTCCAGCCATATGGCCATTTTTGTGCCTGGCGCGGCGCCAAGTGGGAAAGGGTGGTTTTGAGGCTGAAGGCAGCAGGAAAGCCTGCAGCCCCCAGGTCTGTGGGGCTACGGAAGCGGTTCCCAAAGAGCTTTAGTACAAGGCAGAGTTTTCCCTGCTGGCTCTTTGGGCGTGGGACCCATCTCAAGACATATGGCCATTTTTGTGCCTGGCGTGGCGCCAAGTGGGAAAGGGTGGTTTTGAGGCTGAAGGCGCCAGGAAAGCCTGCAGCCCGCAGGTCTGTGGGGCTACGCAAGCGGTTCCCAAAGAGCTTTAGAACAAGGCATAGTTTTCCCTGCTGGCTCTTTGGGCGTGGGACCAGTCTCCAGACATATGGCCATTTCTGTGCCTGGCGCGGCGCCAAGTGGGAAAGGGTGGTTTTGAGGCTGAAGGCAGCAGGAAAGCCTGCAGCCCCCAGGTCTCTGGGGCTACGCAAGTGGTTCCCAATGATGTTTAGAACAAGGCACAGTTTTCCCTGATGACTCTTTAGGCGTGGGACCAGTCTCCAGACATTTGTAGAATTTGGAGGCTGCACCGCGCCAAGTGGGAAAGGGTGCTTTTGAGGCTGAAGGCAGCAGGAAAGCCTGCAGCCCCAAGGTGTGTGGGGCCACGCAAGCGGTTCCCAAAGAGCTTTAGAACAAGGCATAGTTTTCCCTGCTGGCTCTTTGGGCGTGGGACCAGTCTCTAGACATATGGCCATTGCTGGGCCTGGCGCGGCGCCAAGTGGGAAAGGGTGGTTTTGAGGCTGAAGGCAGCAGGAAAGCCTGCAGCCCCCAGGTCTGTGGGGCTACGCAAGTGGGTCCCAAAGAGCTTTAGAACAAGGCATAATTTTCCCTGCTGACTCTTTGGGCGTGGGACCAGTCTCCAGACATATGTAGATTTTGGAGGCTGCACCGCGCCAAGTGGGAAAGGGTGGTTTTGAGGCTGAAAGCAGCAGGAAAGCCTGCAGCCCCAAGGTGTGTGGGGCCACGCAAGCGGTTCCCAAAGAGCTTTAGAACAAGGCGTAGTTTTCCATGCTGGCTCTTTGGGCGTTGGACCAGTCTCCAGACATATGACAATTTTTGTGCCTGGCACGGCGCCAATTGGGAAAGGGTGGTTTTGAGGCTGAAGGCTGCAGGAAAGCCTGCAGCCCCTAGGGCTGTGGGACCAGGCAAGCGGTTCCCAAAGAGCTTTAGAACAAGGCATAGTTTTCCCTGCTGGCTCTTTGGGAAAAAGACCAATCTCCAGCCATATGGCCATTTTTCGGCCTGGCATGGCGCCAAGTGGGAAAGGGTGGTTTGGAGGCTGAAGGCAGCAGGAAAGCCTGTAGCACCTAGGTCTGTGGGGCCACGCAAGCGGTTCCCAAGAGCTTTAGAAGAAGGCCTAGTTTTTCCTGCTGGCTCTTTGGGCGTGGGACCAGTCTCCAGACATATGTAGATTTTGGAGGCTGCACCGTGCCAAGTGGGAAAGGGTGGTTTTGAGGCTGAAGGCAGCAGGAAAGCCTGCAGCCCCTAGGGCTGTGGGGCCACGCAAGCGGTTCCCAATGATGTTTAGAACAAGACATAATTTTACCTGCTGACTCTTTGGGCGTGGGACCAGTCTCCAGACATATGTAGATTTTGGAGGCTGCACCGCGCCAAGTGGGAAAGGGTGGTTTTGAGGCTGAAGGCAACAGGAAAGCCTGCAGCCCCCAGGTCTGTGGGGCTACGCAAGCGGTTCCCAAGAGCTTTAGTACAAGGCAGAGTTTTCCCTGCTGGCTCTTTGGGCGTGGGACCAGTCTCCAGACATATGTAGATTTTTGAGGCTGCACCGCGCCAAGTGGGAAAGGGTGGTTTTGAGGCTGAAGGCAGCAGGAAAGCCTCCAGCCCCTAGGGCTGTGGGGCCACGCAAGCGGTTCCCAAAGAGCTTTAGAACAAGGCATAGTTTTCCCTGCTGGCTCTTTGGGCGTGGGACCCGTCTCAAGACATATGGCCATTTTCGTGCCTGGCGCGGCGCCAAGTGGGAAAGGGTGGTTTTGAGGCTGAAGGCAGCAGGAAAGACTGCAGCCCCCAGGTCTGTGGGGCTACGCAAGCGGTTCCCAAAGAGCTTTAGAACAAGGCCTAGTTTTCCCTGCTGGCTCTTTGGGCGTGGGACCAATCTCCAGACATATGGCCATTTTTGTGCCTGGCGTGCCGCCAAGTGGGAAAGGGTGGTTTTGAGGCTGAAGGCAGCAGGAAAGCCTGCAGCCCCCAGGTCTGTGGGGCCACGCAAGCGGTTCCCAAAGAGCTTTAGAACAAGGCATAGTTTTCCGGGCTGGCTCTTTGGGCGTTGCACCAGTCTCCAGACATATGGCCATTTTTGTGCCTGGCGTGGCGCCAAGTGGGAAAGGGTGGTTTTGAGGCTGAAGGCAGCAGGAAAGCCTGCAGCCCCCAGGTCTGTGGGGCCACGCAAGCGGTTCCCAAAGAGCTTTAGTACAAGGCATATTTTTCCGTGCTGGCTCTTTGGGAAAAAAACCAATCTCCAGCCATATGGCCATTTTTGTGCCTGGCACGGCGCCAAGTGGGAAAGGGTGGTTTTGAGGCTGAAGGCAACAGGAAAGCCTGCAGCCCCCAGGTCTGTGGGGCTACGCAAGCGGTTCCCAAAGAGCTTTAGTACAAGGCAGAGTTTTCCCTGCTGGCTCTTTGGGCGTCGGACCCATCTCAAGACATATGGCCATTTTTGTGCCTGGCGTGGCACCAAGTTGGAAAGGGTGGTTTTGAGGCTGAAGGCAGCAGGAAAGCCTGCAGCCCCCAGGTGTTTGGGGCCACGCAAGCGGTTCCCAAAGAACTTTAGAACAAGGCATATTTTTCCCTGCTGGCTCTTTGGGCGTGGGACCAGTCTCCAGACATATGGCCATTTTTGTGCCTGGCGTGGCGCCAAGTGGGAAAGGGTGGTTTTGAGGCTGAAGGCGCCAGGAAAGCCTGCAGCCCGCAGGTCTGTGGGGCTACGCAAGCGGTTCCCAAAGAGCTTTAGAACAAGGCATAGTTTTCCCTGCTGGCTCTTTGGGCGTGGGACCAGTCTCCAGACATATGGCCATTTCTGTGCCTGGCGCGGCGCCAAGTGGGAAAGGGTGGTTTTGAGGCTGAAGGCAGCAGGAAAGCCTGCAGCCCCCAGGTCTCTGGGGCTACGCAAGTGGTTCCCAATGATGTTTAGAACAAGGCATAGTTTTCCCTGATGACTCTTTAGGCGTGGGACCAGTCTCCAGACATTTGTAGAATTTGGAGGCTGCACCGCGCCAAGTGGGAAAGGGTGGTTTTGAGGCTGAAGGCAGCAGGAAAGCCTGCAGCCCCCAGGTCTGTGGGGCCACGCAAGCGGTTCCCAAAGAGCTTTAGAACAAGGCATAGTTTTCCGGGCTGGCTCTTTGGGCGTTGCACCAGTCTCCAGACATATGGCCATTTTTGTGCCTGGCGTGGCGCCAAGTGGGAAAGGGTGGTTTTGAGGCTGAAGGCAGCAGGAAAGCCTGCAGCCCCCAGGTCTGTGGGGCCACGCAAGCGGTTCCCAAAGAGCTTTAGTACAAGGCATATTTTTCCGTGCTGGCTCTTTGGGAAAAAAACCAATCTCCAGCCATATGGCCGTTTTTGTGCCTGGCGCGGCGCCAAGTGGGAAAGGGTGGTTTTGAGGCTGAAGGCAACAGGAAAGCCTGCAGCCCCCAGGTCTGTGGGGCTACGCAAGCGGTTCCCAAAGAGCTTTAGTACAAGGCAGAGTTTTCCCTGCTGGCTCTTTGGGCGTGGGACCCATCTCCAGACATATGGCCATTTTTGTGCCTGGCGTGGCACCAAGTTGGAAAGGGTGGTTTTGAGGCTGAAGGCAGCTGCAAAGCCTGTAGCCCCCAGGTGTTTGGGGCCACGCAAGCGGTTCCCAAAGAACTTTAGAACAAGGCATAGTTTTCCCTGCTGGCTCTTTCGGCGTGGGACCCGTCTCCAGACATATGGCCATTGCTGGGCCTGGCGCGGTGCCAAGTGGGAAAGGGTGGTTTTGAGGCTGAAGGCAGCAGGAAAGCCTGCAGCCCCCAGGTCTGTGGGGCTACGGAAGTGGTTCCCAATGATGTTTAGAACAAAGCATAATTTTCCCTCCTACCTCTTTGGGCGTGGGACCAGTCTCCAGACATATGTAGATTTTGGAGGCTGCACCGCGCCAAGTGGGAAAGGGTGGTTTTGAGGCTGAAGGCAGCAGGAAAGCCTGCACCCCTAGGTCTGTGGGGCCACGCAAGCGGTTCCCAAAGAGCATTAGAACAAGGCCTAGTTTTCCCTGCTGGCTCTTTGGGCGTGGGACCCGTCTCAAGACATATGGCCATATTCGTGCCTGGCGCGGCGCCAAGTGGGAAAGGGTGGTTTTGAGGCTGAAGGCAGCAGGAAAGACTGCAGCCCCCAGGTCTGTGGGGCTACGCAAGCCGTTCCCAAAGAGCTTTAGAACAAGGCCTAGTTTTCCCTGCTGGCTCTTTGGGCGTGGGACCAGTCTCCAGACATATGGCCATTTTTGTGCCTGGCGTGGCGCCAAGTGGGAAAGGGTGGTTTTGAGGCTGAAGGCAGCAGGAAAGCCTGCAGCCCCAATGTGTGTGGGGCCACGCAAGCGGTTCCCAAAGAGCTTTAGAACAAGGCATAGTTTTCCGGGCTGGCTCTTTGGGCGTTGCACCAGTCTCCAGACATATGGCCATTTTTGTGCCTGGCGTGGCGCCAAGTGGGAAAGGGTGGTTTTGAGGCTGAAGGCAGCAGGAAAGCCTGCAGCCCCCAGGTCTGTGGGGCCACGCAAGCGGTTCCCAAAGAGCTTTAGTACAAGGCATATTTTTCCCTGCTGGCTCTTTGGGAAAAAAACCAATCTCCAGCCATATGGCCATTTTTGTGCCTGGCGCGGCGCCAAGTGGGAAAGGGTGGTTTTGAGGCTGAAGGCAGCAGGAAAGCCTGCAGCCCCCAGGTCTGTGGGGCTACGCAAGCGGTTCCCAAAGAGCTTTAGAACAAGGCCTAGTTTTCCCTGCTGGCTCTTTGGGCGTGGGACCCATCTCAAGACATATGGCCATTTTTGTACCTGGCGTGGCACCAAGTTGGAAAGGGTGGTTTTGAGGCTGAAGGCAGCAGGAAAGCCTGCAGCCCCCAGGTCTGTGGGGCCACGCAAGCGGTTCCCAAGAGCTTTAGTACAAGGCAGAGTTTTCCCTGCTGGCTCTTTGGCCGTGGGACCAGTCTCCAGACATATGTAGCTTTTGGAGGCTGCACCGCGCCAAGTGGGAAAGGGTGGTTTTGAGGCTGAAGGCAGCAGGAAAGCCTGCAGCCCCAATGTGTGTGGGGCCACGCAAGCGGTTCCCAAAGAGCTTTAGAACAAGGCATAGTTTTCCGGGCTGGCTCTTTGGGCGTTGCACCAGTCTCCAGACATATGGCCATTATTGTGCCTGGCGTGGCGCCAAGTGGGAAAGGGTGGTTTTGAGGCTGAAGGCAGCAGGAAAGCCTGCAGCCCCCAGGTCTGTGGGGCCACGCAAGTGGTTCCCAAAGAGCTTTAGTACAAGGCATATTTTTCCGTGCTGGCTCTTTGGGAAAAAAACCAATCTCCAGCCATATGGCCATTTTTGTGCCTGGCGCGGCGCCAAGTGGGAAAGGGTGGTTTTGAGGCTGAAGGCAGCAGGAAAGCCTGCAGCCCCCAGGTCTGTGGGGCTACGCAAGCGGTTCCCAAAGAGCTTTAGAACAAGGCATAGTTTTCCCTGCTGGCTCTTTGGGCGTGGGACCCATCTCAAGACATATGGCCATTTTTGTGCCTGGCGTGGCACCAAGTTGGAAAGGGTGGTTTTGAGGCTGAAGGCAGCAGGAAAGCCTGCAGCCCCCAGGTGTTTGGGGCCACGCAAGCGGTTCCCAAAGAGCTTTAGAACAAGGCATAGTTTTCCCTGCTGGCTCTTTGGGCGTGGGACCAGTCTCCAGACATATGGCCATTTTTGTGCCTGGCGTGGCGCCAAGTGGGAAAGGGTGGTTTTGAGGCTGAAGGCGCCAGAAAGCCTGCAGCCCGCAGGTCTGTGGGGCTACGCAAGCGTTTCCCAAAGAGCTTTAGAACAAGGCATAGTTTTCCGGGCTGGCTCTTTGGGCGTGGGACCAGTCTCCAGACATATGGCCATTTCTGTGCCTGGCGCGGCGCCAAGTGGGAAAGGGTGGTTTTGAGGCTGAAGGCAGCAGGAAAGCCTGCAGCCCCCAGGTCTCATGGGCTACGCAAGTGGTTCCCAATGATGTTTAGAACAAGGCATAGTTTTCCCTGATGACTCTTTAGGCGTGGGACCAGTCTCCAGACATTTGTAGAATTTGGAGGCTGCACCGCGCCAAGTGGGAAAGGGTGGTTTTGAGGCTGAAGGCAGCAGGAAAGCCTGCAGCCCCAATGTGTGTGGGGCCACGCAAGCGGTTCCCAAAGAGCTTTAGAACAAGGCATAGTTTTCCGGGCTGGCTCTTTGGGCGTTGCACCAGTCTCCAGACATATGGCCATTTTTGTGCCTGGCGTGGCGCCAAGTGGGAAAGGGTGGTTTTGAGGCTGAATGCAGCAGGAAAGCCTGCAGCCCCCAGGTCTGTGGGGCCACGCAAGCGGTTCCCAAAGAGCTTTAGTACAAGGCATAGTTTTCCCTGCTGGCTCTTTGGGAAAAAAACCAATCTCCAGCCATATGGCCATTTTTGTGCCTGGCGCGGCGCCAAGTGAGAAAGGGTGGTTTTGAGGCTGAAGGCAGCAGGAAAGACTGCCACCCCCAGGTCTGTGGGGCTACGCAAGCGGTTCCCAAAGAGCTTTAGTACAAGGCAGAGTTTTCCCTGCTGGCTCTTTGGGCGTGGGACCCATCTCAAGACATATGGCCATTTTTCTGCCTGGCGTGGCACCAAGTTGGAAAGAGTGGTTTTGAGGCTGAAGGCAGCTGCAAAGCCTGTAGCCCCCAGGTGTTTGGGGCCACGCAAGCGGTTCCCAAAGAACTTTAGAACAAGGCATAGTTTTCCCTGCTGGCTCTTTGGGCGTGGGACCAGTCTCCAGCCATATGGCCATTTCTGTGCCTGGCGCGGCGCCAAGTGGGAAAGGGTGGTTTTGAGGCTGAAGGCAGCAGGAAAGCCTGCAGCCCCCAGGTCTGTGGGGCTACGGAAGTGGTTCCCAATGATGTTTAGAACAAAGCATAATTTTCCCTCCTACCTCTTTGGGCGTGGGACCAGTCTCCAGACATATGTAGATTTTGGAGGCTGCACCGCGCCAAGTGGGAAAGGGTGGTTTTGAGGCTGAAGGCAGCAGGAAAGCCTGCACCCCTAGGTCTGTGGGGCCACGCAAGCGGTTCCCAAAGAGCAGTAGAACAAGGCCTAGTTTTCCCTGCTGGCTCTTTGGGCGTGGGACCCGTCTCAAGACATATGGCCATATTCGTGCCTGGCGCGGCGCCAAGTGGGAAAGGGTGGTTTTGAGGCTGAAGGCAGCAGGAAAGACTGCAGCCCCCAGGTCTGTGGGGCTACGCAAGCGGTTCCCAAAGAGCTTTAGAACAAGGCCTAGTTTTCCCTGCTGGCTCTTTGGGCGTGGGACCAGTCTCCAGACATATGGCCATTTTTGTGCCTGGCGTGGCGCCAAGTGGGAAAGGGTGGTTTTGAGGCTGAAGGCAGCAGGAAAGCCTGCAGCCCCCAGGTCTGTGGGGCTATGCAAGTGGTTCCCAATGATGTTTAGAACAAGGCATATTTTTCCCTGATGACTCTTTAGGCGTGGGACCAGTCTCCAGACATTTGTAGAATTTGGAGGCTGCACCGCGCTAAGTGGGAAAGGGTGGTTTTGACGCTGAAGGCAGCAGGAAAGCCTGCAGCCCCAATGTGTGTGGGGCCACGCAAGCGGTTCCCAAAGAGCTTTAGAACAAGGCATAGTTTTCCGGGCTGGCTCTTTGGGCGTTGCACCAGTCTCCAGACATATGGCCATTTTTGTGCCTGGCGTGGCGCCAAGTGGGAAAGGGTGGTTTTGAGGCTGAAGGCAGCAGAAAAGCCTGCAGCCCCCAGGTCTGTGGGGCCACGCAAGCGGTTCCCAAAGAGCTTTAGTACAAGGCATATTTTTCCGTGCTGGCTCTTTGGGAAAAAAACCAATCTCCAGCCATATGGCCATTTTTGTGCCTGGCGCGGCGCCAAGTGGGAAAGGGTGGTTTTGAGGCTGAAGGCAGCAGGAAAGCCTGCAGCCCCCAGGTCTGTGGGGCTACGCAAGCGATTCCCAAAGAGCTTTAGAACAAGGCCTAGTTTTCCCTGCTGGCTCTTTGGGCGTGGGACCCATCTCAAGACATATGGCCATTTTTGTACCTGGCGTGGCACCAAGTTGGAAAGGGTGGTTTTGAGGCTGAAGGCAGCAGGAAAGCCTGCAGCCCCCAGGTCTGTGGGGCTACGCAAGCGGTTCCCAAGAGCTTTAGTACAAGGCAGAGTTTTCCCTGCTGGCTCTTTGGGCGTGGGACCAGTCTCCAGACATATGTAGATTTTGGAGGCTGCACCGCGCCAAGTGGGAAAGGGTGGTTTTGAGGCTGAAGGCAGCAGGAAAGGCTGCAGCCCCAAGGTGTTTGGGGCCACGCAAGCGGTTCCCAAAGAGCTTTAGAACAAGGCATAGTTTTCCGGGCTGGCTCTTTGGGCGTTGCACCAGTCTCCAGACATATGGCCATTGCTGGGCCTGGCGCGGCGCCAAGTGGGAAAGGGTGGTTTTGAGGCTGAAGGCAGCAGGAAAGCCTGCAGCCCCCAGGTCTGTGGGGTTACGCAAGCGGTTCCCAAGAGCTTTAGTACAAGGCAGAGTTTTCCCTGCTGGCTCTTTGGGCGTGGGACAAGTCTCCAGACATATGGCCATTTTTGTGCCTGGCGTGGCACCAAGTTGGAAAGGGTGGTTTTGAGGCTGAAGGCAGCTGCAAAGCCTGTAGCCCCCAGGTGTTTGGGGCCACGCAAGCGGTTCCCAAAGAACTTTAGAACAAGGCATAGTTTTCCCTGCTGGCTCTTTGGGCGTGGGACCAGTCTCCAGCCATATGGCCATTTTTGTGCCTGGCGCGGCGCCAAGTGGGAAAGGGTGGTTTTGAGGCTGAAGGCAGCAGGAAAGCCTGCAGCCCCCAGGTCTGTGGGGCTACGGAAGTGGTTCCCAATGATGTTTAGAACAAAGCATAATTTTCCCTCCTACCTCTTTGGGCGTGGGACCAGTCTCCAGACATATGTAGATTTTGGAGGCTGCACCGCGCCAAGTGGGAAAGGGTGGTTTTGAGGCTGAAGGCAGCAGGAAAGCCTGCACCCCTAGGTCTGTGGGGCCACGCAAGCGGTTCCCAAAGAGCATTAGAACAAGGCCTAGTTTTCCCTGCTGGCTCTTTGGGCGTGGGACCAATCTCCAGATATATGGCCATTTTTGTGCCTGGCGTGGCGCCAAGTGGGAAAGGGTGGTTTTGAGGCTGAAGGCAGCAGGAAAGACTGCAGCACCAAGTCTGTGGGGCTACGCAAGCGGTTCCCAAAGAGCTTTAGAACAAGGCATAGTTTTCCCTGCTGGCTCTTTGGGCGTGGGACCAGTCTCCAGACATATGTAGATTTTGGAGCCTGCACCGCGCCAAGTGGGAAAGGGTGGTTTTGAGGCTGAAGGCAGCAGGAAAGCCTGCAGCCCCCAGGTCTGTGGGGCTTCGCAAGTGGTTCCCAATGATGTTTAGAACAAAGCATAATTTTCCCTGCTACCTCTTTGGGCGTGGGACCAGTCTCCAGACATATGTAGATTTTGGAGGCTGCACCGCGCCAAGTGGGAAAGGGTGGTTTTGAGGCTGAAGGCAGCAGGAAAGCCTGCAGCCCCTAGGTCTGTGGGGCCACGCAAGCGGTTCCCAAAGAGCTTTAGAACAAGGCTTAGTTTTCCCTGCTGGCTCTTTGGGCGTGGGACCCGTCTCCAGACATATGGCCATTTTCGTGCCTGGCGCGGCGCCAAGTGGGAAAGGGTGGTTTTGAGGCTGAAGGCAGCAGGAAAGACTGCAGCCCCCAGGTCTGTGGGGCTACGCAAGCGGTTCCCAATGATGTTTAGAACAAGGCATAGTTTTCCCTGATGACTCTTTAAGCGTGGGACCAGTCTCCAGACATTTGTAGAATTTGGAGGCTGCACCGCGCCAAGTGGGAAAGGGTGCTTTTGAGGCTGAAGGCAGCAGGAAAGCCTGCAGCCCCAAGGTGTGTGGGGCCACGCAAGCGGTTCCCAAAGAGCTTTAGAACAAGGCATAGTTTTCCCTGCTGGCTCTTTGGGCGTGGGACCAGTCTCCAGACATATGGCCATTGCTGGGCCTGGCGCGGCGCCAAGTGGGAAAGGGTGGTTTTGAGGCTGAAGGCTGCAGGAAAGCCTGCAGCCCCTAGGGCTGTGGGACCAGGCAAGCGGTTCCCAAAGAGCTTTAGAACAAGGCATAGTTTTCCCTGCTGGCTCTTTGGGAAAAAGACCAATCTCCAGCCATATGGCCATTTTTCGGCTTGGCATGGCGCCAAGTGGGAAAGGGTGGTTTGGAGGCTGAAGGCAGCAGGAAAGCCTGTAGCACCTAGGTCTGTGGGGCCACGCAAGCGGTTCCCAAGAGCTTTAGAAGAAGGCCTAGTTTTTCCTGCTGGCTCTTTGGGCGTGGGACCAGTCTCCAGACATATGTAGATTTTGGAGGCTGCACCGTGCCAAGTGGGAAAGGGTGGTTTTGAGGCTGAAGGCAGCAGGAAACCCTGCAGCCCCTAGGGCTGTGGGGCCACGCAAGCGGTTCCCAAAGAGCTTTAGAACAAGGCATAGTTTTCCCTGCTGGCTCTTTGGGCGTGGGAGCAGTCTCCAAACTTATGGCCATTTCTTCTGCCTGGCGCGGCGCCAAGTGGGAAAGGGTGGTTTTGAGGCTGAAGGCAGCAGGAAAGCCTGCAGCCCCTAGGTCTGTGGGGCTACACAAGCGGTTCCCAAAGAGCCTTAGAACAAGGCATAGTTTTCCCTGCTGGCTCTTTGGGCGTGGGACCAGTCTCCAGACATATGGCCATTTTTGGGCCTGGTGCGGCGCCAAGTGGGAAAGGGTGGTTTTGAGGCTGAAGGCAGCAGGAAAGCCTGCAGCCACCAGGTCTGTGGGGCCACGCAAGCAGTTCCCAAGAGCTTTAGTACAAGGCAGAGTTTTCCCTGCTGGCTCTTTGGGCGTGGGACCAGTCTCCAGACATATAAACATATTTGTGCCTGGCGTGGGGCCAAGTGGGAAAGGGTGGTTTTGAGGCTGAAGGCAGCAGGAAAGCCTGCATCCCCCAGGTCTGTGGGGCCACGCAAGCGGTTACAAAAGAGCTTTAGAACAAGGCATAGTTTTCCGGGCTGGCTCTTTGGGCGTTGCACCAGTCTCCAGACATATGGCCATTGCTGTGCCTGGCGCGGCGCCAAGTGGGAAAGGGTGGTTTTGAGGCTGAAGGCAGCAGGAAAGCCTGCAGCCCCCAGGTCTGTGGGGCCACGCAAGCTGTTCCCAAGAGCTTTAGTACAAGGCAGAGTTTTCCCTGCTGGCTCTTTGGGCGTGGGACAAGTCTCCAGACATATGGCCATTTTTGTGCCTGGCGTGGCACCAAGTGGGAAAGGGTGGTTTTGAGGCTGAAGGCAGCAGGAAAGCCTGCAGCCCCCAGGTCTGTGGGGCCATGCAAGCGGTTCCCAAAGAGCTTTAGAACAAGGCATAGTTTTCCCTGCTGGCTCTTTGGGCGTGGGACCAATCTCCAGATATATGGCCATTTTTGTGCCTGGCGTGGCGCCAAGTGGGAAAGGGTGGTTTTGAGGCTGAAGGCAGCAGGAAAGACTGCAGCACCAAGTCTGTGGGGCTACGCAAGCGGTTTTCAAAGAGCTTTAGAATAAGGCATAGTTTTCCCTGCTGGCTCTTTGGGCGTGGGACCAGTCTCCAGACATATGTAGATTTTGGAGGCTGCACCGCGCCAAGTGGGAAAGGGTGGTTTTGAGGCTGAAGGCAGCAGGAAAGCCTGCAGCCCCCAGGTCTGTGGGGCTACGCAAGTGGTTCCCAATGATGTTTAGAACAAAGCATAATTTTCCCTGCTACCTCTTTGGGCGTGGGACCAGTCTCCAGACATATGTAGATTTTGGAGGCTTCACCGCGCCAAGTGGGAAAGGGTGGTTTTGAGGCTGAAGGCAGCAGGAAAGCCTGCAGCCCCAATGTGTGTGGGGCCACGCAAGCGGTTCCCAAAGAGCTTTAGAACAAGGCATAGTTTTCCCTGCTGGCTCTTTGGGCGTGGGACCAGTCTCCAAACTTATGGCCATTTCTTCTGCCTGGCCCGGCGCCAAGTGGGAAAGGGTGGTTTTGAGGCTGAAGGCAGCAGGAAAGCCTGCAGCCCCCAGGTCTGTGGGGCTACACAAGCGATTCCCAAAGAGCTTTAGAACAAGGCATAGTTTTCCCTGCTGGCTCTTTGGGCGTGGGACCAGTCTCCAGACATATGGCCATTTTTGGGCCTGGTGCGGCGCCAAGTGGGAAAGGGTGGTTTTGAGGCTGAAGGCAGCAGGAAAGCCTGCAGCCCCCAGGTCTGTGGGGCCACGCAGGCAGTTCCCAAGAGCTTTAGAACAAGGCATAGTTTTCCCTGCTGGCTCTTTGGGCGTCGGACCCATCTCCAGACATATAACCATATTTGTGCCTGGCGTGGGGCCAAGTGGGAAAGGGTGGTTTTGAGGCTGAAGGCAGCAGGAAAGCCTGCAGCCCCCAGGTCTGTGGGGCTACGCAAGCGGTTCCCAAAGAGCTTTAGTACAAGGCGTAGTTTTCCGTGCTGGCTCTTTCGGAAAAAGACCAGTCTCCAGCCATATGCCCATTTTTGTGCATGGCGTGGCGCCAAGTGGGAAAGGGTGGTTTTGAGGCTGAAGGCAGCAGGAAAGCCTGCAGCCCCAATGTGTGTGGGGCCACGCAAGCGGTTCCCAAAGAGCTTTAGAACAAGGCATAGTTTTCCGGGCTGGCTCTTTGGGCGTTGCACCAGTCTCCAGACATATGGCCATTTTTGTGCCTGGCGTGGCGCCAAGTGGGAAAGGGTGGTTTTCAGGCTGAAGGCGCCAGGAAAGCCTGCAGCCCCCAGGTCTGTGGGGCTACGCAAGCGGTTCCCAAAGAGCTTTAGAACAAGGCATAGTTTTCCCTGCTGGCTCTTTGGGCGTGGGACCCATCCCCAGACATATGGCCATTTCTGTGCCTGGCGCGGCGCCAAGTGGGAAAGGGTGGTTTTGAGGCTGAAGGCAGCAGGAAAGCCTGCAGCCCCCAGGTCTGTGGGGCCACACAAGCGGTTCCCAAAGAGCTTTAGTACAAGGCATATTTTTCCGTGCTGGCTCTTTGGGAAAAAAACCAATCTCCAGCAATATGGCCATTTTTGTGCCTGGCGCGGAGCCCAGTGGGAGAGGGTGGTTTTGAGGCTGAAGGCAGCAGGAAAGCCTGCATCCCCCAGGTCTGTGGGGCTACGCAAGTGGCTCCCAATGATGTTTAGAACAAGGCATAGTTTTCCCTGATGACTCTTTAGGCGTGGGACCAGTCTCCAGACATTTGTAGAATTTGGAGGCTGCACCGCGCCAAGTGGGAAAGGGTGGTTTTGAGGCTGAAGGCAGCAGGAAAGCCTGCAGCCCCAATGTGTGTGGGGCCACGCAAGCGGTTCCAAAAGAACTTTAGAACAAGGCATAGTTTTCCGGGCTGGCTCTTTGGGCGTTGCACCAGTCTCCAGACATATGGCCATTTTTGTGCCTGGCGTGGCGCCAAGTGGGAAAGGGTGGTTTTGAGGCTGAAGGCAGCAGGAAAGCCTGCAGACCCCAGGTCTGTGGGGCCACGCAAGCGGTTCCCAAAGAGCTTTAGTACAAGGCATATTTTTCCGTGCTGGCTCTTTGGGAAAAAAACCAATCTCCATCCATAAGGCCATTTTTGTGCCTGGCGCGGCGCCAAGTGGGAAAGGGTGGTTTTGAGGCTGAAGGCAGCAGGAAAGCCTGCAGCCCCCAGGTCTGTGGGGCTACGCAAGCGGTTCCCAAAGAGCTTTAGAACAAGGCATAGTTTTCCCTGCTGGCTCTTTGGGCGTGGGACCAGTCTCCAGACATATGGCCATTTTTGTGCCTGGCGTGGCGCCAAGTGGGAAAGGGTGGTTTTGAGGCTGAAGGCGCCAGGAAAGCCTGCAGCCCGCACGTCTGTGGGGCTACGCAAGAGGTTCCCAAAGAGCTTTAGAACAAGGCATAGTTTTCCCTGCTGGCTCTTTGGGCGTGGGACCAGTCTCCAGACATATGGCCATTTCTGTGCCTGGCGCGGTGCCAAGTGGGAAAGGGTGGTTTTGAGGCTGAAGGCAGCAGGAAAGCCTGCAGCCCCCAGGTCTGTGGGACTACACAAGCTGTTCCCAAAGAGCTTTAGAACAAGGCATAGTTTTCCCTGCTGGATCTTTGGGCGTGGGACCAATCTCCAGACATATTGCCATTTTTCGGCCTGGCGCGGCGCCAAGTGGGAAAGGGTGGTTTTGAGGCTGAAGGCAGCAGGAAAGCCTGCAGCCCCCAGGTCTGTGTGGCTACGCAAGTGGTTCCCAATGATGTTTAGAACAAAGCATAATTTTCCCTCCTACCTCTTTGGGCGTGGGACCAGTCTCCAGACATATGTAGATTTTGGAGGCTGCACCGCACCAAGTGGGAAAGGGTGCTTTTGAGGCTGAAGGCAGCAGGAAAGCCTGCAGCCCCTAGGTCTGTCGGGCCACGCAAGCGGTTCCCAAAGAGCTTTAGAACAAGGCCTAGTTTTCCCTGCTGCCTCTTTGGGCGTGGGACCCGTCTCCAGACATATGGCCATTTTCGTGCCTGGCGCGGCGCCAAGTGGGAAAGGGTGGTTTTGAGGCTGAAGGCAGCAGGAAAGACTGCAGCCCGCAGGTCTGTGGGGCTACGCAAGCGGTTCCCAAAGAGCTTTAGTACAAGGCCTAGTTTTCCCTGCTGGCTCTTTGGGCGTGGGACCCGTATCCAGACATATGGCCATTTTCGTGCCTGGCGCGGCGCCAAGTGGGAAAGGGTGGTTTTGAGGCTGAAGGCAGCAGGAAAGCCTGCAGCCCCCAGGTCTGTGGGGCTACGGAAGCGGTTCCCAAAGAGCTTTAGTACAAGGTGTAGTTTTCCGTGCTGGCTCTTTGGGAAAAAGACCAATCTCCAGCCATATGCCCATTTTTGTGCCTGGCGCGGCGCCAAGTGGGAAAGGGTGGTTTTGAGGCTGAAGGCAGCAGGAAAGCCTGCAGCCCCAATGTGTGTGGGGCCACGCAAGCGGTTCCCAAAGAGCTTTAGAACAAGGCATAGTTTTCCGGGCTGGCTCTTTGGGCGTTGCACCAGTCTCCAGACATATGGCCATTTTTGTGCCTGGCGCGGCGCCAAGTGGGAAAGGGTGGTTTTGAGGCTGAAGGCAGCAGGAAAGCCTGCAGACCCCAGGTCTGTGGGGCTACGCAAGCGGTTCCCAAAGAGCTTTAGTACAAGGCAGAGTTTTCCCTGCTGGCTCTTTGGGCGTGGGACCCATCTCAAGACATATGGCCATTTTTGTGCCTGGTGTGGCACCAAGTTGGAAAGGGTGGTTTTGAGGCTGAAGGCAGCAGGAAAGCCTGCAGACCCCAGGTCTGTGGGGCCACGCAAGCGGTTCCCAAAGAACTTTAGTACAAGGCGTAGTTTTCCGTGCTGGCTCTTTGGGCGTGGGACCAGTCTCCAGACATATGGCCATTTTTGTGCATGGCGTGGCGCCAAGTGGGAAAGGGTGGTTTTGAGGCTGAAGGCAGCAGGAAAGCCTGCAGCCCGCAGGTCTGTAGGGCTACGCAAGCTGTTCCCAAAGAGCTTTAGAACAAGGCATAGTTTTCCCTGCTGGCTCTTTGGGCGTGGGACCAGTCTCCAGACATATGGCCTTTTCTGTGCCTGGCGCGGCGCCAAGTGGGAAAGGGTGGTTTTGAGGCTGAAGGCAGCAGGAAAGCCTGCAGCCCCCAGGTCTGTGGGACTACACGAGCTGTTCCCAAAGAGCTTTAGAACAAGGCATAGTTTTCCCTGCTGGCTCTTTGGGCATGGGACCAGTCTCCAGACATACGTAGATTTTGGAGGCTGCACCGCGCCAAGTGGGAAAGGGTGGTTTTGAGGCTGAAGGCAGCAGGAAAGCCTGCAGCCCCTAGGCTGTGGGGCCACGCAAGCGGTTCCCAAAGAGCTTTAGAACAAGGCATAGTTTTCCCTGCTGGCTCTTTGGGCGTGGGACCAATCTCCAGACATATGGCCATTTTTGTGCCTGGCGCGGCGCCAAGTGGGAAAGGGTGGTTTTGAGGCTGAAGGCAGCAGGAAAGCCTGCAGCCCCCAGGTCTGTGGGGCTACGCAAGTGGTTCCCAATGATGTTTAGAACAAGGCATAGTTTTCCCTGCTGACTCTTTGGGCGTGGGACCAGTCTCCAGACATATGTAGATTTTGGAGGCTGCACCTCGCCAAGTGGGAAAGGGTGGTTTTGAGGCTGAAAGCAGCAGGATAGCCTGCAGCCCCAAGGTGTGTGGGGCCACGCAAGCGGTTCCCAAAGAGCTTTAGAACAAGGCATAGTTTTCCGGGCTGGCTCTTTGGGCGTTGCACCAGTCTCCAGACATATGACAATTTTTGTGCCTGGCACAGCGCCAAGTGGGAAAGGGTGGTTTTGAGGCTGAAGGCAGCAGGAAAGCCTGCAGCCCGCAGGTCTGTGGGGCTACACAAGCTGTTCCCAAAGAGCTTTAGAACAAGGCATAGTTTTCCCTGCTGGCTCTTTGGGAAAAAGTCCAATCTCCAGCCATATGGCCATTTTTCGGCCTGGCGCGGCGCCGAGTGGGAAAGGGTGGTTTTGAGGCTGAAGGCAGCAGGAAAGCCTGCAGCCCCCAGGTCTGTGGGGCTACGCAAGCGGTTCCCAAAGAGCTTTAGTACAAGGCAGAGTTTTCCCTGCTGGCTCTTTGGGCGTGGGACCAGTCTCCAAACTTATGGCCATTTCTTCTGCCTGGAGCGGCGCCAAGTGGGAAAGGGTGGTTTTGAGTCTGAAGGCAGCAGTAAAGCCTGCAGCCCCCAGGTCTGTGGGGCTACGCAAGTGGTTCCCAATGATGTTTAGAACAAGCCATAATTTTCCCTGCTGGCTCTTTGGGCGTGGGACCAGTCTCCAGACATATGGCCATTATTGTGCCTGGCGCGGCGCTAAGTGGGAAAGGGTGGTTTTGAGGCTGAAGGCAGCAGGAAAGCCTGCAGCCCCCAGGTCTGTGGGGCTACGCAAGCGGTTCCCAAGAGCTTTAGTACAAGGCATAGTTTTCCCTGCTGGCTCTTTGGGCGTGGGACCCGTCTCAAGACATATGGCCATTGCTGGGCCTGGCGCGGCGCCAAGTGGGAAAGGGTGGTTTTGAGGCTGAAGGCAGCAGTAAATCCTGCAGCCCCTAGGTCTGTGGGGCTACGCCAGCGGTTCCCAAAGAGCTTTAGAACAAGGCATAGTTTTCCCTGCTGGCTCTTTGGGCGTGGGACCCATCTCCAGACATATGGCCATTATTGTGCCTGGCGTGGCGCCAAGTGGGAAATGGTGATTTTGAGGCTGAAGGCAGAAGGAAAGCCTGCAGCTCCTAGGTCTGTGGGGCCACGCAAGCGGTTCCCAAAGAGCTTTAGAACAAGGCATAGTTTTCCCTGCTGGCTCTTTGGGCGTTGGACCAGTCTCCAGACATATGGCCATTGCTGGGCCTTGCGCGGCGCCAAGTGGGAAAGGGTGGTTTTGAGGCTGAAGGCAGCAGGAAAGCCTGCAGCCCCCAGGTCTGTGGGGCTAAGCAAGCGGTTCCCAAAGAGCTTTAGAACAAGGCACAGTTTTCCCTGCTGGATTTTTGGGCGTGGGACCCGTCTCCAGACATATGGCCATTTTTGTGCCTGGCGTGGCGCCAAGTGGGAAAGGGTGGTTTTGAGGCTGAAGGCAGCAGGCAAGCCTGCAGCCCCCAGGTCTCTGGGGCTACGCAACTGGTTCCCAATGATGTTTAGAACAAGGCATAATTTTCCCTGCTGGCTCTTTGGGCGTGGGACCAGTCTCCAGACATATGTAGATTTTGGAGGCTGCACCGCGCCAAGTGGGAAAGGGTGGCTTTGAGGCTGAAGGCAGCAGGAAAGACTGCAGCCCCGAGGTCTGTGGGGCCACGCAAGCGGTTCCCAAAGAGCTTTAGAACAAGGCATAGTTTTCCCTGCTGGCTCTTTGGGCGTGGACCAGTCTCCAGACATATGGCCATTTTTGGGCCTGGCGTGGCGCCAAGTGGGAAAGGGTGGTTTTGAGTCTGAAGGCAGCAGGAAAGCCTGCAGCCCCCAGGTCTTTCGGGCTACGCAAACGGTTCCCAAAGAGCTTTAGAAAAAGGCATAGTTTTCCCTGCTGGCTCTTTGGGCGTGGGACCCATCTCCAGACATATGGCCATTATTGCGCCTGGCGCAGCGCCAAGTGGGAAAGGGTGGTTTTGAGGCTGAAGGCAGCAGGAAAGACTGCAGCCCCCAGGTCTGTGGGGCTACGCAAGCGGTTCCCAAGAGCTTTATTACAAGGCATAGTTTTCCCTGCTGGCTCTTTGGGAAAGGGACCAGTCTCCAGACATATGGCCATTTTTGTGCCTGGCGTGGCACCAAGTGGGAAAGGGTGGTTTTGAGGCTGAAGGCAGCAGGAAAGCCTGCTGCTCCCAGGTCTGTGCGACTACGCCATCGGTTCCCAAGAGCTTTAGAACAAGGCCTAGTTTTCCCTGCTGGCTCTTTCGGCGTGGGACCAATCTCCAAACATATAAGAATTTTTGGGCCTGGCGTGGCGCCAAGTGGGAAAGGGTGGTTTTGAGGCTGAAGGCAGCAGGAAAGCCTGCAGCCCCCAGGTCTGTGGGGCTACGCAAGCGGTTCCCAATGATGTTTAGAACAAGGCACAGTTTTGCCTGCTGGCTCTTTGGGCGTGGGACCAGTCTCCAGACATATGGCTATTTTTGTGCCTGGCGCGGCGCCAAGTGGGAAAGGGTGGTTTTGAGGCTGAAGGTAGCAGTAAAGCCTGCAGCCCCTAGGTCTGTGGGGCCCCGCCAGTGGTTCCCAAAGAGCTTTAGAACAAGGCACAGTTTTCCCTGCTGGCTCTTTGGGCATTGGACCAGTCTCCAGACATATGGCCATTTTTGTGCCTGGCGCGGCGCCAAGTGGGAAAGGGTGGTTTTGAGGCTGAAGGCAGCAGTAAAGCCTGCAGCCCCTAGGTCTGTCGGGCCAAGCCAGCGGTTCCCAAAGAGCTTTAGAACAAGGCATAGTTTTCACTGCTGGCTCTTTGGGCGTGGGACCCGTCTCCAGACATATGGCCATTGCTGGGCCTGGCGCGGCGCCAAGTGGGAAAGGGTGGTTTTGAGGCTGAAGGCACCAGGAAAGCCTGCAGCCCCCAGGTCTGTGGGGCTACGCAAGTGGTTCCCAAAGAGCTTTAGAACAAGGCACAGTTTTCCCTGCTGGATTTTTGGGCGTGGGACCCGTCTCCAGACATATGGCCATTTTTGTGCCTGGCGTGGCGCCAAGTGGGAAAGGGTGGTTTTGAGGCTGAAGGCAGCAGGAAAGCCTGCAGCCCCCAGGTCTGTGGGGCTACGCAAGTGACTCCCATTGATGTTTAGAACAAGGCATAATTTTCCCTGCTGACTCTTTGGGCGTGGGACCAGTCTCCAGACATATGTAGATTTTGGAGGCTGCACCGCGCCAAGTGGGAAAGGGTGGTTTTGAGGCTGAAGGCAGCAGGAAAGCCTGCAGCCCTTACGGCTGTGGGGCCAGGCAAGCGGTTCCCAAAGAGCTTTAGAACAAGGCATAGTTTTCCCTGCTGGCTCTTTGGGCGTGGGACCCGTCTCCAGACATATGGCCATTTTTGTGCCTGGCGTGGCACTAAGTGGGAAAGGGTGGTTTTGAGGCTGAAGGCAGCAGGAAAGCCTGCAGCCCCCAGGTCTGTGGGGCCACGCAAGCGGTTCCCAAAGAACTTTAGAACAAGGCATAGTTTTCCCTGCTGGCTCTTTGGGCGTGGGACCAGTCTCCAGACATATGGAGATTTTTGGGCCTGGCGTGGCGCCAAGTCGGAAAGGGTGGTTTTGACTCTGAAGGCACCAGGAAAGCCTGCAGCCCCCAGGTCTGTGGGGCTACGCAAGCGGTTCCCAAAGAGCTTTAGAACAAGGCATAGTTTTCCCTGCTGGCTCTTTGGGCGTGGGACCCGTATCCAGACATATGGCCATTTTCGTGCCTGGCGCGGCGCCAAGTGGGAAAGGGTGGTTTTGAGGCTGAAGGCAGCAGGAAAGCCTGCAGCCCCCAGGTCTGTGGGGCTACGGAAGCGGTTCCCAAAGAGCTTTAGTACAAGGTGTAGTTTTCCGTGCTGGCTCTTTGGGAAAAAGACCAATCTCCAGCCATATGCCCATTTTTGTGCCTGGCGCGGCGCCAAGTGGGAAAGGGTGGTTTTGAGGCTGAAGGCAGCAGGAAAGCCTGCAGCCCCAATGTGTGTGGGGCCACGCAAGCGGTTCCCAAAGAGCTTTAGAACAAGGCATATTTTTCCGGGCTGGCTCTTTGGGCGTTGCACCAGTCTCCAGACATATGGCCATTTTTGTGCCTGGCGCGGCGCCAAGTGGGAAAGGGTGGTTTTGAGGCTGAAGGCAGCAGGAAAGCCTGCAGCCCCCAGGTCTGTGGGGCTACGCAAGCGGTTCCCAAAGAGCTTTAGTACAAGGCAGAGTTTTCCCTGCTGGCTCTTTGGGCGTGGGACCCATCTCAAGACATATGGCCATTTTTGTGCCTGGCGTGGCACCAAGTTGGAAAGGGTGGTTTTGAGGCTGAAGGCAGCAGGAAAGCCTGCAGACCCCAGGTCTGTGGGGCCACGCAAGCGGTTCCCAAAGAACTTTAGTACAAGGCGTAGTTTTCCGTGCTGGCTCTTTGGGCGTGGGACCAGTCTCCAGACATATGGCCATTTTTGTGCATGGCGTGGCGCCAAGTGGGAAAGGGTGGTTTTGAGGCTGAAGGCAGCAGGAAAGCCTGCAGCCCGCAGGTCTGTAGGGCTACGCAAGCGGTTCCCAAAGAGCTTTAGAACAAGGCATAGTTTTCCCTGCTGGCTCTTTGGGCGTGGGACCAGTCTCCAGACATATGGCCTTTTCTGTGCCTGGCGCGGCGCCAAGTGGGAAAGGGTGGTTTTGAGGCTGAAGGCAGCAGGAAAGCCTGCAGCCCCCAGGTCTGTGGGACTACACAAGCTGTTCCCAAAGAGCTTTAGAACAAGGCATAGTTTTCCCTGCTGGCTCTTTGGGCATGGGACCAGTCTCCAGACATACGTAGATTTTGGAGGCTGCACCGCGCCAAGTGGGAAAGGGTGGTTTTGAGGCTGAAGGCAGCAGGAAAGCCTGCAGCCCCTAGGCTGTGGGGCCACGCAAGCGGTTCCCAAAGAGCTTTAGAACAAGGCATAGTTTTCCCTGCTGGCTCTTTGGGCGTGGGACCAATCTCCAGACATATGGCCATTTTTGTGCCTGGCGCGGCGCCAAGTGGGAAAGGGTGGTTTTGAGGCTGAAGGCAGCAGGAAAGCCTGCAGCCCCCAGGTCTGTGGGGCTACGCAAGTGGTTCCCAATGATGTTTAGAACAAGGCATAGTTTTCCCTGCTGACTCTTTGGGCGTGGGACCAGTCTCCAGACATATGTAGATTTTGGAGGCTGCACCTCGCCAAGTGGGAAAGGGTGGTTTTGAGGCTGAAAGCAGCAGGATAGCCTGCAGCCCCAAGGTGTGTGGGGCCACGCAAGCTGTTCCCAAAGAGCTTTAGAACAAGGCATAGTTTTCCCTGCTGGCTCTTTGGGAAAAAGTCCAATCTCCAGCCATATGGCCATTTTTCGGCCTGGCGCGGCGCCGAGTGGGAAAGGGTGGTTTTGAGGCTGAAGGCAGCAGGAAAGCCTGCAGCCCCTAGGGCTGTGGTGCCACGCAAGCGGTTCCCAAAGAGCTTTAGAACAAGGCATAGTTTTCCGGGCTGGCTCTTTGGGCGTGGGACCAGTCTCCAAACTTATGGCCATTTCTTCTGCCTGGAGCAGCGCCAAGTGGGAAAGGGTGGTTTTGAGTCTGAAGGCAGCAGTAAAGCCTGCAGCCCCCAGGTCTGTGGGGCTACGCAAGTGGTTCCCAATGATGTTTAGAACAAGCCATAATTTTCCCTGCTGGCTCTTTGGGCGTGGGACCAGTCTCCAGACATATGGCCATTATTGTGCCTGGCGCGGCGCTAAGTGGGAAAGGGTGGTTTTGAGGCTGAAGGCAGCAGGAAAGCCTGCAGCCCCCAGGTCTGTGGGGCTACGCAAGCGGTTCCCAAGAGCTTTAGTACAAGGCATAGTTTTCCCTGCTGGCTCTTTGGGCGTGGGACCCGTCTCAAGACATATGGCCATTGCTGGGCCTGGCGCGGCGCCAAGTGGGAAAGGGTGGTTTTGAGTCTGAAGGCAGCAGTAAATCCTGCAGCCCCTAGGTCTGTGGGGCTACGCCAGCGGTTCCCAAAGAGCTTTAGAACAAGGCATAGTTTTCCCTGCTGGCTCTTTGGGCGTGGGACCCATCTCCAGACATATGGCCATTATTGTGCCTGGCGTGGCGCCAAGTGGGAAATGGTGATTTTGAGGCTGAAGGCAGAAGGAAAGCCTGCAGCTCCTAGGTCTGTGGGGCCACGCAAGCGGTTCCCAAAGAGCTTTAGAACAAGGCATAGTTTTCCCTGCTGGCTCTTTGGGCGTTGGACCAGTCTCCAGACATATGGCCATTGCTGGGCCTTGCGCGGCGCCAAGTGGGAAAGGGTGGTTTTGAGGCTGAAGGCAGCAGGAAAGCCTGCAGCCCCCAGGTCTGTGGGGCTAAGCAAGCGGTTCCCAAAGAGCTTTAGAACAAGGCACAGTTTTCCCTGCTGGATTTTTGGGCGTGGGACCCGTCTCCAGACATATGGCCATTTTTGTGCCTGGCGTGGCGCCAAGTGGGAAAGGGTGGTTTTGAGGCTGAAGGCAGCAGGCAAGCCTGCAGCCCCCAGGTCTCTGGGGCTACGCAACTGGTTCCCAATGATGTTTAGAACAAGGCATAATTTTCCCTGCTGGCTCTTTGGGCGTGGGACCAGTCTCCAGACATATGTAGATTTTGGAGGCTGCACCGCGCCAAGTGGGAAAGGGTGGCTTTGAGGCTGAAGTCAGCAGGAAAGACTGCAGCCCCGAGGTCTGTGGGGCCACGCAAGCGGTTCCCAAAGAGCTTTAGAACAAGGCATAGTTTTCCCTGCTGGCTCTTTGGGCGTGGACCAGTCTCCAGACATATGGCCATTTTTGGGCCTGGCGTGGCGCCAAGTGGGAAAGGGTGGTTTTGAGTCTGAAGGCAGCAGGAAAGCCTGCAGCCCCCAGGTCTTTCGGGCTACGCAAACGGTTCCCAAAGAGCTTTAGAAAAAGGCATAGTTTTCCCTGCTGGCTCTTTGGGCGTGGGACCCATCTCCAGACATATGGCCATTATTGCGCCTGGCGCAGCGCCAAGTGGGAAAGGGTGGTTTTGAGGCTGAAGGCAGCAGGAAAGACTGCAGCCCCCAGGTCTGTGGGGCTACGCAAGCGGTTCCCAACAGCTTTATTACAAGGCATAGTTTTCCCTGCTGGCTCTTTGGGAAAGGGACCAGTCTCCAGACATATGGCCATTTTTGTGCCTGGCGTGGCACCAAGTGGGAAAGGGTGGTTTTGAGGCTGAAGGCAGCAGGAAAGCCTGCTGCTCCCAGGTCTGTGCGACTACGCCATTGGTTCCCAAGAGCTTTAGAACAAGGCCTAGTTTTCCCTGCTGGCTCTTTCGGCGTGGGACCAATCTCCAAACATATAAGAATTTTTGGGCCTGGCGTGGCGCCAAGTGGGAAAGGGTGGTTTTGAGGCTGAAGGCAGCAGGAAAGCCTGCAGCCCCCAGGTCTGTGGGGCTACGCAAGCGGTTCCCAATGATGTTTAGAACAAGGCCTAGTTTTCCCTGCTGCCTCTTTGGGCGTGGGACCAGTCTCCAGACATATGGCTATTTTTGTGCCTGGCGCGGCGCCAAGTGGGAAAGGGTGGTTTTGAGGCTGAAGGTAGCAGTAAAGCCTGCAGCCCCTAGGTCTGTGGGGCCCCGCCAGTGGTTCCCAAAGAGCTTTAGAACAAGGCACAGTTTTCCCTGCTGGCTCTTTGGGCATTGGACCAGTCTCCAGACATATGGCCATTTTTGTGCCTGGCGCGGCGCCAAGTGGGAAAGGGTGGTTTTGAGGCTGAAGGCAGCAGTAAAGCCTGCAGCCCCTAGGTCTGTCGGGCCAAGCCAGCGGTTCCCAAAGAGCTTTAGAACAAGGCATAGTTTTCACTGCTGGCTCTTTGGGCGTGGGACCCGTCTCCAGACATATGGCCATTGCTGGGCCTGGCGCGGCGCCAAGTGGGAAAGGGTGGTTTTGAGGCTGAAGGCACCAGGAAAGCCTGCAGCCCCCAGGTCTGTGGGGCTACGCAAGTGGTTCCCAAAGAGCTTTAGAACAAGGCACAGTTTTCCCTGCTGGATTTTTGGGCGTGGGACCCGTCTCCAGACATATGGCCATTTTTGTGCCTGGCGTGGCGCCAAGTGGGAAAGGGTGGTTTTGAGGCTGAAGGCAGCAGGAAAGCCTGCAGCCCCCAGGTCTGTGGGGCTACGCAAGTGATTCCCATTGATGTTTAGAACAAGGCATAATTTTCCCTGCTGACTCTTTGGGCGTGGGACCAGTCTCCAGACATATGTAGATTTTGGAGGCTGCACCGCGCCAAGTGGGAAAGGGTGGTTTTGAGGCTGAAGGCAGCAGGAAAGCCTGCAGCCCTTACGGCTGTGGGGCCAGGCAAGCGGTTCCCAAAGAGCTTTAGAACAAGGCATAGTTTTCCCTGCTGGCTCTTTGGGCGTGGGACCCGTCTCCAGACATATGGCCATTTTTGTGCCTGGCGTGGCACTAAGTGGGAAAGGGTGGTTTTGAGGCTGAAGGCAGCAGGAAAGCCTGCAGCCCCCAGGTCTGTGGGGCCACGCAAGCGGTTCCCAAAGAACTTTAGAACAAGGCATAGTTTTCCCTGCTGGCTCTTTGGGCGTGGGACCAGTCTCCAGACATATGGAGATTTTTGGGCCTGGCGTGGCGCCAAGTCGGAAAGGGTGGTTTTGACTCTGAAGGCACCAGGAAAGCCTGCAGCCCCCAGGTCTGTGGGGCTACGCAAGCGGTTCCCAAAGAGCTTTAGAACAAGGCATAGTTTTCCCTGCTGGCTCTTTGGGCGTGGGACCCACCCCCAGACATATGGCCATTTTTGGGCCTGGCGCGGCGCCAAGTGGGAAAGGGTGGCTTTGAGGCTGAAGGCAGCAGGAAAGACTGCAGCCCCGAGGTCTGTGGGGCCACGCAAGCGGTTCCCAAAGAGCTTTAGAACAAGGCATAGTTTTCCCTGCTGGCTCTTTGGCCGTGGACCAGTCTCCAGACATATGGCCATTTTTGGGCCTGGCGTGGCGCCAATTGGGAAAGGGTGGTTTTGAGTCTGAAGGCAGCAGGAAAGCCTGCAGCCCCCAGGTCTTTGGGGCTACGCAAACGGTTCCCAAAGAGCTTTAGAGAAAGGCATAGTTTTCCCTGCTGGCTCTTTGGGCGTGGGACCCATCTCCAGACATATGGCCATTATTGCGCCTGTCGCAGCGCCAAGTGGGAAAGGGTGGTTTTGAGGCTGAAGGCAGCAGGAAAGACTGCAGCCCGCAGGTCTGTGGGGCTACGCAAGCGGTTCCCAACAGCTTTATTACAAGGCATAGTTTTCCCTGCTGGCTCTTTGGGAAAGGGACCAGTCTCCAGACATATGGCCATTTTTGTGCCTGGCGCGGCGCCAAGTGGGAAAGGGTGGTTTTGAGGCTGAAGGCAGCAGTAAAGCCTGCAGCCCCTAGGTCTGTCGGGCCAAGCCAGCGGTTCCCAAAGAGCTTTAGAACAAGGCATAGTTTTCCCTGCTGGCTCTTTGGGCGTGGGACCAGTCTCCAGACATATGGCCATTTCTGTGCCTGGCGCGGCGCCAAGTGGGAAAGGGTGGTTTTGAGGCTGAAGGCAGCAGGAAAGCCTGCAGCCCCCAGGTCTGTGGGACTACACAAGCTGTTCCCAAAGAGCTTTAGAACAAGGCATAGTTTTCCCTGCTGGATCTTTGGGCGTGGGACCAATCTCCAGACATATTGCCATTTTTCGGCCTGGCGCGGCGCCAAGTGGGAAAGGGTGGTTTTGAGGCTGAAGGCAGCAGGAAAGCCTGCAGCCCCCAGGTCTGTGTGGCTACGCAAGTGGTTCCCAATGATGTTTAGAACAAAGCATAATTTTCCCTCCTACCTCTTTGGGCGTGGGACCAGTCTCCAGACATATGTAGATTTTGGAGGCTGCACCGCACCAAGTGGGAAAGGGTGCTTTTGAGGCTGAAGGCAGCAGGAAAGCCTGCAGCCCCCAGGTCTGTCGGGCCACGCAAGCGGTTCCCAAAGAGCTTTAGAACAAGGCCTAGTTTTCCCTGCTGCCTCTTTGGGCGTGGGACCCGTCTCCAGACATATGGCCATTTTCGTGCCTGGCGCGGCGCCAAGTGGGAAAGGGTGGTTTTGAGGCTGAAGGCAGCAGGAAAGACTGCAGCCCCCAGGTCTGTGGGGCTACGCAAGCGGTTCCCAAAGAGCTTTAGTACAAGGCCTAGTTTTCCCTGCTGGCTCTTTGGGCGTGGGACCCGTATCCAGACATATGGCCATTTTCGTGCCTGGCGCGGCGCCAAGTGGGAAAGGGTGGTTTTGAGGCTGAAGGCAGCAGGAAAGCCTGCAGCCCCCAGGTCTGTGGGGCTACGGAAGCGGTTCCCAAAGAGCTTTAGTACAAGGTGTAGTTTTCCGTGCTGGCTCTTTGGGAAAAAGACCAATCTCCAGCCATATGCCCATTTTTGTGCCTGGCGCGGCGCCAAGTGGGAAAGGGTGGTTTTGAGGCTGAAGGCAGCAGGAAAGCCTGCAGCCCCAATGTGTGTGGGGCCACGCAAGCGGTTCCCAAAGAGCTTTAGAACAAGGCATAGTTTTCCGGGCTGGCTCTTTGGGCGTTGCACCAGTCTCCAGACATATGGCCATTTTTGTGCCTGGCGCGGCGCCAAGTGGGAAAGGGTGGTTTTGAGGCTGAAGGCAGCAGGAAAGCCTGCAGACCCCAGGTCTGTGGGGCTACGCAAGCGGTTCCCAAAGAGCTTTAGTACAAGGCAGAGTTTTCCCTGCTGGCTCTTTGGGCGTGGGACCCATCTCCAGACATATGGCCATTTTTGTGCCTGGCGTGGCGCCAAGTGGGTAAGGGTGGTTTTGAGGCTGAAGGCGCCAGGAAAGCCTGCAGCCCGCAGGTCTGTAGGGCTACGCAAGCGGTTCCCAAAGAGCTTTAGAACAAGGCATAGTTTTCCCTGCTGGCTCTTTGGGCGTGGGACCAGTCTCCAGACATATGGCCTTTTCTGTGCCTGGCGCGGCGCCAAGTGGGAAAGGGTGGTTTTGAGGCTGAAGGCAGCAGGAAAGCCTGCAGCCCCCAGGTCTGTGGGACTACACAAGCTGTTCCCAAAGAGCTTTAGAACAAGGCATAGTTTTCCCTGCTGGCTCTTTGGGCGTGGGACCAATCTCCAGACATATGGCCATTTTTGTGCCTGGCGCGGCGCCAAGTGGGAAAGGGTGGTTTTGAGGCTGAAGGCAGCAGGAAAGCCTGCAGCCCCCAGGTCTGTGGGGCTACGCAAGTGGTTCCCAATGATGTTTAGAACAAGGCATAGTTTTCCCTGCTGACTCTTTGGGCGTGGGACCAGTCTCCAGACATATGTAGATTTTGGAGGCTGCACCGCGCCAAGTGGGAAAGGGTGGTTTTGAGGCTGAAAGCAGCAGGATAGCCTGCAGCCCCCAGGTGTGTGGGGCCACGCAAGCGGTTCCCAAAGAGCTTTAGAACAAGGCATAGTTTTCCGGGCTGGCTCTTTGGGCGTTGCACCAGTCTCCAGACATATGACAATTTTTGTGCCTGGCACAGCGCCAAGTGGGAAAGGGTGGTTTTGAGGCTGAAGGCAGCAGGAAAGCCTGCAGCCCGCAGGTCTGTGGGGCTACACAAGCTGTTCCCAAAGAGCTTTAGAACAAGGCATAGTTTTCCCTGCTGGCTCTTTGGGAAAAAGTCCAATCTCCAGCCATATGGCCATTTTTCGGCCTGGCGCGGCGCCGAGTGGGAAAGGGTGGTTTTGAGGCTGAAGGCAGCAGGAAAGCCTGCAGCCCCTAGGGCTGTGGTGCCACGCAAGCGGTTCCCAAAGAGCTTTAGAACAAGGCATAGTTTTCCGGGCTGGCTCTTTGGGCGTGGGACCAGTCTCCAAACTTATGGCCATTTCTTCTGCCTGGAGCGGCGCCAAGTGGGAAAGGGTGGTTTTGAGTCTGAAGGCAGCAGTAAAGCCTGCAGCCCCCAGGTCTGTGGGGCTACGCAAGTGGTTCCCAATGATGTTTAGAACAAGCCATAATTTTCCCTGCTGGCTCTTTGGGCGTGGGACCAGTCTCCAGACATATGGCCATTATTGTGCCTGGCGCGGCGCTAAGTGGGAAAGGGTGGTTTTGAGGCTGAAGGCAGCAGGAAAGCCTGCAGCCCCCAGGTCTGTGGGGCTACGCAAGCGGTTCCCAAGAGCTTTAGTACAAGGCATAGTTTTCCCTGCTGGCTCTTTGGGCGTGGGACCCGTCTCAAGACATATGGCCATTGCTGGGCCTGGCGCGGCGCCAAGTGGGAAAGGGTGGTTTTGAGTCTGAAGGCAGCAGTAAATCCTGCAGCCCCTAGGTCTGTGGGGCTACGCCAGCGGTTCCCAAAGAGCTTTAGAACAAGGCATAGTTTTCCCTGCTGGCTCTTTGGGCGTGGGACCCATCTCCAGACATATGGCCATTATTGTGCCTGGCGTGGCGCCAAGTGGGAAATGGTGATTTTGAGGCTGAAGGCAGAAGGAAAGCCTGCAGCTCCTAGGTCTGTGGGGCCACGCAAGCGGTTCCCAAAGAGCTTTAGAACAAGGCATAGTTTTCCCTGCTGGCTCTTTGGGCGTTGGACCAGTCTCCAGACACATGGCCATTGCTGGGCCTTGCGCGGCGCCAAGTGGGAAAGGGTGGTTTTGAGGCTGAAGGCAGCAGGAAAGCCTGCAGCCCCCAGGTCTGTGGGGCTAAGCAAGCGGTTCCCAAAGAGCTTTAGAACAAGGCACAGTTTTCCCTGCTGGATTTTTGGGCGTGGGACCCGTCTCCAGACATATGGCCATTTTTGTGCCTGGCGTGGCGCCAAGTGGGAAAGGGTGGTTTTGAGGCTGAAGGCAGCAGGCAAGCCTGCAGCCCCCAGGTCTCTGGGGCTACGCAACTGGTTCCCAATGATGTTTAGAACAAGGCATAATTTTCCCTGCTGGCTCTTTGGGCGTGGGACCAGTCTCCAGACATATGTAGATTTTGGAGGCTGCACCGCGCCAAGTGGGAAAGGGTGGCTTTGAGGCTGAAGGCAGCAGGAAAGACTGCAGCCCCGAGGTCTGTGGGGCCACGCAACTGGTTCCCAAAGAGCTTTAGAACAAGGCATAGTTTTCCCTGCTGGCTCTTTGGGCGTGGACCAGTCTCCAGACATATGTCCATTTTTGGGCCTGGCGTGGCGCCAAGTGGGAAAGGGTGGTTTTGAGTCTGAAGGCAGCAGGAAAGCCTGCAGCCCCCAGGTCTTTCGGGCTACGCAAACGGTTCCCAAAGAGCTTTAGAAAAAGGCATAGTTTTCCCTGCTGGCTCTCTGGGCGTGGGACCAGTCTCCAGACATATGGAGATTTTTGGGCCTGGCGTGGCGCCAAGTCGGAAAGGGTGGTTTTGACTCTGAAGGCACCAGGAAAGCCTGCAGCACCAAGTCTGTGGGGATACACAAGCGGTTCCCAAAGAGCTTTAGAACAAGGCATAGTTTTCCCTGCTGGCTCTTTGGGCGTGGGACCCATCCCCAGACATATGGCCATTTTTGGGCCTGGCGCGGCGCCAAGTGGGAAAGGGTGGCTTTGAGGCTGAAGGCAGCAGGAAAGCCTGCAGCCCCGAGGTCTGTGGGGCCACGCAAGCGGTTCCCAACAGCTTTATTACAAGGCATAGTTTTCCCTGCTGGCTCTTTGGGAAAGGGACCAGTCTCCAGACATATGGCCATTTTTGTGCCTGGCGCGGCGCCAAGTGGGAAAGGGTGGTTTTGAGGCTGAAGGCAGCAGGAAAGCCTGCTGCCCCCAGGTCTGTGCGACTACGCCATCGGTTCCCAAGAGCTTTAGAACAAGGCCTAGTTTTCCCTGCTGGCTCTTTCGGCGTGGGACCAATCTCCAAACATATAAGAATTTTTGGGCCTGGCGTGGCGCCAAGTGGGAAAGGGTGGTTTTGAGGCTGAAGGCAGCAGGAAAGCCTGCAGCCCCCAGGTCTGTGGGGCTACGCAAGCGGTTCCCAATGATGTTTAGAACAAGGCACAGTTTTGCCTGCTGGCTCTTTGGGCGTGGGACCAGTCTCCAGACATATGGCTATTTTTGTGCCTGGCGCGGCGCCAAGTGGGAAAGGGTGGTTTTGAGGCTGAAGGTAGCAGTAAAGCCTGCAGCCCCTAGGTCTGTGGGGCCCCGCCAGTGGTTCCCAAAGAGCTTTAGAACAAGGCACAGTTTTCCCTGCTGGCTCTTTGGGCATTGGACCAGTCTCCAGACATATGGCCATTTTTGTGCCTGGCGCGGCGCCAAGTGGGAAAGGGTGGTTTTGAGGCTGAAGGCAGCAGTAAAGCCTGCAGCCCCTAGGTCTGTCGGGCCAAGCCAGCGGTTCCCAAAGAGCTTTAGAACAAGGCATAGTTTTCACTGCTGGCTCTTTGGGCGTGGGACCCGTCTCCAGACATATGGCCATTGCTGGGCCTGGCGCGGCGCCAAGTGGGAAAGGGTGGTTTTGAGGCTGAAGGCACCAGGAAAGCCTGCAGCCCCCAGGTCTGTGGGGCTACGCAAGTGGTTCCCAAAGAGCTTTAGAACAAGGCACAGTTTTCCCTGCTGGATTTTTGGGCGTGGGACCCGTCTCCAGACATATGGCCATTTTTGTGCCTGGCGTGGCGCCAAGTGGGAAAGGGTGGTTTTGAGGCTGAAGGCAGCAGGAAAGCCTGCAGCCCCCAGGTCTGTGGGGCTACGCAAGTGATTCCCATTGATGTTTAGAACAAGGCATAATTTTCCCTGCTGACTCTTTGGGCGTGGGACCAGTCTCCAGACATATGTAGATTTTGGAGGCTGCACCGCGCCAAGTGGGAAAGGGTGGTTTTGAGGCTGAAGGCAGCAGGAAAGCCTGCAGCCCTTACGGCTGTGGGGCCAGGCAAGCGGTTCCCAAAGAGCTTTAGAACAAGGCATAGTTTTCCCTGCTGGCTCTTTGGGCGTGGGACCCGTCTCCAGACATATGGCCATTTTTGTGCCTGGCGTGGCACTAAGTGGGAAAGGGTGGTTTTGAGGCTGAAGGCAGCAGGAAAGCCTGCAGCCCCCAGGTCTGTGGTGCCACGCAAGCGGTTCCCAAAGAACTTTAGAACAAGGCATAGTTTTCCCTGCTGGCTCTTTGGGCGTGGGACCAGTCTCCAGACATATGGAGATTTTTGGGCCTGGCGTGGCGCCAAGTCGGAAAGGGTGGTTTTGACTCTGAAGGCACCAGGAAAGCCTGCAGCACCAAGTCTGTGGGGATACGCAAGCGGTTCCCAAAGAGCTTTAGAACAAGGCATAGTTTTCCCTGCTGGCTCTTTGGGCGTGGGACCCATCCCCAGACATATGGCCATTTTTGGGCCTGGCGCGGCGCCAAGTGGGAAAGGGTGGCTTTGAGGCTGAAGGCAGCAGGAAAGCCTGCATCCCCGAGGTCTGTGGGGCCACGCAAGCGGTTCCCAACAGCTTTAATACAAGGCATAGTTTTCCCTGCTGGCTCTTTGGGAAAGGGACCAGTCTCCAGACATATGGCCATTTTTGTGCCTGGCGCGGCGCCAAGTGGGAAAGGGTGGTTTTGAGGCTGAAGGCAGCAGGAAAGCCTGCTGCCCCCAGGTCTGTGCGACTACGCCATCGGTTCCCAAGAGCTTTAGAACAAGGCCTAGTTTTCCCTGCTGGCTCTTTCGGCGTGGGACCAATCTCCAGACATATAACAATTTTTGGGCCTGGCGTGGCGCCAAGTGGGAAAGGGTGGTTTTGAGGCTGAAGGCAGCAGGAAAGCCTGCAGCCCCCAGGTCTGTGGGGCTACGCAAGCGGTTCCCAATGATGTTTAGAACAAGGCACAGTTTTCCCTGCTGACTCTTTGGGCGTGGGACCAGTCTCCAGACATATGGCCATTTTTGTGCCTGGCGTGGCGCCAAGTGGGAAAGGGTGGTTTTGAGGCTGAAGGTAGCAGTAAAGCCTGCAGCCCCTAGGTCTGTGGGGCCCCGCCAGTGGTTCCCAAAGAGCTTTAGAACAAGGCACAGTTTTCCCTGCTGGCTCTTTGGGCGTGGGACCAATCTCCAGACATATGGCCATTATAGTGCCTGGTGTGGCGCCAAGTGGGAAATGGTGGTTTTGAGGCTGAAGGCAGCAGTAAAGCCTGCAGCCCCCAGGTCTGTGGTGCCACGCAAGAGGTTCCCAAAGAGATTTAGAACAACGCATAATTTTCCCTGCTGGCTCTTTGGGCGTGGGACCAGTCTCCAGACATATGTAGATTTTTGTGCCTGGTGTGGCGCCAAGTGGGAAATGGTGGTTTTGAGGCTGAAGGCAGCAGGAAAGCCTGCAGCCCCTAGGTCTGTGGGGCTACGCAAGCGGTTCCCAAAGAGCTTTAGAACAAGGCATAGTTTTCCCTGCTGGCTCTTTGGGCGTGGGACCCATCTCCAGACATATGGCCATTTTTGTGCCTGGCGCGGCGCCAATTGGGAAAGGGTGGTTTTGAGGCTGAAGGCAGCAGGAAAGCCTGCAGACCCGAGGTCTGTGCGACTACGCCATCGGTTCCCAAGAGCTTTAGTACAAGGCATAGTTTTCCCTGCTGGCTCTTTGGGCGTGGGACCAGTCTCCAGACATATGGCCATTGCTGTGCCTGGCGCGGCGCCAAGTGGGAAAGGGTGGTTTTGAGGCTGAAGGCAGCAGGAAAGCCTGCAGCCCGCAGGTCTGTGGGGCTACGCAAGCGGTTCCCAAGAGCTTTAGTGCAAGGCATAGTTTTCCCTGCTGGCTCTTCGGGCGTGGGACCAGTCTCCAGACATATGGCCATTTTTGTGCCTGGCGTGGCACCAAGTGGGAAAGGGTGGTTTTGAGGCTGAAGGCAGCAGGAAAGCCTGCAGCCCCCAGGTCTGTGGGGCCAAGCAAGCAGTTCCCAAAGAACTTTAGAACAAGGCATAGTTTTCCCTGCTGGCTCTTTGGGCGTGGGACCCATCTCCAGACATATGGCCATTTTTGTGCCTGGCGCGGCGCCAAGTGGGAAATGGTAGTTTTGAGGCTGAAGGCACCAGGAAAGCCTGCAGACCCCAGGTCTGTGGGGCTACGCAAGCGGTTCCCAAAGAGCTTTAGAACAAGGCATAGTTTTCCCTGCTGGCTCTTTGGGCGTGGGACCCATCCCCAGACATATGGCCATTTTTGGGCCTGGCGCGGCGCCAAGTGGGAAAGGGTGGTTTTGAGGCTGAAGGCAGCAGGAAAGCCTGCAGCCCCCAGGTCTGTGGGGCTACGCAAGCGGTTCCCAAGAGCTTTAGTACAAGGCATAGTTTTCCCTGCTGGCTCTTTGGGCGTGGGACCCATCTCCAGACATATGGCCATTATTGTGCCTGGCGTGGCGCCAAGTGGGAAATGGTGGCTTTGAGGCTGAAGGCAGCAGGAAAGACTGCAGCCCCGAGGTCTGTGGGGCTACGCAAGTGGTTTCCAATGATGTTTAGAACAAAGCATAATTTTCCCTGCTGGCTCTTTCGGCGTGGGACCAGTCTCAAGACATACGGCCATTATTGCGCCTGGCGCAGCGCCAAGTGGGAAAGGGTGGTTTTGAGGCTGAAGGCAGCAGGAAAGACTGCAGCCCCCAGGTCTGTGGGGCTACGCAAGCGGTTCCCAACAACTTTATTACAAGGCATATTTTTCCCTGCTGGCTCTTTGGGAAAGGGACCAGTCTCCAGACATATGGCCATTTTTGTGCCTGGCGTGGCACCAAGTGGGAAAGGGTGGTTTTGAGGCTGAAGGCAGCAGGAAAGCCTGCTGCCCCCAGGTCTGTGCGACTACGCCATCGGTTCCCAAGAGCTTTAGAACAAGGCCTAGTTTTCCCTGCTGGCTCTTTCGGCGTGGGACCAATCTCCAGACATATAACAATTTTTGTGCCTGGCGTGGCGCCAAGTGGGAAAGGGTGGTTTTGAGGCTGAAGGCAGCAGGAAAGCCTGCAGCCCCCAGGTCTGTGGGGCTACGCAAGCGGTTCCCAATGATGTTTAGAACAAGGCACAGTTTTCCCTGCTGGCTCTTTGGGCGTGGGACCAGTCTCCAGACATATGGCCATTTTTGTGCCTGGCGCGGCGCCAAGTGGGAAAGGGTGGTTTTGAGGCTGAAGGCAGCAGTAAAGCCTGCAGCCCCTAGGTCTGTGGGGCCCCGCCAGTGGTTCCCAAAGAGCTTTAGAACAAGGCACAGTTTTCCCTGCTGGCTCTTTCGGCGTGGGACCAATCTCCAGACATATGGCCATTATAGTGCCTGCCGTGGCGCCAAGTGGGAAATGGTGGTTTTGAGGCTGAAGGCAGCAGGAAAGCCTGCAGCCCGCAGGTCTGTGGTGCCACGCAAGAGGTTCCCAAAGAGCTTTAGAACAACGCATAGTTTTCCCTGCTGGCTCTTTGGGCGTGGGACCAGTCTCCAGACATATGGCCATTTTTGTGCCTGGCGCGGCGCCAAGTGGGAAAGGGTGGTTTTGAGGCTGAAGGCAGCAGGAAAGCCTGCAGACCCCATGTCTGTGCGACTACGCCATCGGTTCCCAAGAGCTTTAGTACAAGGCATAGTTTTCCCTGCTGGCTCTTTGGGAAAGGGACCAGTCTCCAGACATATGGCCATTGCTGTGCCTGGCGCGGCGCCAAGTGGGAAAGGGTGGTTTTGAGGCTGAAGGCAGCAGGAAAGCCTGCAGACCCCAGGTCTGTGGGGCTACGCAAGCGGTTCCCAAGAGCTTTAGTGCAAGGCATAGTTTTCCCTGCTGGCTCTTTGGGCGTGGGACCAGTCTCCAGACATATGGCCATTTTTGTGCCTGGCGTGGCACCAAGTGGGAAAGGGTGGTTTTGAGGCTGAAGGCAGCAGGAAAGCCTGCAGCCCCCAGGTCTGTGGGGCCACGCAAGCGGTTCCCAAAGAACTTTAGAACAGGGCATAGTTTTCCCTGCTGGCTCTTTGGGCGTGGGACCCATCTACAGACATATGGCCATTACTGTGCCTGGCGCGGCGCCAAGTGGGAAATGGTTGTTTTGAGTCTGAAGGCACCAGGAAAGCCTGCAGCACCAAGTCTGTGGGGCTACGCAAGCGGTTCCCAAAGAGCTTTAGAACAAGGCATAGTTTTCCCTGCTGGCTCTTTGGGCGTGGGACCAGTCTCCAGACATATGTAGATTTTGGAGGCTGCACCGCGCCAAGTGGGAAAGGGTGGTTTTGAGGCTGAAGGCAGCAGGAAAGCCTGCAGCCCCTAGGGCTGTGGGGCCACGCAAGCGGTTCCCAAAGAGCTTTAGAACAAGGCATAATTTTCCCTGCTGGCTCTTTGGGCGTTGGACCAGTCTCCAGACATATGGCCATTTTTGTGCCTGGCGCGGCGCCAAGTGGGAAAGGGTGGTTTTGAGGCTGAAGGCAGCAGGAAAGCCTGCAGCCCCTAGGTCTGTGGGGCTACGCAAGCGGTTCCCAAAGAGCTTTAGAACAAGGCATAGTTTTCCCTGCTGGCTCTTTGGGCGTGGGACCCATCTCCAGACATATGGCCATTTTTGTGCCTGGCGCGGCGCCAATTGGGAAAGGGTGGTTTTGAGGCTGAAGGCAGCAGGAAAGCCTGCAGACCCCAGGTCTGTGCGGCTACGCCATCGGTTCCAAAGAGCTTTAGTACAAGGCATAGTTTTCCCTGCTGGCTCTTTGGGAAAGGGACCAGTCTCCAGACATATGGCCATTGCTGTGCCTGGCGCGGCGCCAAGTGGGAAAGGGTGGTTTTGAGGCTGAAGGCAGCAGGAAAGCCTGCAGCCCCCAGGTCTGTGGGGCTACGCAAGTGGTTCCCAATGATGTTTAGAACAAGGCATAGTTTTCCCTGCTGACTCTTTGGGCGTGGGACCAGTATCAAGACATATGTAGATTCTGGAGGCTGCACCGCGCCAAGTGGGAAAGGGTGGTTTTGAGGCTGAAAGCAGCAGGATAGCCTGCAGCCCCAAGGTCTGTGGGGCCACGCAAGCGGTTCCCAAAGAGCTTTAGAACAAGGCCTAGTTTTTCCTGCTCGCTCTTTGGGCGTGGGACCAGTCTCCAGACATATGTAGATTTTGGAGGCTGCACCGTGCCAAGTGGGAAAGGGTGGTTTTGAGGCTGAAGGCAGCAGGAAAGCCTGCAGCCCCTAGGGCTGTGGGGCCACGCAAGCGGTTCCCAAAGAGCTTTAGAACAAGGAATAGTTTTCCGGGCTGGCTCTTTGGGCGTGGGACCAGCCTCCAAATTTATGGCCATTTTTGTGCCTGGCGCGGCGCCAAGTGGGAAAGGGTGGTTTTGAGGCTGAAGGCAGCAGGAAAGCCTGCAGCCCCCAGGTCTGTGGGGCCACGCAAGCTGTTCCCAAGAGCTTTAGAACAAGGCATAGTTTTCCCTGCTGGCTCTTTGAGCGTCGGACCTATCTCCAGACATATAACCATATTTGTGCCTGGCGTGGGGCCAAGTGGGAAAGGGTGGTTTTGAGGCTGAAGGCAGCAGGAAAGCCTGCAGCCCCCAGGTCTGTGGGGCTACGCAAGCGGTTCCCAAAGAGCTTTAGTACAAGGCATAGTTTTCCCTGCTGGATCTTTGGGCGTTGGACCAGTCTCCAGACATATGGCCATTTCTGTGCCTGGCACGGCGCCAAGTGGGAAAGGGTGGTTTTGAGGCTGAAGGCGGCAGGAAAGAATGCAGACCCCAGGTCTGTGGGGCTACGCAAGCGGTTCCCAAAGAGCTTTATAACAAGGCATAGTTTTCCCTGCTGGCTCTTTGGGCGTGGGACCAGTCTCCAGACATATGGCCATTTTTGTGCATGGCGTGGCGCCAAGTGGGAAAGGGTGGTTTTGAGTCTAAAGGCAGCAGGAAAGCCTGCAGCCCCCAGCTCTGTGGGGCTACGCAAGCGGTTCTCAAAGAGCTTTAGAACAAGGCATAGTTTTCCCTGCTGGATCTTTGGGCGTGGGACCCATGTCCAGACATATGGCCATTTTTGTGCCTGGTGTGGCGCCATTTGGGAAAGGGTGGTTTTGAGGCTGAAGGCAGCAGGAAAGCCTGCAGACCCCAGGTCTCTGGGGCTACGCAAGCGGTTCCCAAAGAGCTTTAGTACAAGGCATAGTTTTCCCTGCTGGCTCTTTGAGAAAGGGGCCAGTCTCCAGACATATGGCCATTGCTGTGCCTGGCACGGCGCCAAGTGGGAAAAGGTGGTTTTGAGGCTGAAGGCAGCAGGAAAGACTACAGCCCCCAGGTCTGTGGGACTACACAAGCTGTTCCCAAAGAGCTTTAGAACAAGGCATAGTTTTCCCTGCTGGCTCTTTGGGCGTGAGCCAGTGTCCAGACATATGTAGATTTTGGAGGCTGCACTGCGCCAGGTGGGAAAGGGTGGTTTTGAGGCTGAAGGCACCAGGAAAGCCTGCAGCCCCCAGGTCTGTGGGGCTACGCAAGTGGTTCCCAAAGAGCTTTAGAACAAGGCACAGTTTTCCCTGCTGGATTTTTGGGCGTGGGACCCGTCTCCAGACATATGGCCATTTTTGTGCCTGGCGTGGCGCCAAGTGGGAAAGGGTGGTTTTGAGGCTGAAGGCAGCAGGAAAGCCTGCAGCCCCCAGGTCTGTGGGGCCCCGCCAGTGGTTTCCAAAGAGCTTTAGAACAAGGCATAGTTTTCCCTGCTGGCTCTTTGGGCGTGGGACCCATCTCCAGACATATGGCCATTTTTATGCCTGGCGTGGCGCCAAGTGGGAAAGGGTGGTTTTGAGGCTGAAGGCAGCAGGAAAGCCTGCAGACCCCAGGTCTGTGGGGCTACGTAAGCCGTTCCCAAAGAGCTTTAGAACAAGGCATAGTTTTCCGGGCTGGGTCTTTGGGCGTGCGACCAATCTCCAGACATATGGCCATTTTTGTGCCTGGCGCGGCACCAAGTGGGAAAGGGTAGTTTTGAGGCTGAAGGCAGCAGGAAAGCCTGCAGCCCCTAGGTCTGTGGGATTACACAAGCTGTTCCCAAAGAGCTTTAAAACAAGGCATAGTTTTCCCTGCTGGCTCTTTGGGCGTGGGACCAGTCTCCAGAAATATGTAGATTTTAGAGGCTGCACCGCGCCATGTGGGAAAAGGTGGTTTTGAGGCTGAAGGCAGCAGGAAAGCCTGCAGCCCGTAGGGCTGTGGGGCCACGCAAGCGGTTCCCAAGAGCTTTAGAACAAGGCCTAGTTTTCCCTGCTGGCTCTTTGGGCGTGGGACCCATCTCCAGACATATGGCCATTTTTGTGCCTGGCGTGGCACCAAGTGGGAAAGGGTGGTTTTGAGGCTGAATACAGCAGGAAAGACTGCAGCCCCCAGGTCTGTGGGGCTACGCAAGTGGTTCCCAATGATGTTTAGAACAAGGCATAATTTTCCCTGCTGACTCTTTGGGCGTGCGACCAGTCTCCAGACATATGTAGATTTTTGAGGGTTGCACCGCGCCAAGTGGGAAAGGGTGGTTTTGAGGCTGAAGGCAGCAGGAAAGCCTGCAGCCCCCAAGTCTGTGGGGCTACGCAAGCGGTTCCCAAAGAGCTTTAGAACAAGGCATAGTTTTCCCAGCTGGCTCTTTGGGCGTCGGTCCAGTCTCCAGACATATGTAGATTTTGGAGGCTGCACCGCGCCAAGTGGGAAAGGGTGGTTTTGAGGCTGAAGGCAGCAGGAAAGCCTGCAGCCCCTAGGGCTGTGGGGCCACGCAAGCGGTTCCCAAAGAGCTTTAGAACAAGGCATAATTTTCCCTGCTGGCTCTCTGGGCGTGGGACCAGTCTCCAGACATATGTAGATTTTGGAGGCTGCACCGCGCCAATTGGGAAAGGGTGGTTTTGAGGCTGAAGGCAGCAGGAAAGCCTGCATCCCCTAGGGCTGTGGGGCCACGCAAGCGGTTCCCAAAGAGCTTTAGAACAAGGCATAGTTTTCCCAGCTGGCTCTTTGGGCGTGGGACCCGTCTCCAGACATATGGCCATTGCTGGGCCTGGCGTGGCACCAAGTGGGAAAGGGTGGTTTTGAGGCTGAAGGCAGGAGGAAAGCCTGCAGCCCCCAGGTCTGTGGGGCTACGGAAGTGGTTCCCAATGATGTTTAGTACAAGGCATAATTTTCCCTGCTGGCTCTTTGGGCGTGGGACCAGTCTCCAGACATATGTAGATTTTGGAGGCTGCACCGCGCCAAGTGGGAAAGGGTGGTTTTGAGGCTGAAGGCAGCAGGAAAGCCTGCAGCCCCCAGGTCTGTGGGGCTACGCAAGCGGTTCCCAAAGAGCTTTAGAACAAGGCATAGTTTTCCCTGCTGGCTCTCTGGGCGTGGGACCAGTCTCCAGACATATGTAGATTTTGGAGGCTGCACCGCGCCAAGTGGGATAGGGTGGTTTTGAGGCTGAAGGCAGCAGGAAAGCCTGCAGCCCCTAGGGCTGTGGGGCCACGCAAGCGGTTCCCAAAGAGCTTTAGAACAAGGCACATTTTTCCCTGCTGGCTCTTTGGCCGTGGGACCCATCTCCAGACATATGGCCATTTTTGTGCCTGGCGCGGCGCCAATTGGGAAAGGGTGGTTTTGAGGCTGAAGGCAGCAGGAAAGCCTGCAGACCCCAGGTCTGTGCGACTACGCCATCGGTTCCCAAGAGCTTTAGAACACGGCATAGTTTTCCCTGCTGGCTCTTTGGGCGTGGGACCAGTCTCCAGACATATGGCCATTGCTGTGCCTGGCGCGGCGCCAAGTGCGAAAGGGTGGTTTTGAGGCTGAAGGCAGCAGGAAAGCCTGCAGACCCCAGGTCTGTGGGGCTACGCAAGCGGTTCCCAAGAGCTTTAGTGCAAGGCATAGTTTTCCCTGCTGGCTCTTTGGGCGTGGGACCAGTCTCCAGACATATGGCCATTTTTGTGCCTGGCGTGGCACCAAGTGGGAAAGGGTGGTTTTCATGCTGAAGGCAGCAGGAAAGCCTGCAGCCCCCAGGTCTGTGGGGCCACGCAAGCGGTTCCCAAAGAACTTTAGAACAAGGCATAGTTTTCCGGGCTGGCTCTTTGGGCGTGCGACCAATCTCCAGACATATGGCCATTTTTGTGCCTGGCGCGGCGCCAAGTGGGAAAGGGTAGTTTTGAGGCTGAAGGCAGCAGGAAAGCCTGCAGCCCCTAGGTCTGTGGGATTACACAAGCTGTTCCCAAAGAGCTTTAGAACAAGGCATAGTTTTCCCTGCTGGCTCTCTGGGCGTGGGACCAGTCTCCAGACATATGTAGATTTTGGAGGCTGCACCGCGCCAAGTGGGAAAGGGTGGTTTTGAGTCTGAAGGCACCAGGAAAGCCTGCAGCACCAAGTCTGTGGGGCTACGCAAGCGGTTCCCAAAGAGCTTTAGAACAAGCATAGTTTTCCCTGCTGGCTCTTTGGGCGTGGGACCAGTCTCCAGAAATATGTAGATTTTGGAGGCTGCACCGCGCCAAGTGGGAAAGGGTGGTTTTGAGGCTGAAGGCAGCAGCAAAGGCTGCAGACCCCAGGTCTGTGGGGCCACGCAAGCGGTTCCCAAAGAGCTTTAGAACAAGGCATAGTTTTCCCTCCTGGCTCTTTGGGCGTGGGACCAGTCTCCAGACATATGGCCATTTTTGTGCCTGGCGTGGCACCAAGTGGGAAAGGGTGGTTTTGAGGCAGAAGGCAGCAGGAAAGCCTGCAGCACCAAGTCTGTGGGGCTACGCAAGCGGTTCCCAATGATGTTGAGAACAAGGCATAATTTTCCGTGCTGGCTCTTTGGGCGTGGGACTAATCTCCAGACATATGGCCATTATTGTGCCTGGCGTGGCGCCAAGTGGGAAAGGGTGGTTTTGAGGCTGAAGGCAGCAGGAAAGACTGCAGCCCCCAGGTCTGTGGGGCCACGCAAGCGGTTCCCAAAGAGCTTTAGAACAAGGCATAATTTTCCCTGCTGGCTCTTTGGGCGTCGCACCCATCTCGAGACATATGGCCATTATTGTGCCTGGCGTGGCGCCAAGTGGGACAGGGTGGTTTTGAGGCTGAAGGCAGCAGGAAAGCCTGCAGACCCCAGGTCTGTGGGGCTACGCAAGCGGTTCCCAAGAGCTTTAGAACAAGGCATAGTTTTCCCTGCTGGCTCTTTGGGCGTGGGACCAGTCTCCAGACATATGGCCATTTTTGTGCCTGGCGTGGCACCAAGTGGGAAAGGGTGGTTTTGAGGCTGAAGGCAGCAGGAAACCCTGCAGCCCCCAGGTCTGTGGAGCCACGCAAGCGGTTCCCAAAGAGCTTTAGAACAAGGCATAGTTTTCCCTGCTGGCTCTTTGGGCGTGCGACCCATCTCCAGACATATGGCCATTTTTGTGCCTGGCGTGGCGCCAAGTGGGAAAGGGTGGTTTTGAGGCTGAAGGCACCAGGAAAGCATGCAGCACCAAGTCTGAGGGGCTACGCAAGCGGTTCCCAAAGAGCTTTAGAACAAGGCATAGTTTTCCCTGCTGGCTCTTTGGGCGTGGGACCAGTCTCCAGAAATATGTAGATTTTGGAGGCTGCACCGCGCCAAGTGGGAAAGGTTGGTTTTGAGGCTCAGGCAGCAGGAAAGCCTGCAGCCCCTAGGGCTGTGGGGACAGGCGAGCAGTTCCCAAAGAGCTTTAGAACAAGGCATAGTTTTCCCTGCTGGCTCTTTGGGCGTGGGACCCGTCTCCAGACATATGGCCATTGCTGGGCCTGGCGCGGCGCCAAGTGGGACAGGGTGGTTTTGAGGCTGAAGGCAGCAGGAAAGCCGGCAGACCCCAGGTCTGTGAGGCCACGCAAGCGGTTCCCAAAGAGCTTTAGAACAAGGCATAGTTTTCCCTGCTGGCTCTTTGGGCGTGGGACCCATCTCCAGACATATGGCCATTTTTGTGCCTGGCGCGGCGCCAAGTGGGAAAGGGTGGTTTTGAGGCTGAAGGCAGCAGGAAAGACTGCAGCCCCCAGGTCTGTCCGGCTACGCAAGCAGTTCCCAAAGAGCTTTAGAACAAGGCATAGTTTTCCCTGCTGGCTCTTTGGGCGTGGGACCAGTCTCCAGACATATGGATATTTTGGAGGCTGCACCGCGCCAAGTGGGAAAGGGTGGTTTTGAGGCTGAAGGCAGCAAGAAAGCCTGCAGCCCCCAGGTCTGTGGGGCCACGCAAGTGGTTCCCAAGAGCTTTAGTACAAGGCATAGTTTTCCCTGCTGGCTCTTTGGGAAAGGGACCAGTCTCCACACATATGGCCATTTCTGTGCCTGGCGCGGCGCCAAGTGGGAAAGGGTGGTTTTGAGGCTGAAGGCAGCAGGAAATCCTGCAGCCCCCAGGTCTGTGGGGCTACGCAAGCCGTTCCCAAAGAGCTTTAGAACAAGGCATAGTTTTCCGGGCTGGATCTTTGGGCGTGCGACCAATCTCCAGACATATGGCCATTTTTGTGCCTGGCGCGGCGCCAAGTGGGAAAGGGTAGCTTTGAGGCTGAAGGCAGCAGGAAAGCCTGCAGCCCCTAGGGCTGTGGGGCCACGCAAGCGGTTCCCAAAGAGCTTTAGAACAAGGCATAGTTTTCCCTGCTGGCTCTCTGGGCGTGGGACCAGTCTCCAGACATATGTAGATTTTGGAGGCTGCACCGCGCCAAGTGGGAAAGGGTGGTTTTGAGGCTGAAGGCAGCAGGAAAGCCTGCAGCCCCTAGGGCTGTGGGGCCACGCAAGCAGTTCCCAAAGAGCTTTAGAAAAAGGCATAGTTTTCCCTGCTGGCTCTTTGGGCGTGGGACCCGTCTCCAGACATATGGCCATTGCTGGGCCTGGCGTGGCACCAAGTGGGAAAGGGTGGTTTTGAGGCTGAAGGCAGCAGGAAAGCCTGCAGCCCCCAGGTCTGTGGGGCTACGCAAGCGGTTCCCAAAGAGCTTTAGAACAAGGCATAGTTTTCCCTGCTGGCTCTTTGGGCGTGGGACCAGTCTCCAGACATATGTAGATTTTGGAGGCTGCACCGCGCCAAGTGGGAAAGGGTGGTTTTGAGTCTGAAGGCACCAGGAAAGCCTGCAGCACCAAGTCTGTGGGGCTACGCAAGCGGTTCCCAAAGAGCTTTAGAACAAGCATAGTTTTCCCTGCTGGCTCTTTGGGCGTGGGACCAGTCTCCAGAAATATGTAGATTTTGGAGGCTGCACCGCGCCAAGTGGGAAAGGGTGGTTTTGAGGCTGAAGGCACCAGGAAAGCCTGCAGCCCCCAGGTCTGTGGGGCCACGCAAGCGGTTCCCAAAGAGCTTTAGAACAAGGCATAGTTTTCCCTGCTGGCTCTTTGGGCGTGGGACCAGTCTCCAGACATATGGCCATTTTTGTGCCTGGCGTGGCACCAAGTGGGAAAGGGTGGTTTTGAGGCTGAAGGCAGCAGGAAAGCCTGCAGCACCAAGTCTGTGGGGCTACGCAAGCGGTTCCCAAAGAGCTTTAGAACAAGGCATAGTTTTCCCTGCTGGCTCTTTGGGCCTGGGACCCATCTCCAGACATATGGCCATTGCTGGGCCTGGCGTGGCACCAAGTGGGAAAGGGTGGTTTTGAGGCTGAAGGCAGCAGGAAAGCCTGCAGCCCCTAGGTCTGTGGGGCCACGCCATCGGTTCCCAAAGAGCTTTAGAACAAGGCATAGTTTTCCCTGCTGGCTCTTTGGGCGTGGGACCCATCTACAGACATATGGCCATTATTGTGCCTGGCGTGGCGCCAAGTGGGAAAGGGTGGTTTTGAGGCTGAAGGCAGCAGGAAAGACTGCAGCCCCCAGGTCTGTGGGGCCACACAAGCGGTTCCCAAAGAGCTTTAGAACAAGGCATAGTTTTCCCTGCTTGCTCTTTGGGCGTGGGACCAGTCTCCAGACATATGTAGATTTTGGAGGCTGCACCGCGCCAAGTGGGAAAGGGTGGTTTTGAGTCTGAAGGCACCAGGAAAGCCTGCAGCCCCTAGGGCTGTGGGGACAGGCGAGCGGTTCTCAAAGAGCTTTAGAACAAGGCATAGTTTTCCCTGCTGGCTCTTTGGGCGTGGGACCCGTCTCCAGACATATGGCCATTGCTGGGCCTGGCGCGGCGCCAAGTGGGACAGGGTGGTTTTGAGGCTGAAGGCAGCAGTAAAGCCTGCAGCCCCTAGGTCTGTGGGGCCACGCCAGCGGTTCCCAAAGAGCTTTAGAACAAGGCATAGTTTTCACTGCTGGCTCTTTGGGCGTGGGACCCGTCTCCAGACATATGGCCATATTTGTGCCTGGCGCGGCGCCAAGTGGGAAAGGGTGGTTTTGAGGCTGAAGGCAGCAGGAAAGCCTGCAGCCCACAGGTCTGTGGGGCCACGCAAGCGGTTCCCAAAGAGCTTTAGAACAAGGCATAATTTTCCGTTCCTGGCTCTTTGGGCGTGGGACTTATCTCCAGACATATGGCCATTATTGTGCCTGGCGTGGCGCCAAGTGGGAAAGGGTGGTTTTGAGGCTGAAGGCAGCAGGAAAGACTGCAGCCCCCAGGTCTGTGGGGCTACGCAAGCGGTTCCCAAAGAGCTTTAGAACAAGGCATAGTTTTCCCTGCTGGATCTTTGGGCGTGGGACCCGTTTCCAGACATATGTAGATTTTGGAGGCTGCACCGCACCAAGTGGGAAAGGGTGGTTTTGAGGCTGAAGGCAGCAGGAAAGCCTGCAGCCCCTACGGCTGTGGGGCCAGGCGAGCGGTTCCCAAAGAGCTTTAGAACAAGGCATAGTTTTCCCTGCTGGCTCTTTGGGCGTGGGACCCATCTCCAGACATATGGCCATTGATGGGCCTGGCGCGGCGCCAAGTGGGAAAGGGTGGTTTTGAGGCTGAAGGCAGCAGGAAATCCGGCAGACCCCAGGTCTGTGAGGCCACGCAAGCGGTTCCCAAAGAGCTTTAGAACAAGGCATAGTTTTCCCTGCTGGCTCTTTGGGCGTCGGACCCATCTCCAGACATATGGCCATTACTGGGCCTGGCGTGGCGCCAAGTGGGAAAGGGTAGCTTTGAGGCTGAAGGCAGCAGCAAAGGCTGCAGACCCCAGGTCTGTGGGGCTACGCATGCGGTTCCCAAGAGCTTTAGAACAAGGCATAGTTTTCCCTGCTGGCTCTTTGGGCGTGGGACCAGTCTCCAGACATATGGCCATTTTTGTGCCTGGCGTGGCACCAAGTGGGAAAGGGTGGTTTTGAGGCTGAAGGCAGCAGGAAAGCCTGCAGCCCCCAGGTCTGTGGGGCCACGCAAGCGGTTCCAAAGAGCTTTAGAACAAGGCATAGTTTTCCCTGCTGGATCTTTGGGCGTGGAACCCATCTACAGACATATGGCCATTAATGTGCCTGGCGTGGCGCCAAGTGGGAAAGGGTGGTTTTGAGGCTAAAGACAGCAGGAAAGATTGCAGCCCCCAGGTCTGTGGGGCCACGCAAGCGGTTCCCAAAGAGCTTTAGAACAAGGCATAGTTTTACCTGCTGGCTCTTTGGGCGTGTGACCAGTCTCCAGACATATGTAGATTTTGGAGGCTGCACCGCGCCAAGTGGGAAAGGGTGGTTTTGAGGCTGAAGGCAGCAGGAAAGCGTCCAGCCCCTAGGGCTGTGGGGCCACGCCAGCGGTTCCCAAAGAGCTTTAGAACAAGGCATAGTTTTCACTGCTGGCTCTTTGGGCGTGGGACCCGTCTCCAGACATATGGCCATATTTGTGCCTGGCGCGGCGCCAAGTGGGAAAGGGTGGTTTTGAGGCTGAAGGCAGCAGGAAAGCCTGCAGCCCCTAGGGCTGTGGGGCCACGCAAGCGGTTCCCAAAGAGCTTTAGAACAAGGCATAATTTTCCCTGCTGGCTCTTTGGGCGTGGGAATAATCTCCAGACATATGGCCATTATTGTGCCTGGCGTGGCGCCTAGTGGGACAGGGTGGTTTTGAGGCTGAAGGCAGCAGGAAAGCCTGCAGACCCCAGGTCTGTGGGGCTACGCAAGCGGTTCCCAAGAGCTTTAGTACAAGGCATAGTTTTCCCTGCTGGCTCTTTGGGCGTGGGACCAGTCTCAAGACATATGGCCATTTTTGTGCCTGGCGTGGCACCAAGTGGGAAAGAGTGGTTTTGAGGCTGAAGGCAGCAGGAAAGCCTGCAGCCCCCAGGTCTGTGGGGCCACGCAAGCGGTTCCCAAAGAGCTTTACAACAAGGCATAGTTTTCCCTGCTGGCTCTTTGGGCGTGGGACCCATCTCCAGACATATGGCCATTTTTGTGCCTGGCGTGGCGCCAAGTGGGAAAGGGTGGTTTTGAGTCTGAAGGCACCAGGAAAGCCTGCAGCACCAAGTCTGTGGGGCTACGCAAGCGGTTCCCAAAGAGCTTTAGAACAAGGCTTAGTTTTCCCTGCTGGCTCTTTGGGCGTCGGTCCAGTCTCCAGACATATGTAGATTTTGGAGGCTGCACCGCGCCAAATGGGAAAGGGTGGTTTTGAGGCTGAAGGCAGCAGGAAAGCCTGCAGCCCCTAGGGCTGTGGGGCCACGCAAGCGGTTCCCAAAGAGCTTTAGAACAAGGCATAATTTTCCCTGCTGGCTCTTTGGGCGTGGGACCCGTCTCCAGACATATGGCCATTGCTGGGCCTGGCGTGGCACCAAGTGGGAAAGGGTGGTTTTGAGGCTGAAGGCAGCAGTAAAGCCTGCAGCCCCTAGGTCTGTGGGGCCACGCCAGCGGTTCCCAAAGAGCTTTAGAACAAGGCATAGTTTTCCCTGCTGGCTCTTTGGGCGTGGGACCCATCTACAGACATATGGCCAGGAAGCCCAGGAAGCCTGGGTGATTTTCAAGAAGGAAGTCTTAAAGGCGCAGGAGCAGGCTGTCCCCATGTGCCAGAAGACAAGCCGTCGGGGAAAAAGGCCGGCCTGGCTAAACAGGGAGCTAGTGTTACAACTTCGGGAAAAAAAGAGGATCTATGGCCTCTGGAAGGAAGGGCAGGCCACTCAAGACGACTACAAAGAGGTAGTGAAGCTATGTAGGGAAAAAATCAGGAGGGCCAAAGCCCAGCTGGAGCTAAACCTGGCTTCTGTTGTCAAGGACAACAAAAAAAGCTTCTATAAATATATTAGCAATAGGAAGAGGACTAAGGATTATCTCTGTCCTCTAGTAGATGGGGCCGGCAACATAGTGACCAAGGATGAGGAAAACGCTGAGGTACTTAATGAAGTCTTTGCCTCAGTCTTCAGCAGTAGGACCAGTTGTTCCCTGAGCACCCAGACCCCTGAACTAGAAGACAGGGATGGGGAGCAGACTGAAGCCCCTCTAATCCAAAGGGAAATGGTGAGGGACCTGCTTCAGCACCTGGAGGTGAACAAATCTATGGGGCCGGATGGGATCCACCCAAGGGTATTGAAAGAGCTGGCGGAGGTGCTCGCCGGGCCACTTGGTATCATTTATGAGCAGTCCTGGACAACCGGAGAGGTCCCAGCTGACTGGAGGTTAGCAAATGTGACACCCATCCACAAGAAGGGCCGGAAGGAGGATCCGGGGAACTACAGGCCAGTCAGTCTGACCTCGGTGCCTGGGAAGGTCATGGAACAGATCCTCCTCAGTGCCATTACACGGCACATGCAGGAGAACAGGGTGATCAGGCCCAGTCAGCATGGGTTTGTGAAGGGCAGGTCATGCCTATCAAACCTAATATCCTTCTATGATAAGGTGACCCACTTAGTGGATGAGGGAAAAGCTGTGGATGTTATCTACTTGGATTTTTGCAAAGCTTTTGACACTGTTTCCCACAGCATTCTCCTGGAGAAACTGGCTGCTCATGGCCTGGACAGGTGTACTCTGCGCTGGGTAAAAAACTGGCTGGATGGCCGTGCCCAGAGAGTGGTGGTAAATGGAGTTAAATCCAGTTGGTGTCCAGTCACAAGTGGTGTCCCCCAGGGTTCGGTGCTGGGGCCGGTTCTCTTTAATATCCTTATCAATGATCTGGATGAAGGGATTGAATGCACCCTCAGTAAGTTCGCAGATGACACTAAACTGGGCGGGCGTGTTGATCTGCTTGAGGGTAGGTTAGCTCTGCAGAGGGATCTGGACAGGCTGGACCGATGGGCTGTGACCAATGGTATGAGGTTCAACAAGGCCAAGTGCCGGGTCCTGCACTTGGGTCACAACAACCCCATGCAGTGCTACAGGATTGGGGCAGAATGGCTTGAAAGCAGCTCGACAGAAAAGGACTTGGGAGTGTTGGTTGACAGCCGGCTGAATATGAGCCAGCAGTGTGCCCAGGTGGCCAAGAAGGCCAACAGCATCCTAGCCTGTATCAGGAATAGTGTGGTGAGCCGGACTAGGGAAGTGATCATCCCCCTGTACTCGGCACTGGTGAGGCCCCACCTCGAGTACTGCGTTCAGTTTTGGGCCCCTCGCTACAGGAGGGACATTGAGGTGTTGGAGCGTGTCCAGAGAAGGGCTACAAAGCTGGTGAGGGGCCTGGAGGACAAACCTTATGAGGAACGACTGAGGGAGCTGGGGTTGTTTAGCCTGGAGAAGAGGAGGCTGAGGGGAGACCTTATCACCCTCTACAACTACCTGAAAGGAGGTTGTAGAGACATGGGGGCTGACCTCTTCTCCCTGGTGACAAGTGATAGGACGAGGGGAAACGGGTTCAAGTTACGTCAGGGGAGGTTTAGATTAGATATTAGGAGACATTTTTTCACTGAAAGGGTTATTAAACATTGGAATAGGCTGCCCAGGGAGGTGGTGGATTCACCATCTCTGGAGGTGTTTAAAAAAAGGGTAGATGGGGCACTGAGGGACATGGTTTAGAAGTGGCTCTTGTCAGGGTAGGCTAAAGGTTGGACTCGATGATCTTAAAGGTCCCTTCCAACCTCAACAATTCTATGATTCTATGATTCTATGAATATTGTGCCTGGCGTGGCGCCAAGTGGGAAAGGGTGGTTTTGAGGCTGAAGGCAGCAGGAAAGACTGCAGCCCCCAGGTCTCTGGGGCCACGCCAGCGGTTCCCAAGAGCTTTAGTACAAGGCATAATTTTCCCTGCTGGATCTTTGGGCGTGGGACTAATCTCCAGACATATGGCCATATTTGTGCCTGGCGTGGCGCCAAGTGGGAAAGGGTGGTTTTGAGGCTGAAGGCACCAGGAAAGCCTGCAGCACCAAGTCTGTGGGGCCACGCAAGCGGTTCCCAAAGAGCTTTAGAACAAGGCATAGTTTTACCTGCTGGCTCTTTGGGCGTGGGACCAGTCTCTAGACATATGTAGATTTTGGAGGCTGCACCGCACCAAGTGGGAAAGGGTGGTTTTGAGGCTGAAGGCAGCAGGAAAGCCTGCAGCCCCTACGGCTGTGGGGCCACGCAAGCGGTTCCCAAAGAGCTTTAGAACAAGGCATAGTTTTCCCTGCTGGCTCTTTGGGCGTGGGACCAGTCTCCAGACATATGGCCATTTTTGTGCCTGGCGCGGCGCCAAGTGGGAAAGGGTGGTTTTGAGGCTGAAGGCAGCAGGAAAGCCTGCAGCCCCCAGGTCTGTGGGGCTACGCAAGCGGTTCCCAAGAGCTTTAGTACAAGGCATAGATTTCCCTGCTGGCTCTTTGGGCGTGGGACCAGTCTCCAGACATATGGCCATTTTTGTGCCTGGCGCGGCGCCAAGTGGGAAAGGGTGGTTTTGAGGCTGAAGGCAGCAGGAAAGCCTGCAGCCCTTAGGTCTGTGGGGCCACGCCAGCGGTTCCCAAAGAGCTTTAGAACAAGGCATAGTTTTCCCTGCTGGCTCTTTGGGCGTGGGACCCATCTCCAGACATATGGCCATTTTTGTGCCTGGCGTGGCGCCAAGTGGGAAAGGGTGGTTTTGAGGCTGAAGGCAGCAGGAAAGCCTGCAGCCCTTAGGTCTGTGGGGCTACGCAAGCGGTTCCCAAAGAGCTTTAGAACAAGGCATAGTTTTCCCTGCTGGCTCTTTGAGCGTGGGACCCATCTCCAGACATATGGCCATTTTTGTGCCTGGCGTGGCGCCAAGTGGGAAAGGGTGGTTTTGAGGCTGAAGGCAGCAGGAAAGCCTGCAGCCCCCAGGTCTGTGGGGCTACGCAAGAGGTTCCCAATGATGTTTAGAACAAGGCATAATTTTCCCTGCTGACTCTTTGGGCGTGGGACCAGTCTCCAGACATATGTAGATTTTGGAGGCTGCACCGCGCCAAGTAGGAAAGGGTGGTTTTGAGGCTGAAGGCAGCAGGAAAGCCTGCAGCCCCAAGGTGTGTGGGGCCACGCAAGCGGTTCCCAAAGAGCTTTAGAACAAGGCATAGTTTTCCGGGCTGGCTCTTTCGGCGTTGGACCAGTCTCCAGACATATGGCCATTGCTGTGCCTGGCGCGGCGCCAAGTGGGAAAGGGTGGTTTTGAGGCTGAAGGCAGCAGGAAAGCCTGCAGACCCCAGGTCTGTGGGGCCACGCAAGCCGTTCCCAAAGAGCTTTAGAACAAGGCATAAATTTCCCTGCTGGCTCTTTGGGCGTGGGACTAATCTCCAGACATATGGCCATTATTGTGCCTGGCGTGGCGCCAAGTGGGAAAGGGTGGTTTTGAGGCTGAAGGCAGCAGGAAAGCCTGCAGACCCCAGGTCTGTGGGGCTACGCAAGCGGTTCCCAAGAGCTTTAGTACAAGGCATAGTTTTCCCTGCTGGCTCTTTGGGCGTGGGACCAGTCTCCAGACATATGGCCATTTTTGTGCCTGGCGTGGCGCCAAGTGGGAAAGGGTGGTTTTGAGGCTGAAGGCAGCAGGAAAGACTGCAGCCCCCAGGTCTGTGGGGCCACGCAAGCGGTTCCCAAAGAGCTTTAGAACAAGGCATAGTTTTCCCTGCTGGATCTTTGGGCGTGGGACCAGTCTCCAGACATATGTAGATTTTGGAGGCTGCACCGCGCCAAGTGGGAAAGGCCGGTTTTGAGGCTGAAGGCAGCAGGAAAGCCTGTAGCACCCAGGTCTGTGGGCCTACGGAAGCGGTTCCCAAAGAGCTTTAGAACAAGGCATAGTTTTCCCTGCTGGCTCTTTGGGCGTGGGACCCATCTACAGACATATGGCCATTATTGTGCCTGGCGTGGCGCCAAGTGGGAAAGGGTGGTTTTGAGGCTGAAGGCAGCAGGAAAGACTGCAGCCCCCAGGTCTGTGGGGCCACGCAAGCGGTTCCCAAAGAGCATTAGAACAAGGCATAGTTTTCCCTCATGGCTCTTTGGGCGTGGGACCTGTCTCCAGACATAAGGCCGTTTTTGTGCCTGGCGTGGCACCAAGTGGGACAGGGTGGTTTTGAGGCTGAAGGCAGCAGCAAAGCCTGCAGACCCCAGGTCTGTGGGGCTACGCAAGCGGTTCCCAAGAGCTTTAGTACAAGGCATAGTTTTCCCTCCTGGCTCTTTGGGCATGGGACCAGTCTCCAGACATATGGCCATTTTTGTGCCTGGCGTGGCGCCAAGTGGGAAAGGGTGGTTTTGAGGCTGAAGGCAGCAGGAAAGCCTGCAGCCCCCAGGTCTGTGGGGCCACGCAAGCGGTTCCCAAAGAGCTTTAGAACAAGGCACAGTTTTCCCTGCTGGCTCTTTGGGCATGGGACCAGTCTCCAGACATATGTAGATTTTGGAGGCTGCACCGCGCCAAGTGGGAAAGGGTGGTTTTGAGGCTGAAGGCAGCAGGAAAGCCTGCAGCCCCTACGGCTGTGGGGCCACGCAAGCGGTTCCCAAAGAGCTTTAGAACAAGGCATAGTTTTCCCTGCTGGCTCTTTGGGCGTGGGACCCGTCTCCAGACATATGGTCATTGCTGTTCCTGGCGCGGCGCCAAGTGGGAAAGGGTGGTTTTGAGGCTGAAGGCAGCAGGAAAGCCTGCAGACCCCAGGTCTGTGGGGCCACGCAAGCGGTTCCCAAAGAGCTTTAGAACAAGGCATAATTTTCCCTGCTGGCTCTTTGGGCGTGGGACTAATCTCCAGACATATGGCCATTATTGTGCCTGGCGTGGCGCCAAGTGGGACAGGGTGGTTTTGAGGCTGAAGGCAGCAGGAAAGCCTGCAGACCCCAGGTCTGTGGGGCTACGCAAGCGGTTCCTAAGAGCTTTAGAACAAGGCATAGTTTTCCCTTCTGGCTCTTTGGGCGTGGGACCCATCTCCAGACTAATGGCCATTTTTGTGCCTGGCGTGGCACCAAGTGGGAAAGGGTGGTTTTGAGGCTGAAGGCAGCAGGAAAGACTGCAGCCCCCAGGTCTGTGGGGCCACGCAAGCGGTTCCCAAAGAGCTTTAGAACAAGGCATAGTTTTCCCTGCTGGATCTTTGGGCGTGGGACCAGTCTCCAGACATATGTAGATTTTGGAGGCTGCACCGCGCCAAGTAGGAAAGGGTGGTTTTGAGTCTGAAGGCAGCAGGAAAGCCTGCAGCCCCAAGGTGTGTGGGGCCACGCAAGCGGTTCCCAAAGAGCTTTAGAACAAGGCATAGTTTTCCGGGCTGGCTCTTTCGGCGTTGGACCAGTCTCCAGACATATGGCCATTGCTGTGCCTGGCGCGGCGCCAAGTGGGAAAGGGTGGTTTTGAGGCTGAAGGCAGCAGGAAAGCCTGCAGACCCCAGGTCTTTGGGGCCACGCAAGCCGTTCCCAAAGAGCTTTAGAACGAGGCATAAATTTCCCTGCTGGCTCTTTGGGCGTGGGACTAATCTCCAGACATATGGCCATTATTGTGCCTGGCGTGGCGCCAAGTGGGAAAGGGTGGTTTTGAGGCTGAAGGCAGCAGGAAAGCCTGCAGACCCCAGGTCTGTGGGGCTACGCAAGCGGTTCCCAAGAGCTTTAGTACAAGGCATAATTTTCCCTGCTGGCTCTTTGGGCGTGGGACCAGTCTCCAGACATATGGCCATTTTTGTGCCTGGCGTGGCGCCAAGTGGGAAAGGGTGGTTTTGAGGCTGAAGGCAGCAGGAAAGACTGCAGCCCCCAGGTCTGTGGGGCCACGCAAGCGGTTCCCAAAGAGCTTTAGAACAAGGCATAGTTTTCCCTGCTGGATCTTTGGGCGTGGGACCAGTCTCCAGACATATGTAGATTTTGGAGGCTGCACCGCGCCAAGTGGGAAAGGCTGGTTTTGAGGCTGAAGGCAGCAGGAAAGCCTGCAGCCCCTAGGTCTGTGGGGCCACGCCAGAGGTTCCCAAAGAGCTTTAGAACAAGGCATAGTTTTCCCTGCTGGCTCTTTGGGCGTGGGACCCATCTACAGACATAAGGCCATTATTGTGCCTGGCGTGGCGCCAAGTGGGAAAGGGTGGTTTTGAGGCTGAAGGCAGCAGGAAAGACTGCAGCCCCCAGGTCTGTGGGGCCACGCAAGCCGTTCCCAAAGAGCTTTAGAACAAGGCATAGTTTTCCCTGCTGGATCTTTGGGCGTGGGACCAGTCTCCAGACATATGGCCGTTTTTGTGCCTGGCGTGGCACCAAGTGGGACAGGGTGATTTTGAGGCTGAAGGCAGCAGCAAAGCCTGCAGACCCCAGGTCTGTGGGGCTACGCAAGCGGTTCCCAAGAGCTTTAGTACAAGGCATAGTTTTCCCTGCTGGATCTTTGGGCATGGGACCAGTCTCCAGACATATGGCCATTTTTGTGCCTGGCGTGGCGCCAAGTGGGAAAGGGTGGTTTGAGGCTGAAGGCAGCAGGAAAGCCTGCAGCCCCCAGGTCTGTGGGGCCACTCAAGCGGTTCCCAAAGAGCTTTAGAACAAGGCACAGTTTTTCCTGCTGGCTCTTTGGGCGTGGGACCAGTCTCCAGACATATGTAGATTTTGGAGGCTGCACCGCGCCAAGTGGGAAAGGGTGGTTTTGAGGCTGAAGGCAGCAGGAAAGCCTGCAGCCCCTACGGCTGTGGGGCCAGGCGAGCGGTTCCCAAAGAGCTTTAGAACAAGGCATAGTTTTCCCTGCTGGCTCTTTGGGCGTGGGACCCGTCTCCAGACATATGGCAATTGCTGTTCCTGGCGCGGCGCCAAGTGGGAAAGGGTGGTTTTGAGGCTGAAGGCAGCAGGAAAGCCTGCAGACCCCAGGTCTGGGGGCCACGCAAGCGGTTCCCAAAGAGCTTTAGAACAAGGCATAATTTTCCCTGCTGGCTCTTTGGGCGTGGGACCAATCTCCAGACATATGGCCATTATTGTGCCTGGCGTGGCGCCAAGTGGGACAGGGTGGTTTTGAGGCTGAAGGCAGCAGGAAAGCCTGCAGACCCCAGGTCTGTGGGGCCACGCAAGCGGTTCCCAAAGAGCTTTAGAACAAGGCATAGTTTTCCCTGCTGGCTCTTTGGGCGTGGGACCAGTCTCCAGACATATGTAGATTTTGGAGGCTGTACCGCGCCAAGTAGGAAAGGGTGGTTTTGAGGCTGAAGGCAGCAGGAAAGCCTGCAGCCCCAAGGTGTGTGGGGCCACGCAAGCGGTTCCCAAAGAGCTTTAGAACAAGGCATAGTTTTCCGGGCTGGCTCTTTGGGCGTTGGACCAGTCTCCAGACATATGGCCATTGCTGTGCCTGGCGCGGCGCCAAGTGGGAAAGGGTGATTTTGAGGCTGAAGGCAGCAGGAAAGCCTGCAGACCCCAGGTCTTTGGGGCCACGCAAGCCGTTCCCAAAGAGCTTTAGAACGAGGCATAAATTTCCCTGCTGGCTCTTTCGGCGTGGGACTAATCTCCAGACATATGGCCATTATTGTGCCTGGCGTGGCGCCAAGTGGGAAAGGGTGGTTTTGAGGCTGAAGGCAGCAGCAAAGCCTGCAGACCCCAGGTCTGTGGGGCTACGCAAGCGGTTCCCAAGAGCTTTAGTACAAGGCATAGTTTTCCCTGCTGGATCTTTGGGCATGGGACCAGTCTCCAGACATATGGCCATTTTGTGCCTGGCGTGGCGCCAAGTGGGAAAGGGTGGTTTTGAGGCTGAAGGCAGCAGGAAAGCCTGCAGCCCCCAGGTCTGTGGGGCCACGCAAGCGGTTCCCAAAGAGCTTTAGAACAAGGCACAGTTTTCCCTGCTGGCTCTTTGGGCGTGGGACCCATCTCCAGACATATGGTCATTGCTGTTCCTGGCGCGGCGCCAAGTGGGAAAGGGTGGTTTTGAGGCTGAAGGCAGCAGGAAAGCCTGCAGACCCCAGGTCTGTGGGGCCACGCAAGCGGTTCCCAAAGAGCTTTAGAACAAGTCACAGTTTTCCCTCCTGGCTCTTTGGGCGTGGGACTAATCTCCAGACATATGGCCATTATTGTGCCTGGCGTGGCGCCAAGTGGGACAGGGTGGTTTTGAGGCTGAAGGCAGCAGGAAAGCCTGCAGACCCCAGGTCTGTGGGGCTAGGCAAGCGGTTCCTAAGAGCTTTAGTACAAGGCATAGTTTTCCCTTCTGGCTCTTTGGGCGTGGGACCCATCTCCAGACATATGGCCATTTTTGTGCCTGGCGTGGCGCCAAGTGGGAAAGGGTGGTTTTGAGGCTGAAGGCAGCAGGAAAGACTGCAGCCCCCAGGTCTGTGGGGCCACGCAAGCGGTTCCCAAAGAGCTTTAGAACAAGGCATAGTTTTCCCTGCTGGCTCTTTGGGCGTGGGACCCGTCTCCAGACATATGGCCATTGCTGGGCCTGGCGTGGCGCCAAGTGGGAAAGGGTGGTTTTGAGGCTGAAGGCAGCAGGAAAGCCTGCAGCACCAAGTCTGTGGGGCTACGCAAGCGGTACCCAAAGAGCTTTAGAACAAGGCATAGTTTTCCCTGCTGGCTCTTTGGGCGTGGGACCCATCCCCAGACATATGGCCATTGCTGGGCCTGGCGCGGCGCCAAGTGGGAAAGGGTGGTTTCGAGGCTGAAGGCACCAGGAAAGCCTGCAGACCCCAGGTCTGTGGGGCTACGCAAGCGGTTCCCAAGAGCTTTAGTACAAGGCATAGTTTTCCCTGCTGCCTCTTTGGGCGTTGGACAAGTCTCCAGACATATGGCCATTTTTGTGCCTGGCGTGGCGCCAAGTGGGAAAGGGTGGTTTTGAGTCTGAAGGCACCAGGAAAGCCTGCAACACCAAGTCTGTGGGGCTACGCAAGCTGTTCCCAAAGAGCTTTAGAACAAGGCATAGTTTTCCCTGCTGGCTCTTTGGGCGTGGGACCAGTCTCCAGACATATGGATATTTTGGAGGCTGCACCGCGCCAAGTGGGAAAGGGTGGTTTTGAGGCTGAAGGCAGCAGGAAAACCTGCAGCCTCTAGGTCTGTGGGGCCACGCCAGCGGTTCCCAAAGAGCTTTAGAACAAGGCATAGTTTTCCCTGCTGGCTCTTTGGGCGTGGGACCCATCTACAGACATATGGCCATTATTGTGCCTGGCGTGGCGCCAAGTGGGAAAGGGTGGTTTTGAGGCTGAAGGCAGCAGGAAAGCCTGCAGCCCCCAGGTCTGTGGGGCCACGCAAGCGGTTCCCAAAGAGCTTTAGAACAAGGCATAGTTTTCCCTCCTGGCTCTTTGGGCGTGGGACCAGTCTCCAGACATATGGCCGTTTTTGTGCCTGGCGTGGCACCAAGTGGGACAGGGTGGTTTTGAGGCTGAAGGCAGCAGCAAAGCCTGCAGACCCCAGGTCTGTGGGGCTACGCAAGCGGTTCCCAAGAGCTTTAGTACAAGGCATAGTTTTCCCTGCTGGATCTTTGGGCATGGGACCAGTCTCCAGACATATGGTCATTTTTGTGCCTGTCGTGGCGCCAAGTGGGAAAGGGTGATTTTGAGGCTGAAGGCAGCAGGAAAGCCTGCAGCCCCCAGGTCTGTGGGGCCACGCAAGCGGTTCCCAAAGAGCTTTAGAACAAGGCACAGTTTTCCCTGCTGGCTCTTTGGGCATGGGACCAGTCTCCAGACATATGTAGATTTTGGAGGCTGCACCGCGCCAAGTGGGAAAGGGTGGTTTTGAGGCTGAAGGCAGCAGGAAAGCCTGCAGCCCCTACGGCTGTGGGGCCAGGCGAGCGGTTCCCAAAGAGCTTTAGAACAAGGCATAGTTTTCCCTGCTGGCTCTTTGGGCGTGGGACCCATCTCCAGACATATGGTCATTGCTGTTCCTGGCGCGGCGCCAAGTGGGAAAGGGTGGTTTTGAGGCTGAAGGCAGCAGGAAAGCCTGCAGACCCCAGGTCTGTGGGGCCACGCAAGCGGTTCCCAAAGAGCTTTAGAACAAGGCATAATTTTCCCTGCTGGCTCTTTGGGCGTGGGACTAATCTCCAGACATATGGCCATTATTGTGCCTGGCGTGGCGCCAAGTGGGACAGGGTGGTTTTGAGGCTGAAGGCAGCAGGAAAGCCTGCAGACCCCAGGTCTGTGGGGCTACGCAAGCGGTTCCTAAGAGCTTTAGTACAAGGCATAGTTTTCTTTTCTGGCTCTTTGGGCGTGGGACCCATCTCCAGACATATGGCCATTTTTGTGCCTGGCGTGGCGCCAAGTGGGAAAGGGTGGTTTTGAGGCTGAAGGCAGCAGGAAAGACTGCAGCCCCCAGGTCTGTGGGGCCACGCAAGAGGTTCCCAAAGAGCTTTAGAACAAGGCATAGTTTTCCCTCCTGGCTCTTTGGGCGTGGGACCAGTCTCCAGACATATGGCCGTTTTTGTGCCTGGCGTGGCACCAAGTGGGACAGGGTGGTTTTGAGGCTGAAGGCAGCAGCAAAGCCTGCAGACCCCAGGTCTGTGGGGCTACGCAAGCGGTTCCCAAGAGCTTTAGTACAAGGCATAGTTTTCCCTGCTGGATCTTTGGGCATGGGACCAGTCTCCAGACATATGGCCATTTTTGTGCCTGGCGTGGCGCCAAGTGGGAAAGGGTGGTTTTGAGGCTGAAGGCAGCAGGAAAGCCTGCAGCCCCCAGGTCTGTGGGGCCACGCAAGCGGTTCCCAAAGAGCTTTAGAACAAGGCACAGTTTTCCCTGCTGGCTCTTTGGGCATGGGACCAGTCTCCAGACATATGTAGATTTTGGAGGCTACACCGCGCCAAGTGGGAAAGGGTGGTTTTGAGGCTGAAGGCAGCAGGAAAGCCTGCAGCCCCTACGGCTGTGGGGCCAGGCGAGCGGTTCCCAAAGAGCTTTAGAACAAGGCATAGTTTTCCCTGCTGGCTCTTTGGGCGTGGGACCCATCTCCAGACATATGGTCATTGCTGTTCCTGGCACGGCGCCAAGTGGGAAAGGGTGGTTTTGAGGCTGAAGGCAGCAGGAAAGCCTGCAGACCCCAGGTCTGTGGGGCCACGCAAGCGGTTCCCAAAGAGCTTTAGAACAAGGCATAATTTTCCCTCCTGGCTCTTTGGGCGTGGGACTAATCTCCAGACATATGGCCATTATTGTGCCTGGCGTGGCGCCAAGTGGGACAGGGTGGTTTTGAGGCTGAAGGCAGCAGGAAAGACTGCAGCCCCCAGGTCTGTGGGGCCACGCAAGCGGTTCCCAAAGAGCTTTAGAACAAGGCATAGTTTTCCCTGCTGGCTCTTTGGGCGTGGGACCCGTCTCCAGACATATGGCCATTGCTGGGCCTGGCGTGGCGCCAAGTGGGAAAGGGTGGTTTTGAGGCTGAAGGCAGCAGGAAAGCCTGCAGCACCAAGTCTGTGGGGCTACGCAAGCGGTACCCAAAGAGCTTTAGAACAAGGCATAGTTTTCCCTGCTGGCTCTTTGGGCGTGGGACCCATCCCCAGACATATGGCCATTCCTGGGCCTGGCGCGGCGCCAAGTGGGAAAGGGTGGTTTTGAGGCTGAAGGCACCAGGAAAGCCTGCAGACCCCAGGTCTGTGGGGCTACGCAAGCGGTTCCCAAAGAGCTTTAGAACAAGGCATACTTTTCCCTGCTGGCTCTTTGGGCGTTGGACCAGTCTCCAGACATGTGGCCATTTTTGTGCCTGGCGTGGCGCCAAGTGGGAAAGGGTGGTTTTGAGGCTGAAGGCAGCAGGAAAGCCTGCAGACCCCAGGTCTGTGGGGCTACGCAAGCGGTTCCCAAAGAGCTTTAGAACAAGGCATAGTTTTCCCTGCTGGCTCTTCGGGCGTGGGACCAGTCTCCACACATTTGGCCATTTTTGTGCCTGGCGTGGCGCCAAGTGGGAAAGGGTGGTTTTGAGGCTGAAGGCAGCAGGAAAGCCTGCAGCCCCAAGGTGTGTGGGGCCACGCAAGCGGTTCCCAAAGAGCTTTAGAACAAGGCATAGTTTTCCGGGCTGGCTCTTTGGTCGTTAGACCAGTCTCCAGACATATGGCCATTGCTCTGCCTGGCGCGGCGCCAATTGGGAAAGGGTGGTTTTGAGGCTGAAGGCAGCAGGAAAGCCTGCAGACCCCAGGTCTCTGGGGCCATGCAAGCGGTTCCCAAAGAGCTTTAGAACAAGGCATAAATTTCCCTGCTGGCTCTTTGGGCGTGTGACCAGTCTCCAGACATATGTAGATTTTGGAGACTGCACCGCGCCAAGTGGGAAAGGGTGGTTTTGAGGCTGAAGGCAGCACGAAAGCCTGCAGCCCCTAGGGCTGTGGGACCAGGCAAGCGGTTCCGAAAGAGCTTTAGAACAAGGCATAGTTTTCCCTGCTGGCTCTTTGGGCGTGGGACCAGTCTCCAGACATATGGCCATTTTTGTGCCTGGCGCGGCGCCAAGTGGGAAAGGGTGTTTTTTAGGCTGAAGGCAGCAGGAATGCCTGCAGCCCCCAGGTCTGTAGGGCCACGCAAGCGGTTCCCAAAGAGCTTTAGAACAAGGCATAGTTTTCCCTGATGGCTCTTTGGGCGTGGGACCAGTCTCAAGACATATGTAGATTTTGGAGGCTGCACCGCGCCAAGTGGGAAAGGGTGGTTTTGAGGCTGAAGGCAGCAGGAAAGCCTGCAGCCCCTAGGGCTGTGGGGCCACGCCAGCGGTTCCCAAAGAGCTTTAGAACAAGGCATAGTTTTCCCTGCTGGCTCTTTGGGCGTGGGACTCATATACAGACATATGGCCATTATTGTGCCTGGCGTGGCGCCAAGTGGGAAAGGGTGGTTTTGAGGCTGAAGGCAGCAGGAAAGCCTGCAGCCCCCAGGTCTGTGGGGCCACGCAAGCGGTCCCAAAGAGCTTTAGAACAAGGCATAGTTTTCCCTGCTGGCTCTTTGGGCGTGGGACCAGTCTCCAGACATATGTAGATTTTGGAGGCTGCACCGCGCCAAGTGGGAAAGGGTGGTTTTGAGGCTGAAGGCAGCAGGAAAGCCTGCAGCCCCTAGGGCTGTGGGGCCAGGCAAGAGGTTCCCAAAGAGCTTTAGAACAAGGCATAGTTTTCCCTGCTGGCTCTTTGGGCGTGGGACCCGTCTCCAGACATATGGCCATTTTTGTGCCTGGCGTGGCACCAAGTGGGAAAGGGTGGTTTTGAGGCTGAAGGCACTAGGAAAGCCTGCAGCCCCCAGGTCTGTGGGGCCACGCAAGCAGTTCCCAAAGAACTTTAGAACAAGGCATAGTTTTCCCTGCTGGCTCTTTGGGCGTGGGACCAGTCTCCAGACACATGTAGATTTTGGAGGCTGCACCGCGCCAAGTGGGAAAGGGTGGTTTTGAGGCTGAAGGCAGCAGGAAAGCCTGCAGCCCCCAGGTCTGTGGGGCTACGCAAGCGGTTCCCAAAGAGCTTTAGAACAAGGCATAGTTTTCCCTGCTGGCTCTTCGGGCGTGGGACCCATCTCCAGACATGTGGCCATTTTTGTGCCTGGCGTGGCGCCAAGTGGGAAAGGGTGGTTTTGAGGCTGAAGGCAGCAGGAAAGCCTGCAGACCCCAGGTCTGTGGGGCTACGCAAGCGGTTCCCAAAGAGCTTTAGAACAAGGCATAGTTTTCCCTGCTGGCTCTTCGGGCGTGGGACCAGTCTCCACACATTTGGCCATTTTTGTTCCTGGCGTGGCGCCAAGTGGGAAAGGGTGGTTTTGAGGCTGAAGGCAGCAGGAAAGCCTGCAGCCCCAAGGTGTGTGGGGCCACGCAAGCGGTTCCCAAAGAGCTTTAGAACAAGGCATAGTTTTCCGGGCTGGCTCTTTGGTCGTTAGACCAGTCTCCAGACATATGGCCATTGCTCTGCCTGGCGCGGCGCCAATTGGGAAAGGGTGGTTTTGAGGCTGAAGGCAGCAGGAAAGCCTGCAGACCCCAGGTCTCTGGGGCCATGCAAGCGGTTCCCAAAGAGCTTTAGAACAAGGCATAAATTTCCCTGCTGGCTCTTTGGGCGTGGGACCCATCTACAGACATATGGCCATTATTGTGCCTGGCGTGGCGCCAAGTGGGAAAGGGTGGTTTTGAGGCTGAAGGCACCAGGAAAGCCTGCAGCCCCCAGGTCTGTGGGGCCACGCAAGCGGTTCCCAAAGAGCTTTAGAACAAGGCATAGTTTTCCCTGCTGGCTCTTTGGGCGTGTGACCAGTCTCCAGACATATGTAGATTTTGGAGACTGCACCGCGCCAAGTGGGAAAGGGTGGTTTTGAGGCTGAAGGCAGCACGAAAGCCTGCAGCCCCTAGGGCTGTGGCACCAGGCAAGCGGTTCCGAAAGAGCTTTAGAACAAGGCATAGTTTTCCCTGCTGGCTCTTTGGGCGTTGGACCAGTCTCCAGACATATGGCCATTTTTGTGCCTGGCGCGGCGCCAAGTGGGAAAGGGTGTTTTTTAGGCTGAAGGCAGCAGGAATGCCTGCAGCCCCCAGGTCTCTAGGGCCACGCAAGCGGTTCCCAAAGAGCTTTAGAACAAGGCATAGTTTTCCCTGATGGCTCTTTGGGCGTGGGACCAGTCTCAAGACATATGTAGATTTTGGAGGCTGCACCGCGCCAAGTGGGAAAGGGTGGTTTTGAGGCTGAAGGCAGCAGGAAAGCCTGCAGCCCCTAGGGCTGTGGGGCCACGCCAGCGGTTCCCAAAGAGCTTTAGAACAAGGCATAGTTTTCCCTGCTGGCTCTTTGGGCGTGGGACTCATATACAGACATATGGCCATTATTGTGCCTGGCGTGGCGCCAAGTGGGAAAGGGTGGTTTTGAGGCTGAAGGCAGCAGGAAAGCCTGCAGCCCCCAGGTCTGTGGGGCCACGCAAGCGGTTCCCAAAGAGCTTTAGAACAAGGCATAGTTTTCCCTGCTGGCTCTTTGGGCGTGGGACCAGTCTCCAGACATATGTAGATTTTGGAGGCTGCACCGCGCCAAGTGGGAAAGGGTGGTTTTGAGGCTGAAGGCAGCAGGAAAGCCTGCAGCCCCCAGGTCTGTGGGGCCACGCAAGCGGTTCCCAAAGAGCTTTAGAACAAGGCATAGTTTTCCCTGCTGGCTCTTTGGGCGTGGGACCCGTCTCCAGACATATGGCCATTTTTGTGCCTGGCGTGGCACCAAGTGGGAAAGGGTGGTTTTGAGGCTGAAGGCACTAGGAAAGCCTGCAGCCCCCAGGTCTGTGGGGCCACGCAAGCAGTTCCCAAAGAACTTTAGAACAAGGCATAGTTTTCCCTGCTGGCTCTTTGGGCGTGGGACCAGTCTCCAGACACATGTAGATTTTGGAGGCTGCACCGCGCCAAGTGGGAAAGGGTGGTTTTGAGGCTGAAGGCAGCAGGAAAGCCTGCAGCCCCTAGGTCTGTGGGGCCACGCCAGCGGTTCCCAAAGAGCTTTAGAACAAGGCATAGTTTTCCCTGCTGGCTCTTTGGGCGTGGGACCCATCTACAGACATATGGGCATTCTTGTGCCTGGCGTGGCGCCAAGTGGGAAAGGGTGGTTTTGAGGCTGACGGCAGCAGGAAAGCCTGCAGCCCACAGGTCTGTGGGGCTACGCAAGTGGTTCCCAATGATGTTTAGAACAAGGCATAATTTTCCCTGCTGACTCTTTGGGCGTGGGACCAGTCTCCAGACATATGTAGATTTTGGAGGCTGCACCGCGCCAAGTGGGAAAGGGTGGTTTTGAGGCTGAAGGCAGCAGGAAAGCCTGCAGCCCCAAGGTGTGTGGGGCCACGCAAGCGGTTCCCAAAGAGCTTTAGAACAAGGCATAGTTTTCCGGGATGGCTCTTTGGTCGTTAGACCAGTCTCCAGACATATGGCCATTGCTGTGCCTGGCGCGGCGCCAATTGGGAAAGGGTGGTTTTGAGGCTGAAGGCAGCAGGAAAGCCTGCAGACCCCAGGTCTGTGGGGCCACGCAAGCGGTTCCCAAAGAGCTTTAGAACAAGGCATAGTTTTCCCTGCTGGCTCTTTGGGCGTGGGACTAATCTCCAGACATATGGCCATTATTGTGCCTGGCGTGGCGCCAAGTGGGACAGGGTGGTTTTGAGGCTGAAGGCAGCAGGAAAGCCTGGAGCCCCTAGGGCTGTGGGGCCAGGCAAGCGGTTCCCAAAGAGCTTTAGAACAAGGCATAGTTTTCCCTGCTGGATCTTTGGGTGTGGGACCCGTCTCCAGACATATGGCCATTGCTGGGCCTGGCGCGGCACCAAGTGGGAAAGGGTGGTTTTGAGGCTGAAGGCAGCAGGAAAGCCTGCAGCCCCCAGGTCTGTGGGGCTACGCAAGCGGTTCCCAAAGAGCTTTAGAACAAGGCATAGTTTTCCCTGCTGGCTCTTTGGGCGTGGGACCAGTCTCCAGACATATGTAGATTTTGGAGGCTGCACCACGCCAAGTGGGAAAGGGTGGTTTTGAGGCTGAAGGCAGCAGGAAAGCCTGCAGCCCCTACGGCTGTGGGGCCAGGCGAGCGGTTCCCAAAGAGCTTTAGAACAAGGCATAATTTTCCCTCCTGGCTCTTTGGGCGTGGGACTAATCTCCAGACATATGGCCATTATTGTGCCTGGCGTGGCGCCAAGTGGGACAGGGTGGTTTTGAGGCTGAAGGCAGCAGGAAAGCCTGCAGCCCCCAGGTCTGTGGGGCTACGCAAGTGGTTCCCAAGAGCTTTAGTACAACGCATAGTTTTCCCTGCTGGCTCTTTGGGCCTGGGACCAGTCTCCAGACATATGGCCATTTTTGTGCCTGGCGTGGCGCCAAGTGGGAAAGGGTGGTTTTGAGGCTGAAGGCAGCAGGAAAGCCTGCAGCCCCCAAGTCTGTGGGGCCACGCAAGCGGTTCCCAAAGAGATTTAGAACAAGGCATAGTTTTCCCTGCTGGCTCTTTGGGTGTGGGACCCATCACCAGACATATGGCCATTTTTGTGCCTGGCGTGGCGCCATGTGGGAAAGGGTGGTTTTGAGTCTGAAGGCACCAGGAAAGCCTGCAGCACCAAGTCTGTGGGGCTACGCAAGCGGTTCCCAAAGAGCTTTAGAACAAGGCATAGTTTTCCTTGCTGGCTCTTTGGGCGTGGGACCAGTCTCCAGACATATGTAGATTTTGGAGGCTGCACCGCGCCCAGTGGGAAAGGGTGGTTTTGAGGCTGAAGGCAGCAGGAAAGCCTGCAGCCCCTAGGGCTGTGGGGCCACGCAAGCGGTTCCCAAAGAGCTTTAGAAAAAGGCATAATTTTCCCTGCTGGCTCTTTGGGCATGGGACCCGTCTCCAGACATATGGCCATTGCTGGGCCTGGCGTGGCGCCAAGTGGGAAAGGGTGGTTTTGAGGCTGAAGGCAGCAGGAAAGCTTGCAGCACCAAGTCTGTGGGGCTACGCAAGCGGTTCCCAAAGAGCTTTAGAACAAGGCATAGTTTTCCCTGCTGGCTCTTTGGGCGTGGGACCCATCTACAGACATATGGCCATTATTGTGCCTGGCGTGGCGCCAAGTGGGAAAGGGTGGTTTTGAGGCTGACGGCAGCAGGAAAGCCTGCAGCCCACAGGTCTGTGGGGCTACGCAAGTGGTTCCCAATGATGTTTAGAACAAGGCATAATTTTCCCTGGTGAATCTTTGGGCGTGGGACCAGTCTCCAGACATATGTAGATTTTGGAGGCTGCACCGCGCCAAGTGGGAAAGGGTGGTTTTGAGGCTGAAGGCAGCAGGAAAGCCTGCAGCCCCAAGGTGTGTGGGGCCACGCAAGCGGTTCCCAAAGAGCTTTAGAACAAGGCATAGTTTTCCGGGCTGGCTCTTTGGTCGTTAGACCAGTCTCCAGACATATGGCCATTGCTGTGCCTGGCGCGGCGCCAATTGGGAAAGGGTGGTTTTGAGGCTGAAGGCAGCAGGAAAGCCTGCAGACCCCAGGTCTGTGGGGCCACGCAAGCGGTTCCCAAAGAGCTTTAGAACAAGGCATAAATTTCCCTGCTGGCTCTTTGGGCGTGGGACTAATCTCCAGACATATGGCCATTATTGTGCCTGGCGTGGCGCCAAGTGGGACAGGGTGGTTTTGAGGCTGAAGGCAGCAGGAAAGCCTGGAGCCCCTACGGCTGTGGGGCCAGGCGAGCGGTTCCCAAAGAGCTTTAGAACAAGGCATAATTTTCCCTGCTGGCTCTTTGGGCGTGTGACCCGTCTCCAGACATACGGTCATTGCTGTTCCTGGCACGGCGCCAAGTGGGAAAGGGTGGTTTTGAGGCTGAAGGCAGCAGGAAAGCCTGCAGCCCCTAGGGCTCTGGGGCCAGGCGAGCGGTTCCCAAAGAGCTTTAGAACAAGGCATAGTTTTCCCTGCTGGCTCTTTGGGCGTGGGACCAGTCTCCAGACATATGGCCATTGCTGTGCCAGGCGTGGCGCCAAGTGGGAAAGGGTGGTTTTGAGGCTGAAGGCAGCAGGAAAGCCTGCAGCACCAAGTCTGTGGGGCTACGCAAGCGGTTCCCAAAGAGCTTTAGAACAAGGCACAGTTTCCCCTGCTGGCTCTTTGGGCATGGGACCAGTCTCCAGACATATGTAGATTTTGGAGGCTGCACCGCGCCCAGTGGGAAAGGGTGGTTTTGAGGCTGAAGGCAGCAGGAAAGACTGCAGCCCCTAGGGCTGTGGGGCCACGCAAGCGGTTCCCAAAGAGCTTTAGAAAAAGGCATAATTTTCCCTGCTGGCTCTTTGGGCGTGGGACCCGTCTCCAGACATATGGCCATTGCTGGGCCTGGCGTGGCGCCAAGTGGGAAAGGGTGGTTTTGAGGCTGAAGGCAGCAGGAAAGCCTGCAGACCCCAGGTCTGTGGGGCCACGCAAGCGGTTCCCAAGAGCTTTAGTACAAGGCATAGTTTTCCCTGCTGGCTCTTTGGGCGTTGGACCAGTCTCCAGACATATGGCCATTGCTGGGCCTGGCGCGGCGCCAAGAGGGAAAGGGTGTTTTTGAGGCTGAAAGCAGCAGGAATGCATGCAGCCCCCAGGTCTGTGGTGCCACACAAGCGGTTCCCAAACAGCTTTAGAACAAGGCATAGTTTTCCCTGCTGGCTCTTTTGGCGTGGCACCAATCTCCAGACATATGGCCATTTTTGTGCCTGGCGTGGCGCCAAGTGGGAAAGGGTGGTTTTGAGTCTGAAGGCACCAGGAAAGCCTGCAGCACAAAGTCTGTGGGGCTACGCAAGCGGTTCCCAAAGAGCTTTAGAACAAGGCATAGTTTTCCCTGCTGGCTCTTTGGGCGTGGGACCAGTCTCCAGACATATGTAGATTTTGGAGGCTGCACCGCGCCAAGTGGGAAAGGGTGGTTTTGAGGCTGAAGGCAGCAGCAAAGCCTGCAGACCCCAGGTCTGTGGGGCTACGCAAGCGGTTCCCAAGAGCTTCAGTACAAGGCATAGTTTTCCCTGCTGGCTCTTTGGGCGTGGGACCAGTCTCCAGACATATGGCCATTTTTGTGCCTGGCGTGGCGCCAAGTGGGAAAGGGTGGTTTTGAGGCTGAAGGCACCAGGAAGGCCTGCAGCACCCAGGTCTGTGGGGCCACGCAAGCGGTTCCAAAAGAGCTTTAGAACAAGGCATAGTTTTCCCTGCTGGCTCTTTGGGCGTGGGACCAGTCTCCAGACATATGTAGATTTTGGAGGCTGCACCGCGCCAAGTGGGAAAGGGTGGTTTTGAGGCTGAAGGCAGCAGTAATGCATGCAGCCCCTAGGGCTGTGGGACCAGGCAAGCGGTTCCCAAAGAGCTTTAGAACAAGGCATAGTTTTCCCTGCTGGATCTTTGGGCGTGGGACCCGTCTCCAGACATATGGCCATTTTTGTGCCTGGCGTGGCACCAAGTGGGAAAGGGTGGTTTTGAGGCTGAAGGCAGCAGGAAAGCCTGCAGCACCAAGTCTGTGGGGCTACGCAAGCGGTTCCCAAAGAGCTTTAGAACAAGGCATAGTTTTCACTGCTGGCTCTTTGGGCGTGTGACCCGTCTCCAGACATATGTAGATTTTGGAGGCTGCACTGCGCCAAGTGGGAAAGGGTGGTTTTGAGGCTGAAGGCAGCAGGAAAGCCTGCAGCCCCTAGGGCTGTGGGACCAGGCAAGCGGTTCCCAAAGAGCTTTAGAACAAGGCATAGTTTTCCCTGCTGGCTCTTTGGGCGTCGGACCCGTCTCCAGACATATGGCCATTGCTGGGCCTGGCGTGGCGCCAAGTGGGAAAGGGTGGTTTTGAGGCTGAAGGCAGCAGGAAAGCCTGCAGCCCCCAGGTCTGTGGGGCTACGCAAGCGGTTCCCAAGAGCTTTAGTACAACGCATAGTTTTCCCTGCTGGCTCTTTGGGCCTGGGACCAGTCTCCAGACATATGGCCATTTTTGTGCCTGGCGTGGCGCCAAGTGGGAAAGGGTGTTTTTGAGGCTGAAGGCAGCAGGAAAGCCTGCAGCCCCCAAGTCTGTGGGGCCACGCAAGCGGTTCCCAAAGTAATTTAGAACAAGGCATAGTTTTCCCAGCTGGCTCTTTGGGTGTGGGACCAGTCTCCAGACATATGTAGATTTTGGAGGCTGCACCGCGCCCAGTGGGAAAGGGTGGTTTTGAGGCTGAAGGCAGCAGGAAAGCCTGCAGCCCCTAAGGCTGTGGGGCCACGCAAGCGGTTCCCAAAGAGCTTTAGAAAAAGGCATAATTTTCCCTGCTGGCTCTTTGGGCATGGGACCCGTCTCCAGACATATGGCCATTGCTGGGCCTGGCGTGGCGCCAAGTGGGAAAGGGTGGTTTTGAGGCTGAAGGCAGCAGGAAAGCCTGCAGCACCAAGTCTGTGGGGCTACGCAAGCGGTTCCCAAAGAGCTTTAGAACAAGGCATAGTTTTCCCTGCTGGCTCTTTGGGCGTGGGACCCATCTCCAGACATATGTAGATTTTGGAGGCTGCACCGCGCCAAGTGGGAAAGGGTGGTTTTGAGGCTGAAGGCAGCAGGAAAGCCTGTAGCCCCTACGGCTGTGGGGCCAGGCGAGCGGTTCCCAAAGAGCTTTAGAACAAGGCATAGTTTTCCCTGCTGGCTCTTTGGGCGTGTGACCCGTCTCCAGACATACGGTCATTGCTGTTCCTGGCACGGCGCCAAGTGGGAAAGGGTGGTTTTGAGGCTGAAGGCAGCAGGAAAGCCTGCAGACCCCAGGTCTGTGGGGCCACGCAAGCGGTTCCCAAAGAGCTTTAGAACAAGGCATAATTTTCCCTCCTGGCTCTTTGGGCGTGGGACTAATCTCCAGACATATGGCCATTTTTGTGCCTGGCGCGGCGCCAAGTGGGAAAGGGTGGTTTTGAGGCTGAAGGCAGCAGTAATGCATGCAGCCCCTAGGGCTGTGGGACCAGGCAAGCGGTTCCCAAAGAGCTTTAGAACAAGGCATAGTTTTCCCTGCTGGATCTTTGGGCGTGGGACCCGTCTCCAGACATATGGCCATTTTTGTGCCTGGCGTGGCACCAAGTGGGAAAGGGTGGTTTTGAGGCTGAAGGCAGCAGGAAAGCCTGCAGCACCAAGTCTGTGGGGCTACGCAAGCGGTTCCCAAAGAGCTTTAGAACAAGGCATAATTTTCCCTGCTGGCTCTTTGGGCGTGGGACCAGTCTCCAGACATATGTAGATTTTGGAGGCTGCACCGCGCCAAGTGGGAAAGGGTGGTTTTGAGGCTGAAGGCAGCAGGAAAGCCTGCAGCCCCTAGGGCTGTGGGACCAGGCAAGCGGTTCCCAAAGAGCTTTAGAACAAGGCATAGTTTTCCCTGCTGGCTCTTTGGGCGTCGGACCCGTCTCCAGACATATGGCCATTGCTGGGCCTGGCGTGGCGCCAAGTGGGAAAGGGTGGTTTTGAGGCTGAAGGCAGCAGGAAAGCCTGCAGCACCAAGTCTGTGGGGCTACGCAAGCGGTTCCCAAAGAGCTTTAGAACAAGGCATAGTTTTCCCTGCTGGCTCTTTGGGCGTGGGACCAGTCTAGAGACATATGTAGATTTTGGAGGCTGCACCGCGCCAAGTGGGAAAGGGTGGTTTTGAGGCTGAAGGCAGCAGGAAAGCCTGCAGCCCCTACGGCTGTGGGGCCAGGCGAGCGGTTCCCAAAGAGCTTTAGAACAAGGCATAGTTTTCCCTGCTGGCTCTTTGGGCGTGGGACCAGTCTCCAGACATATGGTCATTGCTGTTCCTGGCGCGGCGCCAAGTGGGAAAGGGTGGTTTTGAGGCTGAAGGCAGCAGGAAAGCCTGCAGACCCCAGGTCTGTGGGGCCACGCAAGCGGTTCCCAAAGAGCTTTAGAACAAGGCATAATTTTCCCTCCTGGCTCTTTGGGCGTGGGACTAATCTCCAGACATATGGCCATTATTGTCCCTGGCGTGGCGCCAAGTGGGACAGGGTGGTTTTGAGGCTGAAGGCAGCAGGAAAGCCTGCAGCCCCCAGGTCTGTGGGGCTACGCAAGCGGTTCCCAAGAGCTTTAGTACAACGCATAGTTTTCCCTGCTGGCTCTTTGGGCCTGGGACCAGTCTCCAGACATATGGCCATTTTTGTGCCTGGCGTGGCGCCAAGTGGGAAAGGGTGTTTTTGAGGCTGAAGGCAGCAGGAAAGCCTGCAGCCCCCAAGTCTGTGGGGCCACGCAAGCGGTTCCCAAAGTAATTTAGAACAAGGCATAGTTTTCCCAGCTGGCTCTTTGGGTGTGGGACCAGTCTCCAGACATATGTAGATTTTGGAGGCTGCACCGCGCCCAGTGGGAAAGGGTGGTTTTGAGGCTGAAGGCAGCAGGAAAGCCTGCAGCCCCTAGGGCTGTGGGGCCACGCAAGCGGTTCCCAAAGAGCTTTAGAAAAAGGCATAATTTTCCCTGCTGGCTCTTTGGGCGTGGGACCCGTCTCCAGACATATGGCCATTGCTGGGCCTGGCGTGGCGCCAAGTGGGAAAGGGTGGTTTTGAGGCTGAAGGCAGCAGGAAAGCCTGCAGCACCAAGTCTGTGGGGCTACGCAAGCGGTTCCCAAAGAGCTTTAGAACAAGGCATAGTTTTCCCTGCTGGCTCTTTGGGCGTGGGACCCATCTCCAGACATATGGCCATTGCTGGGCCTGGCGCGGCGTCAAGTGGGAAAGGGTGGTTTTGAGGCTGAAGGCAGCAGGAAAGCCTGCAGACCCCAGGTCTGTGGGGCCACGCAAGCGGTTCCCAAGAGCTTTAGTACAAGGCATAGTTTTCCCTGCTGGCTCTTTGGGCGTTGGACCAGTCTCCAGACATATGGCCATTGCTGGGCCTGGCGCGGCGCCAAGAGGGAAAGGGTGTTTTTGAGGCTGAAGGCAGCAGGAATGCATGCAGCCCCCAGGTCTGTGGTGCCACGCAAGCGGTTCCCAAACAGCTTTAGAACAAGGCATAGTTTTCCCTGCTGGCTCTTTTGGCGTGGCACCAATCTCCAGACATATGGCCATTTTTGTGCCTGGCGTGGCGCCAAGTGGGAAAGGGTGGTTTTGAGTCTGAAGGCACCAGGAAAGCCTGCAGCACAAAGTCTGTGGGGCTACGCAAGCGGTTCCCAAAGAGCTTTAGAACAAGGCATAGTTTTCCCTGCTGGCTCTTTGGGCGTGGGACCAGTCTCCAGACATATGTAGATTTTGGAGGCTGCACCGCGCCAAGTGGGAAAGGGTGGTTTTGAGGCTGAAGGCAGCAGCAAAGCCTGCAGACCCCAGGTCTGTGGGGCTACGCAAGCGGTTCCCAAGAGCTTCAGTACAAGGCATAGTTTTCCCTGCTGGCTCTTTGGGCGTGGGACCAGTCTCCAGACATATGGCCATTTTTGTGCCTGGCGTGGCGCCAAGTGGGAAAGGGTGGTTTTGAGGCTGAAGGCACCAGGAAAGCCTGCAGCACCCAGGTCTGTGGGGCCACGCAAGCGGTTCCAAAAGAGCTTTAGAACAAGGCATAGTTTTCCCTGCTGGCTCTTTGGGCGTGGGACCAGTCTCCAGACATATGTAGATTTTGGAGGCTGCACCGCGCCAAGTGGGAAAGGGTGGTTTTGAGGCTGAAGGCAGCAGGAAAGCCTGCAGCCCCTACGGCTGTGGGGCCAGGCGAGCGGTTCCCAAAGAGCTTTAGAACAAGGCATAGTTTTCCCTGCTGGCTCTTTGGGCGTGTGACCCGTCTCCAGACATACGGTCATTGCTGTTCCTGGCACGGCGCCAAGTGGGAAAGGGTGGTTTTGAGGCTGAAGGCAGCAGGAAAGCCTGCAGACCCCAGGTCTGTGGGGCCACGCAAGCGGTTCCCAAAGAGCTTTAGAACAAGGCATAATTTTCCCTCCTGGCTCTTTGGGCGTGGGACTAATCTCCAGACATATGGCCATTTTTGTGCCTGGCGCGGCGCCAAGTGGGAAAGGGTGGTTTTGAGGCTGAAGGCAGCAGTAATGCATGCAGCCCCTAGGGCTGTGGGACCAGGCAAGCGGTTCCCAAAGAGCTTTAGAACAAGGCATAGTTTTCCCTGCTGGATCTTTGGGTGTGGGACCCGTCTCCAGACATATGGCCATTTTTGTGCCTGGCGTGGCACCAAGTGGGAAAGGGTGGTTTTGAGGCTGAAGGCAGCAGGAAAGCCTGCAGCACCAAGTCTGTGGGGCTACGCAAGCGGTTCCCAAAGAGCTTTAGAACAAGGCATAATTTTCCCTGCTGGCTCTTTGGGCGTGGGACCAGTCTCCAGACATATGTAGATTTTGGAGGCTGCACCGCGCCAAGTGGGAAAGGGTGGTTTTGAGGCTGAAGGCAGCAGGAAAGCCTGCAGCCCCTAGGGCTGTGGGACCAGGCAAGCGGTTCCCAAAGAGCTTTAGAACAAGGCATAGTTTTCCCTGCTGGCTCTTTGGGCGTCGGACCCGTCTCCAGACATATGGCCATTGCTGGGCCTGGCGTGGCGCCAAGTGGGAAAGGGTGGTTTTGAGGCTGAAGGCAGCAGGAAAGCCTGCAGCCCCTACGGCTGTGGGGCCAGGCGAGCGGTTCCCAAAGAGCTTTAGAACAAGGCATAGTTTTCCCTGCTGGCTCTTTGGGCGTGGGACCAGTCTCCAGACATATGGTCATTGCTGTTCCTGGCGCGGCGCCAAGTGGGAAAGGGTGGTTTTGAGGCTGAAGGCAGCAGGAAAGCCTGCAGACCCCAGGTCTGTGGGGCCACGCAAGCGGTTCCCAAAGAGCTTTAGAACAAGGCATAATTTTCCCTCCTGGCTCTTTGGGCGTGGGACTAATCTCCAGACATATGGCCATTATTGTGCCTGGCGTGGCGCCAAGTGGGACAGGGTGGTTTTGAGGCTGAAGGCAGCAGGAAAGCCTGCAGCCCCCAGGTCTGTGGGGCTACGCAAGCGGTTCCCAAGAGCTTTAGTACAACGCATAGTTTTCCCTGCTGGCTCTTTGGGCCTGGGACCAGTCTCCAGACATATGGCCATTTTTGTGCCTGGCGTGGCGCCAAGTGGGAAAGGGTGTTTTTGAGGCTGAAGGCAGCAGGAAAGCCTGCAGCCCCCAAGTCTGTGGGGCTACGCAAGCGGTTCCGAAAGAGCTTTAGAACAAGGCATAGTTTTCCCTGCTGGCTCTTTGGGCGTGGGACCAGTCTCCAGACATATGTAGATTTTGGAGGCTGCACTGCGCCAAGTGGGAAAGGGTGGTTTTGAGGCTGAAGGCAGCAGGAAAGCCTGCAGACCCCAGGTCTGTGGGGCTACGCAAGCGGTTCCCAAGAGCTTTAGTACAAGGCATAGTTTTCCCTGCTGGCTCTTTGGGCGTGGGACCAGTCTCCAGACATATGGCCATTTTTCTGCCTGGCGTGGCGCCAAGTGGGAAAGGGTGGTTTTGAGGCTGAAGGCAGCAGGAAAGCCTGCAGCCCCCAGGTCTGTGGGGCCACGCAAGCGGTTCCAAAAGAGCGTTAGAACAAGGCATAGTTTTCCCTGCTGGCTCTTTGGGCGTGGGACCAGTCTCCAGACATATGTAGATTTTAGAGGCTGCACCGCGCCAAGTGGGAAAGGGTGGTTTTGATGCTGAAGGCAGCAGGAAAGCCTGCAGACCCCAGGTCTGTGGGGCTACGCAAGCGGTTCCAAAGAGCTTTAGTACAAGGCAGAGTTTTCCCTGCTGGCTCTTTGGGCGTTGGACCAGTCTCCAGACATATGGCCATTTTTGTGCCTGGCGCGGCGCCAAGTGGGAAAGGGTGGTTTTGAGGCTGAAGGCAGCAGGAAAGCCTGCTGCGCCCAGGTCTGTGGGGCTACGCAAGCGGTTCCCAAGAGCTTTAGTACAAGGCATAGTTTTCCCTGCTGGCTCTTTGGGCGTTGGACCAGTCTCCAGACATATGGCCATTGCTGGGCCTGGCGCGGCGCCAAGAGGGAAAGGGTGTTTTTGAGGCTGAAGGCAGCAGGAATGCATGCAGCCCCCAGGTCTGTGGGGCCACGCAAGCGGTTCCCAAACAGCTTTAGAACAAGGCATATTTTTCCCTGCTGGCTCTTTGGGCGTGGCACCAATCTCCAGACATATGGCCATTTTTGTGCCTGGCGTGGCGCCAAGTGGGAAAGGGTGGTTTTGAGTCTGAAGGCACCAGGAAAGCCTGCAGCACAAAGTCTGTGGGGCTACGCAAGCGGTTCCCAAAGAGCTTTAGAACAAGGCATAGTTTTCCCTGCTGGCTCTTTGGGCGTGTGACCCATCTCCAGACATACGGTCATTGCTGTTCCTGGCACGGCGCCAAGTGGGAAAGGGTGGTTTTGAGGCTGAAGGCAGCAGGAAAGCCTGCAGCCCCTAGGGCTCTGGGGCCAGGCGAGCGGTTCCCAAAGAGCTTTAGAACAAGGCATAGTTTTCCCTGCTGGCTCTTTGGGCGTGTGACCCGTCTCCAGACATATGGCCATTTTTGTGCCTGGCGCGGCGCCAAGTGGGAAAGGGTTGTTTTGAGGCTGAAGGCAGCAGGAAAGCCTGCAGCACCAAGTCTGTGGGGCTACGCAAGCGGTTCACAAAGAGCTTTAGAACAAGGCATAGTTTTCCCTGCTGGCTCTTTGGGCGTGGGACCAGTCGCCAGACATATGTAGATTTTGGAGGCTACACCGCGCCAAGTGGGAAAGGGTGGTTTTGAGGCTGAAGGCAGCAGGAAAGCCTGCAGCCCCTACGGCTGTGGGGCCAGGCGAGCGGTTCCCAAAGAGCTTTAGAACAAGGCATAGTTTTCCCTGCTGCCTCTTTGGGCGTGGGACCCGTCTCCAGACATATGGTCATTGCTGTTCCTGGCGCGGCGCCAAGTGGGAAAGGGTGGTTTTGAGGCTGAAGGCAGCAGGAAAGCCTGAAGGCCCCAGGTCTGTGGGGCCAGGCGAGCGGTTCCCAAAGAGCTTTAGAACAAGGCATAGTTTTCCCTGCTGGCTCTTTGGGCGTGGGACCCATCTCCAGACATATGGCCATTTTTGTGCCTGGCGCGGCGCCCAGTGGGAAAGGGTGGTTTTGAGGCTGAAGGCAGCAGGAAAGCCTGCAGACCCCAGGTCTGTGGGGCTACGCAAGCGGTTCCCAAGAGCTTTAGTACAAGGCATAGTTTTCCCTGCTGGCTCTTTGGGCGTTGGACCAGTCTCCAGACATATGGCCATTGCTGGGCCTGGCGCGGCGCCAAGAGGGAAAGGGTTTTTTTGAGGCTGAAGGCAGCAGGAATGCATGCAGCCCCCAGGTCTGTGGAGCCACGCAAGCGGTTCCCAAACAGCTTTAGAACAAGGCATAGTTTTCCCTGCTGGCTCTTTGGGCGTGGCACCAATCTCCAGACATATGGCCATTTTTGTGCCTGGCGTGGCGCCAAGTGGGAAAGGGTGGTTTTGAGTCTGAAGGCACCAGGAAAGCCTGCAGCACAAAGTCTGTGGGGCTACGCAAGCGGTTCCCAAAGAGCTTTAGAACAAGGCATAGTTTTCCCTGCTGGCTCTTTGGGCGTGGGACCAGTCTCCAGACATATGTAGATTTTGGAGGCTGCACGGCGCCAAGTGGGAAAGGGTGGTTTTGAGTCTGAAGGCACCAGGAAAGCCTGCAGCCCCTAGGGCTGTGGGGCCAGGCGAGCGGTTCCCAAAGAGCTTTAGAACAAGGCATAGTTTTCCCTGCTGGCTCTTTGGGCGTGTGACCCGTCTCCAGACATACGGTCATTGCTGTTCCTGGCACGGCGCCAAGTGGGAAAGGGTGGTTTTGAGGCTGAAGGCAGCAGCAAAGCCTGCAGCCCCTAGGGCTCTGGGGCCAGGCGAGCGGTTCCCAAAGAGCTTTAGAACAAGGCATAGTTTTCCCTGCTGGCTCTTTGGGCGTTGGACCCGTCTCCAGACATATGGCCATTGCTGGGCCTGGCGCGGCGCCAAGTGGGAAAGGGTGGTTTTGAGGCTGAAGGCAGCAGGAAAGCCTGCAGCCCCCAGGTATGTGGGGCTACGCAAGCGGTTCCCAAAGAGCTTTAGAACAAGGCATAGTTTTCCCTGCTGGCTCTTTGGGCGTGGCACCAATCTCCAGACATATGGCCATTTTTGTGCCTGGCGTGGCGCCAAGTGGGAAAGGGTGGTTTTGAGTCTGAAGGCACCAGGAAAGCCTGCAGCACAAAGTCTGTGGGGCTACGCAAGCGGTTCCCAAAGAGCTTTAGAACAAGGCATAGTTTTCCCTGCTGGCTCTTTGGGCGTGGGACCAGTCTCCAGACATATGTACGTTTTGGAGGCTGCACGGCGCCAAGTGGGAAAGGGTGGTTTTGAGGCTGAAGGCAGCAGGAAAGCCTGCAGCCCCTAGGGCTGTGGGGCCAGGCGAGCGGTTCCCAAAGAGCTTTAGAACAAGGCATAGTTTTCCCTGCTGGCTCTTTGGGCGTGTGACCCGTCTCCAGACATACGGTCATTGCTGTTCCTGGCGCGGCGCCAAGTGGGAAAGGGTGGTTTTGAGGCTGAAGGCAGCAGCAAAGCCTGCAGCCCCTAGGGCTCTGGGGCCAGGCGAGCGGTTCCCAAAGAGCTTTAGAACAAGGCATAGTTTTCCCTGCTGGCTCTTTTGGCGTGGGACCCGTCTCCAGACATATGGCCATTGCTGGGCCTGGCGCGGCGCCAAGTGGGAAAGGGTGGTTTTGAGGCTGAAGGCAGCAGGAAAGCCTGCAGCCCCCAGGTATGTGGGGCTACGCAAGCGGTTCCCAAAGAGCTTTAGAACAAGGCATAGTTTTCCCTGCTGGCTCTTTGGGCGTGGGACCAGTCTCCAGACATATGTAGATTTTGGAGGCTGCACCGCGCCAAGTGGGAAAGGGTGGTTTTGAGGCTGAAGGCAGCAGGAAAGCCTGCAGCCCCTACGGCTGTGGGGCCAGGCGAGCGGTTCCCAAAGAGCTTTAGAACAAGGCATAGTTTTCCCTGCTGGCTCTTTGGGCGTGGGACCCGTCTCCAGACATATGGTCATTGCTGTTCCTGGCGCGGCGCCAAGTGGGAAAGGGTGGTTTTGAGGCTGAAGGCAGCAGGAAAGCCTGCAGCCCCCAGGTCTGTGGGGCCACGCAAGCGGTTCCCAAAGAGCTTTAGAACAAGGCATAATTTTCCCTCCTGGCTCTTTGGGAGTGGGACTAATCTCCAGACATATGGCCATTATTGTGCCTGGCGTGGCGCCAAGTGGGACAGGGTGGTTTTGAGGCTGAAGGCAGCAGGAAAGCCTGCAGCCCCCAGGTCTGTGGGGCTACGCAAGCGGTTCCCAAGAGCTTTAGAACAAGGCATAGTTTTCCCTGCTGGCTCTTTGGGCGTGGGACCAGTCTCCAGACATATGGCCATTTTTGTGCCTGGCGCGGCGCCAAGAGGGAAAGGGTTTTTTTGAGGCTGAAGGCAGCAGGAATGCATGCAGCCCCCAGGTCTGTGGAGCCACGCAAGCGGTTCCCAAACAGCTTTAGAACAAGGCATAGTTTTCCCTGCTGGCTCTTTGGGCGTGGCACCAATCTCCAGACATATGGCCATTTTTGTGCCTGGCGTGGCGCCAAGTGGGAAAGGGTGGTTTTGAGTCTGAAGGCACCAGGAAAGCCTGCAGCACAAAGTCTGTGGGGCTACGCAAGCGGTTCCCAAAGAGCTTTAGAACAAGGCATAGTTTTCCCTGCTGGCTCTTTGGGCGTGGGACCAGTCTCCAGACATATGTAGATTTTGGAGGCTGCACGGCGCCAAGTGGGAAAGGGTGGTTTTGAGTCTGAAGGCACCAGGAAAGCCTGCAGCCCCTAGGGCTGTGGGGCCAGGCGAGCGGTTCCCAAAGAGCTTTAGAACAAGGCATAGTTTTCCCTGCTGGCTCTTTGGGCGTGTGACCCGTCTCCAGACATACGGTCATTGCTGTTCCTGGCACGGCGCCAAGTGGGAAAGGGTGGTTTTGAGGCTGAAGGCAGCAGCAAAGCCTGCAGCCCCTAGGGCTCTGGGGCCAGGCGAGCGGTTCCCAAAGAGCTTTAGAACAAGGCATAGTTTTCCCTGCTGGCTCTTTGGGCGTTGGACCCGTCTCCAGACATATGGCCATTGCTGGGCCTGGCGCGGCGCCAAGTGGGAAAGGGTGGTTTTGAGGCTGAAGGCAGCAGGAAAGCCTGCAGCCCCCAGGTATGTGGGGCTACGCAAGCGGTTCCCAAAGAGCTTTAGAACAAGGCATAGTTTTCCCTGCTGGCTCTTTGGGCGTGGCACCAATCTCCAGACATATGGCCATTTTTGTGCCTGGCGTGGCGCCAAGTGGGAAAGGGTGGTTTTGAGTCTGAAGGCACCAGGAAAGCCTGCAGCACAAAGTCTGTGGGGCTACGCAAGCGGTTCCCAAAGAGCTTTAGAACAAGGCATAGTTTTCCCTGCTGGCTCTTTGGGCGTGGGACCAGTCTCCAGACATATGTACGTTTTGGAGGCTGCACGGCGCCAAGTGGGAAAGGGTGGTTTTGAGGCTGAAGGCAGCAGGAAAGCCTGCAGCCCCTAGGGCTGTGGGGCCAGGCGAGCGGTTCCCAAAGAGCTTTAGAACAAGGCATAGTTTTCCCTGCTGGCTCTTTGGGCGTGTGACCCGTCTCCAGACATACGGTCATTGCTGTTCCTGGCGCGGCGCCAAGTGGGAAAGGGTGGTTTTGAGGCTGAAGGCAGCAGCAAAGCCTGCAGCCCCTAGGGCTCTGGGGCCAGGCGAGCGGTTCCCAAAGAGCTTTAGAACAAGGCATAGTTTTCCCTGCTGGCTCTTTTGGCGTGGGACCCGTCTCCAGACATATGGCCATTGCTGGGCCTGGCGCGGCGCCAAGTGGGAAAGGGTGGTTTTGAGGCTGAAGGCAGCAGGAAAGCCTGCAGCCCCCAGGTATGTGGGGCTACGCAAGCGGTTCCCAAAGAGCTTTAGAACAAGGCATAGTTTTCCCTGCTGGCTCTTTGGGCGTGGGACCAGTCTCCAGACATATGTAGATTTTGGAGGCTGCACCGCGCCAAGTGGGAAAGGGTGGTTTTGAGGCTGAAGGCAGCAGGAAAGCCTGCAGCCCCTACGGCTGTGGGGCCAGGCGAGCGGTTCCCAAAGAGCTTTAGAACAAGGCATAGTTTTCCCTGCTGGCTCTTTGGGCGTGGGACCCGTCTCCAGACATATGGTCATTGCTATTCCTGGCGCGGCGCCAAGTGGGAAAGGGTGGTTTTGAGGCTGAAGGCAGCAGGAAAGCCTGCAGACCCCAGGTCTGTGGGGCCACGCAAGCGGTTCCCAAAGAGCTTTAGAACAAGGCATAATTTTCCCTCCTGGCTCTTTGGGAGTGGGACTAATCTCCAGACATATGGCCATTATTGTGCCTGGCGTGGCGCCAAGTGGGACAGGGTGGTTTTGAGGCTGAAGGCAGCAGGAAAGCCTGCAGCCCCCAGGTCTGTGGGGCTACGCAAGCGGTTCCCAAGAGCTTTAGAACAAGGCATAGTTTTCCCTGCTGGCTCTTTGGGCGTGGGACCAGTCTCCAGACATATGGCCATTTTTGTGCCTGGCGTGGCGCCAAGTGGGAAAGGGTGGTTTTGAGGCTGAAGGCAGCAGGAAAGCCTGCAGCACCAAGTCTGTGGGGCTACGCAAGCGGTTCCCAAAGAGCTTTAGAACAAGGCACAGTTTTCCCTGCTGGCTCTTTGGGCGTGGGACCAGTCTCCAGACATATGTAGATTTTGGAGGCTGCACCGCGCCCAGTGGGAAAGGGTGGTTTTGAGGCTGAAGGCAGCAGGAAAGCCTGCAGCCCCTAGGGCTGTGGGGCCACGCAAGCGGTTCCCAAAGAGCTTTAGAAAAAGGCATAATTTTCCCTGCTGGCTCTTTGTGCATGGGACCCGTCTCCAGACATATGGCCATTGCTGGGCCTGGCGTGGCGCCAAGTGGGAAAGGGTGGTTTTGAGGCTGAAGGCAGCAGGAAAGACTGCAGCACCAAGTCTGTGGGGCTACGCAAGCGGTTCCCAAAGAGCTTTAGAACAAGGCATAGTTTTCCCTGCTGGCTCTTTGGGCGTGGGACCCATCTCCAGACATATGGCCATTTTTGTGCCTGGCGCGGCGCCCAGTGGGAAAGGGTGGTTTTGAGGCTGAAGGCAGCAGGAAAGCCTGCAGACCCCAGGTCTGTGGGGCTACGCAAGCGGTTCCCAAGAGCTTTAGTACAAGGCATAGTTTTCCCTGCTGGCTCTTTGGGCGTTGGACCAGTCTCCAGACATATGGCCATTGCTGGGCCTGGCGCGGCGCCAAGAGGGAAAGGGTGTTTTTGAGGCTGAAGGCAGCAGGAATGCATGCAGCCCCCAGGTCTGTGGGGCCACGCAAGCGGATCCCAAAGAGCTTCAGAACAAGGCATAGTTTTCCCTGCTGGATCTTTGGGCGTGGGACCAATCTCCAGACATATGGCCCTTTTTGTGCCTGGCGTGGCGCCAAGTGGGAAAGGGTGGTTTTGAGTCTGAAGGCACCAGGAAAGCCTGCAGCACAAAGTCTGTGGGGCTACGCAAGCAGTTCCCAAAGAGCTTTAGAACAAGGCATAGTTTTCCCAGCTGGCTCTTTGGGCGTGGGACCAGTCTCCAGACATAAGTAGATTTTGGAGGCTGCACCGCGCCAAGTGGGAAAGGGTGGTTTTGAGGCTGAAGGCAGCAGGAAAGCCTGCAGCCCCTAGGGCTGTGGGGCCAGGCGAGCGGTTCCCAAAGAGCTTTAGAACAAGGCATAGTTTTCCCTGCTGGCTCTTTGGGCGTGGGACCCGTCTCCAGACATACGGTCATTGCTGTTCCTGGCGTGGCGCCAAGTGGGAAAGGGTGGTTTTGAGGCTGAAGGCAGCAGGAAAGCCTGCAGCCCCTAGGGCTCTGGGGCCAGGCGAGCGGTTCCCAAAGAGCTTTAGAACAAGGCCTAGTTTTCCCTGCTGGCTCTTTTGGCGTGGGACCCGTCTCCAGACATATGGCCATTGCTGGGCCTGGCGCGGCGCCAAGTGGGAAAGGGCGGTTTCGAGGCTGAAGGCAGCAGGAAAGCCTGCAGCACCAAGTCTGTGGGGCTACGCAAGCGGTTCCCAAAGAGCTTTAGAACAAGGCATAGTTTTCCCTGCTGGCTCTTTGGGCGTGGGACCAGTCTCCAGACATATGTAGATTTTGGAGGCTGCACGGCGCCAAGTGGGAAAGGGTGGTTTTGAGTCTGAAGGCAGCAGGAAAGCCTGCAGCCCCTACGGCTGTGGGGCCAGGCGAGCGGTTCCCAAAGAGCTTTAGAACAAGGCATAGTTTTCCCTGCTGGCTCTTTGGGCGTGGGACCCGTCTCCAGACATATGGTCATTGCTGTTCCTGGCGCGGCGCCAAGTGGGAAAGGGTGGTTTTGAGGCCGAAGGCAGCAGGAAAGCCTGTAGCACCCAGGTCTGTGGGCCTACGCAAGCGGTTCCCAAAGAGCTTTAGAACAAGGCATAGTTTTCCCTGCTGGCTCTTTGGGCGTGGGACCAATCTCCAGACATATGGCCATTTTTGTGCCTGGCGTGGTACCAAGTGGGAAAGGGTGGTTTTGAGGCTGAAGGCAGCAGGAAAGACTGCAGCCCCTAGGTCTGTGGGGCCACGCAAGTGCTTCCCAATGATGTTTAGAACAAGGCATATTTTTCCCAGCTGGCTCTTTGGGCGTGGGACCAGTCTCCAGACATATGGATATTTTGGAGGCTGGCGCGGCGCCAAATGGGAAAGGGTGGTTTTGAGGCTGAAGGCAGCAGGAAAGCCTGCAGCCCCCAGGTCTGTGGGGCCACGCAAGCGGTTCCCAAAGAGCTTTAGAACAAGGCATAGTTTTCCCTGCTGGCTCTTTGGGCGTGGGACCAGTCTCCAGACATATGGCCATTTTTTTGCCTGGCGCGGCGCCAAGTGGGAAAGGGTGGTTTTGAGGCTGAAGGCAGCAGGAAAGCCTGCAGCCCCAAGGCCTGTGGGGCTACGCAAGGGGTTCCCAAAGAGCTAGAGAAAAAGGCATAGTTTTCCCTGCTGGCTCTTTGGGCGTTGGACCAGTCTCCAGACATATGGCCATTGCTGGGCCTGGCGTGGCGTCAAGTCGGAATGGGTCGTTTTGAGGCTGAAGGCAGCAGGAAAGCCTGCAGCCCGCAGGTCTGTATGGCTACGCAAGCGGTTCCCAATGATGTTTACAACAAGGCATAGTTTTCCCTGCTGGCTCTTTGGGCGTGGGACCAGTCTCCAGACATATGGCCATTTTTGTGCCTGGCGCGGCGCCAAGTGGGAAAGGGTGGTTTTGAGGCTGAAGGCAGCAGGAAACCCTGCAGCCCCCAGGTCTGTGGGGCCACGCAAGCGGTTCCCAAAGAGCTTTAGAACAAGGCATAGTTTTCCCTGCTGGCTCTTCGGGCGTGGGACCAGTCTGCACACATGTGGCCATTTTTGTGCCTGGCGCGGCGCCAAGTGGGAAAGGGTGGTTTTGAGGCTGAAGGCAGCAGGAAAGCCTGCAGCCCCAAGGCCTGTGGGGCTACGCAAGGGGTTCCCAAAGAGCTAGAGAACAAGGCATAGTTTTCCCTGCTGGCTCTTTGGGCGTTGGACCAGTCTCCAGACATATGGCCATTGCTGGGCCTGGCGTGGCGTCAAGTCCGAAAGGGTCGTTTTGAGGCTGAAGGCAGCAGGAAAGCCTGCAGCCCCCAGGTCTGTGGGGCTACGCAAGCGGTTCCCAAAGAGCTTTAGAACAAGGCATAGTTTTCCCTGCTGGCTCTTTGGGCGTGGGACCAGTCTCCAGACATATGGCCATTTTTGTGCCTGGCGCGGCGCCAAGTGGGAAAGGGTGGTTTTGAGGCTGAAGGCAGCAGGAAAGCCTGCAGCCCGCAGGTCTGTGGGGCTACGCAAGCGGTTCCCAAAGAGCTTTACGGCAAGGCATAGTTTTCCCTGCTGGCTCTTTGGGCGTGGGACCAGTCTCCAGACATATAACCATTTTTGTGCCTGGCGTGGCGCCAAGTGGGAAAGGGTGGTTTTGAGGCTGAAGGCGCCAGGAAAGCCTGTAGCACCCAGGTCTGTGGGCCTACGGAAGCGGTTCCCAAAGAGCTTTAGAACAAGGCATAGTTTTCCCTGCTGGCTCTTTGGGCGTGGGACCAATCTCCAGACATATGGCCATTTTTGTGCCTGGCGTGGTGCCAAGTGGGAAAGGGTGGTTTTGAGGCTGAAGGCAGCAGGAAAGACTGCAGCCCCTAGGTCTGTGGGGCCACGCAAGTGCTTCCCAATGATGTTTAGAACAAGGCATATTTTTCCCAGCTGGCTCTTTGGGCGTGGGACCAGTCTCCAGACATATGGATATTTTGGAGGCTGGCGCGGCGCCAAATGGGAAAGGGTGGTTTTGAGGCTGAAGGCAGCAGGAAAGCCTGCAGCCCGCAGGTCTGTATGGCTACGCAAGCGGTTCCCAATGATGTTTACAACAAGGCATAGTTTTCCCTGCTGGCTCTTTGGGCGTGGGACCAGTCTCCAGACATATGGCCATTTTTGTGCCTGGCGCGGCGCCAAGTGGGAAAGGGTGGTTTTGAGGCTGAAGGCAGCAGGAAACCCTGCAGCCCCCAGGTCTGTGGGGCCACGCAAGCGGTTCCCAAAGAGCTTTAGAACAAGGCATAGTTTTCCCTGCTGGCTCTTCGGGCGTGGGACCAGTCTCCACACATGTGGCCATTTTTGTGCCTGGCGCGGCGCCAAGTGGGAAAGGGTGGTTTTGAGGCTGAAGGCAGCAGGAAAGCCTGCAGCCCCAAGGCCTGTGGGGCTACGCAAGGGGTTCCCAAAGAGCTAGAGAACAAGGCATAGTTTTCCCTGCTGGCTCTTTGGGCGTTGGACCAGTCTCCAGACATATGGCCATTGCTGGGCCTGGCGTGGCGTCAAGTCCGAAAGGGTCGTTTTGAGGCTGAAGGCAGCAGGAAATCCTGCAGCCCCCAGGTCTGTGGGGCTACGCAAGCGGTTCCCAAAGAGCTTTAGAACAAGGCATAGTTTTCCCTGCTGGCTCTTTGGGCGTGGGACCAGTCTCCAGACATATGGCCATTGCTGTGCCTGGCGCGGCGCCAAGTGCGAAAGGGTGGTTTTGAGGCTGAAGGCAGCAGGAAAGCCTGCAGACCCCAGGTCTGTGGGGCTACGCAAGCGGTTCCCAAAGAGCTTTACGGCAAGGCATAGTTTTCCCTGCTGGCTCTTTGGGCGTGGGACCCATCTCCAGACATATAACCATTTTTGTGCCTGGCGTGGCGCCAAGTGGGAAAGGGTGGTTTTGAGGCTGAAGGCGCCAGGAAAGCCTGTAGCACCCAGGTCTGTGGGCCTACGGAAGCGGTTCCCAAAGAGCTTTAGAACAAGGCATAGTTTTCCCTGCTGGCTCTTTGGGCGTGGGACCAATCTCCAGACATATGGCCATTTTTGTGCCTGGCGTGGTGCCAAGTGGGAAAGGGTGGTTTTGAGGCTGAAGGCAGCAGGAAAGACTGCAGCCCCTAGGTCTGTGGGGCCACGCAAGTGCTTCCCAATGATGTTTAGAACAAGGCATATTTTTCCCAGCTGGCTCTTTGGGCGTGGGACCAGTCTCCAGACATATGCATATTTTGGAGGCTAGCGCGGCGCCAAATGGGAAAGGGTGTTTTTGAGGCTGAAGGCAGCAGGAAAGCCTGCAGCCCGCAGGTCTGTATGGCTACGCAAGCGGTTCCCAATGATGTTTACAACAAGGCATAGTTTTCCCTGCTGGCTCTTTGGGCGTGGGACCAGTTTCCAGACATATGGCCATTTTTGTGCCTGGCGCGGCGCCAAATGCGAAAGCATGGTTTTGAGGCTGAAGGCAGCAGGAAAGCCTGCAGCCCTCAGGTGTGTGGAGCTACGCAAGCGGTTCCCAAGAGCTTTAGAACAAGGCATAGTTTTCCCTGCTGGCTCTTTGGGCGTGGGACCAGTCTCCAGACATACGGATATTTTGGAGGCTGGCGCGGCGCCAAATGGGAAAGGGTGGTTTTGAGGCTGAAGGCAGCAGGAAAGCCTGCAGCCCGCAGGTCTGTATGGCTACGCAAGCGGTTCCCAATGATGTTTACAACAAGGCATAGTTTTCCCTGCTGGCTCTTTGGCCGTGGGTCCAGTCTCCAGACATATGGCCATTGCTGGGCCTGGCGTGGCGTCAAGTCGGAAAGGGTCGTTTTGAGGCTGAATGCAGCAGGAAAGCCTGCAGCCCGCAGGTCTGTATGGCTACGCAAGCGGTTCCCAATGATGTTTACAACAATGCATAGTTTTCCCTGCTGGCTCTTTGGGCGTGGGACCAGTCTCCAGACATATGGCCATTTTTGTGCCTGGCGCGGCGCCAAGTGGGAAAGGGTGGTTTTGAGGATGAAGGCAGCAGGAAAGCCTGCAGCCCCCAGGTCTGTGGGGCCACGCAAGCGGTTCCCAAAGAGCTTTAGAACAAGGCATAGTTTTCCCTGCTGGCTCTTTGGGCGTGGGACCAGTCTCCAGACATATGGCCATTTTTGTGCCTGGCGCGGCGCCAAATGCGAAAGCATGGTTTTGAGGCTGAAGGCAGCAGGAAAGCCTGCAGCCCGCAGGTGTGTGGAGCTACGCAAGCGGTTCCCAAGAGCTTTAGTACAAGGCATAGTTTTCCCTGCTGGCTCTTTGGGCGTGGGACCAGTCTCCAGACATATGGCCATTTTTGTGCCTGGCGCGGCGACAAATGCGAAAGCATGGTTTTGAGGCTGAAGGCAGCAGGAAAGCCTGCAGCTCTCAGGTGTGTGGGACTACTTCATCGTTTCCCAAAGAGCTTTAGAAAAAGGCATAGTTTTCCCTGCTGGATCTTTGGGCGTTGGACCAGTCTCCAGACATATGGCCATTGCTGGGCCTGGCGTGGCGTCAAGTCGGAAAGGGTCGTTTTGAGGCTGAAGGCAGCAGGAAAGCCTGCAGCCCCCAGGTCTGTGGGGCTACGCAAGCGGTTCCCAAAGAGCTTTAGAACAAGGCATAGTTTTCCCTGCTGGCTCTTTGGGCGTGGGACCAGTCTCCAGACATATGGCCATTTTTGTGCCTGGCGCGGCGCCAAGTGGGAAAGGGTGGTTTTGAGGCTGAAGGCAGCAGGAAAGCCTGCAGCCCGCAGGTCTGTGGGGCTACGCAAGCGGTTCCCAAAGAGCTTTAGAACAAGGCATAGTTTTCCCTGCTGGCTCTTTGGGCGTGGGACCAATCTCCAGACATATGGCCATTTTTGTGCCTGGCGTGGTGCCAAGTGGGAAAGGGTGGTTTTGAGGCTGAAGGCAGCAGGAAAGACTGCAGCTCTCAGGTGTGTGGGACTACTTCATAGTTTCCCAAAGAGCTTTAGAACAAGGCATAGTTTTCCCTGCTGGATCTTTGGGCGTTGGACCAGTCTCCAGACATATGGCCATTGCTGGGCCTGGCGTGGCGTCAAGTCGGAAAGGGTCGTTTTGAGGCTGAAGGCAGCAGGAAAGCCTGCAGCCCCCAGGTCTGTGGGGCTACGCAAGCGGTTCCCAAAGAGCTTTAGAACAAGGCATAGTTTTCCCTGCTGGCTCTTTGGGCGTGGGACCCATCTCCAGACATATAACCATTTTTGTGCCTGGCGTGGCGCCAAGTGGGAAAGGGTGGTTTTGAGGCTGAAGGCGCCAGGAAAGCCTGTAGCACCCAGGTCTGTGGGCCTACGGAAGCGGTTCCCAAAGAGCTTTAGAACAAGGCATAGTTTTCCCTGCTGGCTCTTTGGGCGTGGGACCAATCTCCAGACATATGGCCATTTTTGTGCCTGGCGTGGTGCCAAGTGGGAAAGGGTGGTTTTGAGGCTGAAGGCAGCAGGAAAGACTGCAGCCCCTAGGTCTGTGGGGCCACGCAAGTGCTTCCCAATGATGTTTAGAACAAGGCATATTTTTCCCAGCTGGCTCTTTGGGCGTGGGACCAGTCTCCAGACATATGGATATTTTGGAGGCTGGCGCGGCGCCAAATGGGAAAGGGTGGTTTTGAGGCTGAAGGCAGCAGGAAAGCCTGCAGCCCGCAGGTCTGTATGGCTACGCAAGCGGTTCCCAAAGAGCTTTAGAACAAGGCATAGTTTTCCCTGCTGGCTCTTTGGGCGTGGGACCAGTCTCCAGACATATGGCCATTTTTGTGCCTGGCGCGGCGCCAAGTGGGAAAGGGTGGTTTTGAGGCTGAAGGCAGCAGGAAAGCCTGCAGACCCCAGGTCTGTGGGGCCACGCAAGCGGTTCCCAAAGAGCTTTAGAACAAGGCATAGTTTTCCCTGCTGGCTCTTTGGGCGTGGGACCAGTCTCCAGACATATGGCCATTTTTGTGCCTGGCGTGGTGCCAAGTGGGAAAGGGTGGTTTTGAGGCTGAAGGCAGCAGGAAAGACTGCAGCCCCTAGGTCTGTGGGGCCACGCAAGTGCTTCCCAATGATGTTTAGAACAAGGCATATTTTTCCCAGCTGGCTCTTTGGGCGTGGGACCAGTCTCCAGACATATGGATATTTTGGAGGCTGGCGCGGCGCCAAATGGGAAAGGGTGGTTTTGAGGCTGAAGGCAGCAGGAAAGCCTGCAGCCCGCAGGTCTGTATGGCCACGCAACCGGTTCCCAAAGAGCTTTAGAACAAGGCATAGTTTTCCCTGCTGGCTCTTTGGGCGTGGGACCAGTCTCCAGACATATGGCCATTTTTGTGCCTGGCGCGGCGACAAATGCGAAAGCATGGTTTTGAGGCTGAAGGCAGCAGGAAAGCCTGCAGCTCTCAGGTGTGTGGGACTACTTCATAGTTTCCCAAAGAGCTTTAGAACAAGGCATAGTTTTCCCTGCTGGATCTTTGGGCGTTGGACCAGTCTCCAGACATATGGCCATTGCTGGGCCTGGCGTGGCGTCAAGTCGGAAAGGGTCGTTTTGAGGCTGAAGGCAGCAGGAAAGCCTGCAGCCCCCAGGTCTGTGGGGCTACGCAAGCGGTTCCCAAAGAGCTTTAGAACAAGGCATAGTTTTCCCTGCTGGCTCTTTGGGCGTGGGACCAGTCTCCAGACATATGGCCATTTTTGTGCCTGGCGCGGCGCCAAGTGGGAAAGGGTGGTTTTGAGGCTGAAGGCAGCAGGAAAGCCTGCAGCCCGCAGGTCTGTGGGGCTACGCAAGCGGTTCCCAAAGAGCTTTAGAACAAGGTATAGTTTTCCCTGCTGGCTCTTTGGGCGTGGGACCCATCTCCAGACATATAACCATTTTTGTGCCTGGCGTGGCGCCAAGTGGGAAAGGGTGGTTTTGAGGCTGAAGTCGCCAGGAAAGCCTGTAGCACCCAGGTCTGTGGGCCTACGGAAGCGGTTCCCAAAGAGCTTTAGAACAAGGCATAGTTTTCCCTGCTGGCTCTTTGGGCGTGGGACCCATCTCCAGACATATAACCATTTTTGTGCCTGGCGTGGCGCCAAGTGGGAAAGGGTGGTTTTGAGGCTGAAGGCGCCAGGAAAGCCTGTAGCACCCAGGTCTGTGGGCCTACGGAAGCGGTTCCCAAAGAGCTTTAGAACAAGGCATAGTTTTCCCTGCTGGCTCTTTGGGCGTGGGACCAATCTCCAGACATATGGCCATTTTTGTGCCTGGCGTGGTGCCAAGTGGGAAAGGGTGGTTTTGAGGCTGAAGGCAGCAGGAAAGACTGCAGCCCCTAGGTCTGTGGGGCCACGCAAGTGCTTCCCAATGATGTTTAGAACAAGGCATATTTTTCCCAGCTGGCTCTTTGGGCGTGGGACCAGTCTCCAGACATATGGATATTTTGGAGGCTGGCGCGGCGCCAAATGGGAAAGGGTGGTTTTGAGGCTGAAGGCAGCAGGAAAGCCTGCAGCCCGCAGGTCTGTATGGCTACGCAAGCGGTTCCCAAAGAGCTTTAGAACAAGGCATAGTTTTCCCTGCTGGCTCTTTGGGCGTGGGACCAGTCTCCAGACATATGGCCATTTTTGTGCCTGGCGCGGCGCCAAGTGGGAAAGGGTGGTTTTGAGGCTGAAGGCAGCAGGAAAGCCTGCAGACCCCAGGTCTGTGGGGCCACGCAAGCGGTTCCCAAAGAGCTTTAGAACAAGGCATAGTTTTCCCTGCTGGCTCTTTGGGCGTGGGACCAGTCTCCAGACATATGGCCATTTTTGTGCCTGGCGTGGTGCCAAGTGGGAAAGGGTGGTTTTGAGGCTGAAGGCAGCAGGAAAGACTGCAGCCCCTAGGTCTGTGGGGCCACGCAAGTGCTTCCCAATGATGTTTAGAACAAGGCATATTTTTCCCAGCTGGCTCTTTGGGCGTGGGACCAGTCTCCAGACATATGGATATTTTGGAGGCTGGCGCGGCGCCAAATGGGAAAGGGTGGTTTTGAGGCTGAAGGCAGCAGGAAAGCCTGCAGCCCGCAGGTCTGTATGGCCACGCAACCGGTTCCCAAAGAGCTTTAGAACAAGGCATAGTTTTCCCTGCTGGCTCTTTGGGCGTGGGACCAGTCTCCAGACATATGGCCATTTTTGTGCCTGGCGCGGCGACAAATGCGAAAGCATGGTTTTGAGGCTGAAGGCAGCAGGAAAGCCTGCAGCTCTCAGGTGTGTGGGACTACTTCATCGTTTCCCAAAGAGCTTTAGAAAAAGGCATAGTTTTCCCTGCTGGATCCTTGGGCGTTGGACCAGTCTCCAGACATATGGCCATTACTGGGCCTGGCGTGGCGTCAAGTCGGAAAGGGTCGTTTTGAGGCTGAAGGCAGCAGGAAAGCCTGCAGCCCCCAGGTCTGTGGGGCTACGCAAGCGGTTCCCAAAGAGCTTTAGAACAAGGCATAGTTTTCCCTGCTGGCTCTTTGGGCGTGGGACCAGTCTCCAGACATATGGCCATTTTTGTGCCTGGCGCGGCGCCAAGTGGGAAAGGGTGGTTTTGAGGCTGAAGGCAGCAGGAAAGCCTGCAGCCCCAAGGCCTGTGGGGCTACGCAAGGGGTTCCCAAAGAGCTAGAGAAAAAGTCATAGTTTTCCCTGCTGGCTCTTTGGGCGTTGGACCAGTCTCCAGACATATGGCCATTGCTGGGCCTGGTGCGGCGTCAAGTCGGAAAGGGTCGTTTTGAGGCTGAAGGCAGCAGGAAAGCCTGTAGCCCGCAGGTCTGTGGGGCTACGCAAGCGGTTCCCAAAGAGCTTTAGAACAAGGCATAGTTTTCCCTGCTGGCTCTTTGGGCGTGGGACCCATCTCCAGACATATAACCATTTTTGTGCCTGGCGTGGCGCCAAGTGGGAAAGGGTGGTTTTGAGGCTGAAGGCGCCAGGAAAGCCTGTAGCACCCAGGTCTGTGGGCCTACGGAAGCGGTTCCCAAAGAGCTTTAGAACAAGGCATAGTTTTCCCTGCTGCCTCTTTGGGCGTGGGACCAATCTCCAGACATATGGCCATTTTTGTGCCTGGCGTGGTGCCAAGTGGGAAAGGGTGGTTTTGAGGCTGAAGGCAGCAGGAAAGACTGCAGCCCCTAGGTCTGTGGGGCCACGCAAGTGCTTCCCAATGATGTTTAGAACAAGGCATATTTTTCCCAGCTGGCTCTTTGGGCGTGGGACCAGTCTCCAGACATATGGATATTTTGGAGGCTGGCGCGGCGCCAAATGGGAAAGGGTGGTTTTGAGGCTGAAGGCAGCAGGAAAGCCTGCAGCCCGCAGGTCTGTATGGCTACGCAAGCGGTTCCCAATGATGTTTACAACAAGGCATAGTTTTCCCTGCTGGCTCTTTGGGCGTGGGACCAGTCTCCAGACATATGGCCATTTTTGTGCCTGGCGCGGCGCCAAGTGGGAAAGGGTGGTTTTGAGGCTGAAGGCAGCAGGAAAGCCTGCAGCCCCCAGTTCTGTGGGGCCACGCAAGCGGTTCCCAAGAGCTTTAGTACAAGGCATAGTTTTCCCTGCTGGCTCTTTGGGCGTGGGACCAGTCTCCAGACATATGGCCATTTTTGTGCCTGGCACGGCGACAAATGCGAAAGCATGGTTTTGAGGCTGAAGGCAGCAGGAAAGCCTGCAGCTCTCAGGTCTGTGGGGCTACGCAAGCGGTTCCCAAAGAGCTTTAGAACAAGGCATAGTTTTCCCTGCTGGATCTTTGGGCGTGGGACCAGTCTCCAGACATATGGCCATTGCTGTGCCTGGTGTGGGGCCAAGTGGGAAAGGGTGGTTTTGAGGCTGAAGGCGCCAGGAAATCCTGCAGCCCCGAGGTCTGTGGGGCTACGCAAGCGGTTCCCAAAGAGCTTTAGAACAAGGCATAGATTTCCCTGCTGGCTCTTTGGGCGTGGGACCAGTCTCCAGACATATGGCCATTTTTGTGCCTGGCGCGGCGCCAAGTGGGAAAGGGTGGTTTTGAGGCTGAAGGCAGCAGGAAAGCCTGCAGCCCGCAGGTCTGTGGGGCTACGCAAGCGGTTCCCAAAGAGCTAGAGAAAAAGGCATAGTTTTCCCTGCTGGCTCTTTGGGCGTTGGACCAGTCTCCAGACATATGGCCATTGCTGGGCCTGGCGTGGCGTCAAGTCGGAAAGGGTCGTTTTGAGGCTGAAGGCAGCAGGAAAGCCTGCAGCCCCCAGGTCTGTGGGGCTACGCAAGCGGTTCCCAAAGAGCTTTAGAACAAGGCATAGTTTTCCCTGCTGGCTCTTTGGGCGTGGGACCCATCTCCAGACATATAACCATTTTTGTGCCTGGCGTGGCGCCAAGTGGGAAAGGGTGGTTTTGAGGCTGAAGGCGCCAGGAAAGCCTGTAGCACCCAGGTCTGTGGGCCTACGGAAGCGGTTCCCAAAGAGCTTTAGAACAAGGCATATTTTTCCCTGCTGGCTCTTTGGGCGTGGGACCAATCTCCAGACATATGGCCATTTTTGTGCCTGGCGTGGTGCCAAGTGGGAAAGGGTGGTTTTGAGGCTGAAGGCAGCAGGAAAGACTGCAGCCCCTAGGTCTGTGGGGCCACGCAAGTGCTTCCCAATGATGTTTAGAACAAGGCATATTTTTCCCAGCTGGCTCTTTGGGCGTGGGACCAGTCTCCAGACATATGGATATTTTGGAGGCTGGCGCGGCGCCAAATGGGAAAGGGTGGTTTTGAGGCTGAAGGCAGCAGGAAAGCCTGCAGCCCGCAGGTCTGTATGGCTACGCAAGCGGTTCCCAATGATGTTTACAACAAGGCATAGTTTTCCCTGCTGGCTCTTTGGGCGTGGGACCAGTCTCCAGACATATGGCCATTTTTGTGCCTGGCGCGGCGCCAAGTGGGAAAGCATGGTTTTGAGGCTGAAGGCAGCAGGAAAGCTTGCAGCCCCCAGGTCTGTGGGGCCACGCAAGCGGTTCCCAAGAGCTTTAGTACAAGGCATAGTTTTCCCTGCTGGCTCTTTGGGCGTGGGGCCAGTCTCCAGACATATGGCCATTTTTGTGCCTGGCGCGGCGACAAATGCGAAAGCATGGTTTTGAGGCTGAAGGCAGCAGGAAAGCCTGCAGCCCCAAGGCCTGTGGGGCTACGCAAGGGGTTCCCAAAGAGCTAGAGAAAAAGGCATAGTTTTCCCTGCTGGCTCTTTGGGCGTTGGACCAGTCTCCAGACATATGGCCATTGCTGGGCCTGGCGTGGCGTCAAGTCGGAAAGGGTCGTTTTGAGGCTGAAGGCAGCAGGAAAGCCTGCAGCCCCCAGGTCTGTGGGGCTACGCAAGCGGTTCCCAAAGAGCTTTAGAACAAGGCATAGATTTCCCTGCTGGCTCTTTGGGCGTGGGACCAGTCTCCAGACATATGGCCATTTTTGTGCCTGGCGCGGCGCCAAGTGGGAAAGGGTGGTTTTGAGGCTGAAGGCAGCAGGAAAGCCTGCAGACCCCAGGTCTGTGGGGCTACGCAAGCGGTTCCCAAAGAGCTTTAGAACAAGGCATAGTTTTCCCTGCTGGCTCTTTGGGCGTTGGACCAGTCTCCAGACATATGGCCATTTTTGTGACTGGCGTGTCGCCAAGTGGGAAAGGGTGGTTTTCAGGCTAAAGGCGCCAGGAAAGCCTGCAGCTCCCAGGTCTGTGGGCCTACGGAAGTGGTTCCAAAAGAGCTTTAGAACAAGGCATAGTTTTCCCTGCTGGCTCTTTGACCGTGGGACCCGTCTCCAGACATATGGCCATATTTGTTCCTGGTGCGGCGCCAAGTGGGAAAGGGTGGTTTTGAGTCTGAAGGCAGCAGGAAAGCCTGCAGCCCCCAGGTCTGTGGGGCTACGCAAGCAGTTCCCAAAGAGCTTTAGAAAAAGGAATAGTTTTCCTTGCTGGCTCTTTGGGCGTGGGACCCATCTCCAGACATATGGCCATTGCTGTGCCTGGCGCGGCGCCAAGTGGGAAAGGGTGGTTTTTAGGCTGAAGGCAGCAGGAAAGCCTGCAGCCCCCAGGTCTGGGGACTACGCAAGCCGTTCCCAAAGAGCTTTAGAACAAGGCATAGTTTTCCCTGCTGACTCTTTGGGCGTGGGACTAGTCTTTAGACATATGGCCATTTTTTTGCCTGGCACGGCGCCAAGTGGGAAAGGGTGGTTTTGAGGCTGAAGGCAGCAGGAAAGCCTGCAGCCCCCACGTCTCTGGGGCCACGCAAGCGGTTCCGAAGAGCTTTAGAACAAGGCATAGTTTTCCCTGCTGGCTCTTTGGGCGTGGGACCCATCTCCAGACATATAACCATATTTGTGCCTGGCGTGGGGCCAAGTGGGAAAGGGTGCTTTTGAGGCTGAAGGCAGCAGGAAAGCCTGCAGCCCCTAGGTCTGTGGAGCCACGCAAGTGCTTCCAAATGCTGTTTAGAACAAGGCATAGTTTTCCCTGCTGGCTCTTTGGGCGTGGGACCAGTCTCCAGACATATGGCCATTTTTGTGCCTGGCGCGGCGACAAATGCGAAAGCATGGTTTTGAGGCTGAAGGCAGCAGGAAAGCCTGCAGCTCTCAGGTGTGTGGGACTACTTCATCGTTTCCCAAAGAGCTTTAGCACAAGGCATAGTTTTCCCTGCTGGATCTTTGGGCGTGGGACCAGTCTCCAGACATATGGCCATTGCTGTGCCTGGTGTGGGGCCAAGTGGGAAAGGGTGGTTTTGAGGCTGAAGGCGCCAGGAAATCCTGCAGCCCCCAGGTCTGTGGGGCTACGCAAGCGGTTCCCAAAGAGCTTTAGAACAAGGCATAGATTTCCCTGCTGGATCCTTGGGCGTGGGACCAGTCTCCAGACATATGGCCATTTTTGTGCCTGGCGCGGCGCCAAGTGGGAAAGGGTGGTTTTGAGGCTGAAGGCAGCAGGAAAGCCTGCAGCCCACAGGTCTGTATGGCTACGCAAGCGGTTCCCAAAGAGCTAGAGAAAAAGGCATAGTTTTCCCTGCTGGCTCTTTGGGCGTTGGACCAGTCTCCAGACATATGGCCATTGCTGGGCCTGGCGTGGCGTCAAGTCGGAAAGGGTCGTTTTGAGGCTGAAGGCAGCAGGAAAGCCTGCAGCCCCCAGGTCTGTGGGGCTACGCAAGCGGTTCCCAATGATGTTTACAACAAGGCATAGTTTTCCCTGCTGGCTCTTTGGCCGTGGGTCCAGTCTCCAGACATATAACCATTTTTGTGCCTGGCGTGGCGCCAAGTGGGAAAGGGTGGTTTTGAGGCTGAAGGCGCCAGGAAAGCCTGTAGCACCCAGGTCTGTGGGCCTACGGAAGCGGTTCCCAAAGAGCTTTAGAACAAGGCATATTTTTCCCTGCTGGCTCTTTGGGCGTGGGACCAATCTCCAGACATATGGCCATTTTTGTGCCTGGCGTGGTGCCAAGTGGGAAAGGGTGGTTTTGAGGCTGAAGGCAGCAGGAAAGACTGCAGCCCCTAGGTCTGTGGGGCCACGCAAGTGCTTCCCAATGATGTTTAGAACAAGGCATATTTTTCCCAGCTGGCTCTTTGGGCGTGGGACCAGTCTCCAGACATATGGATATTTTGGAGGCTGGCGCGGCGCCAAATGGGAAAGGGTGGTTTTGAGGCTGAAGGCAGCAGGAAAGCCTGCAGCCCGCAGGTCTGTATGGCTACGCAAGCGGTTCCCAATGATGTTTACAACAAGGCATAGTTTTCCCTGCTGGCTCTTTGGGCGTGGGACCAGTCTCCAGACATATGGCCATTGCTGGGCCTGGCGTGGCGTCAAGTCGGAAAGGGTCGTTTTGAGGCTGAAGGCAGCAGGAAAGCCTGCAGCCCCCAGGTCTGTGGGGCTACGCAAGCGGTTCCCAAAGAGCTTTAGAATAAGGCATAGATTTCCCTGCTGGCTCTTTGGGCGTGGGACCAGTCTCCAGACATATGGCCATTTTTGTGCCTGGCGCGGCGCCAAGTGGGAAAGGGTGGTTTTGAGGCTGAAGGCAGCAGGAAAGCCTGCAGACCCCAGGTCTGTGGGGCTACGCAAGCGGTTCCCAAAGAGCTTTAGAACAAGGCATAGTTTTCCCTGCTGGCTCTTTGGGCGTTGGACCAGTCTCCAGACATATGGCCATTTTTGTGACTGGCGTGTCGCCAAGTGGGAAAGGGTGGTTTTCAGGCTAAAGGCGCCAGGAAAGCCTGCAGCTCCCAGGTCTGTGGGCCTACGGAAGTGGTTCCAAAAGAGCTTTAGAACAAGGCATAGTTTTCCCTGCTGGCTCTTTGACCGTGGGACCCGTCTCCAGACATATGGCCATATTTGTTCCTGGTGCGGCGCCAGGTGGGAAAGGGTGGTTTTGAGTCTGAAGGCAGCAGGAAAGCCTGCAGCCCCCAGGTCTGTGGGGCTACGCAAGCAGTTCCCAAAGAGCTTTAGAAAAAGGAATAGTTTTCCTTGCTGGCTCTTTGGGCGTGGGACCCATCTCCAGACATATGGCCATTGCTGTGCCTGGCGCGGCGCCAAGTGGGAAAGGGTGGTTTTTAGGCTGAAGGCAGCAGGAAAGCCTGCAGCCCCCAGGTCTGGGGACTACGCAAGCCGTTCCCAAAGAGCTTTAGAACAAGGCATAGTTTTCCCTGCTGACTCTTTGGGCGTGGGACTAGTCTTTAGACATATGGCCATTTTTTTGCCTGGCACGGCGCCAAGTGGGAAAGGGTGGTTTTGAGGCTGAAGGCAGCAGGAAAGCCTGCAGCCCCCACGTCTCTGGGGCCACGCAAGCGGTTCCCAAGAGCTTTAGAACAAGGCATAGTTTTCCCTGCTGGCTCTTTGGGCGTGGGACCCATCTCCAGACATATAACCATATTTGTGCCTGGCGTGGGGCCAAGTGGGAAAGGGTGCTTTTGAGGCTGAAGGCAGCAGGAAAGCCTCTAGCCCCTAGGTCTGTGGAGCCACGCAAGTGCTTCCAAATGCTGTTTAGAACAAGGCATAGTTTTCCCTGCTGGCTCTTTGGGCGTGGGACCAGTCTCCAGACATATGGCCATTTTTGTGCCTGGCGCGGCGACAAATGCGAAAGCATGGTTTTGAGGCTGAAGGCAGCAGGAAAGCCTGCAGCTCTCAGGTGTGTGGGACTACTTCATCGTTTCCCAAAGAGCTTTAGCACAAGGCATAGTTTTCCCTGCTGGATCTTTGGGCGTGGGACCAGTCTCCAGACATATGGCCATTGCTGTGCCTGGTGTGGGGCCAAGTGGGAAAGGGTGGTTTTGAGGCTGAAGGCGCCAGGAAATCCTGCAGCCCCCAGGTCTGTGGGGCTACGCAAGCGGTTCCCAAAGAGCTTTAGAACAAGGCATAGATTTCCCTGCTGGATCCTTGGGCGTGGGACCAGTCTCCAGACATATGGCCATTTTTGTGCCTGGCGCGGCGCCAAGTGGGAAAGGGTGGTTTTGAGGCTGAAGGCAGCAGGAAAGCCTGCAGCCCACAGGTCTGTATGGCTACGCAAGCGGTTCCCAAAGAGCTAGAGAAAAAGGCATAGTTTTCCCTGCTGGCTCTTTGGGCGTTGGACCAGTCTCCAGACATATGGCCATTGCTGGGCCTGGCGTGGCGTCAAGTCGGAAAGGGTCGTTTTGAGGCTGAAGGCAGCAGGAAAGCCTGCAGCCCCCAGGTCTGTGGGGCTACGCAAGCGGTTCCCAAAGAGCTTTAGAACAAGGCATAGTTTTCCCTGCTGGCTCTTTGGGCGTGGGACCAGTCTCCAGACATATGGCCATTTTTGTGCCTGGCGCGGCGCCAAGTGGGAAAGGGTGGTTTTGAGGCTGAAGGCAGCAGGAAAGCCTGCAGCCCCCAGGTCTGTGGGGCTACGCAAGCGGTTCCCAAAGAGCTTTAGAACAAGGTATAGTTTTCCCTGCTGGCTCTTTGGGCGTGGGACCCATCTCCAGACATATAACCATTTTTGTGCCTGGCGTGGCGCCAAGTGGGAAAGGGTGGTTTTGAGGCTGAAGGCGCCAGGAAAGCCTGTAGCACCCAGGTCTGTGGGCCTACGGAAGCGGTTCCCAAAGAGCTTTAGAACAAGGCATATTTTTCCCTGCTGGCTCTTTGGGCGTGGGACCAATCTCCAGACATATGGCCATTTTTGTGCCTGGCGTGGTGCCAAGTGGGAAAGGGTGGTTTTGAGGCTGAAGGCAGCAGGAAAGACTGCAGCCCCTAGGTCTGTGGGGCCACGCAAGTGCTTCCCAATGATGTTTAGAACAAGGCATATTTTTCCCAGCTGGCTCTTTGGGCGTGGGACCAGTCTCCAGACATATGGATATTTTGGAGGCTGGCGCGGCGCCAAATGGGAAAGGGTGGTTTTGAGGCTGAAGGCAGCAGGAAAGCCTGCAGCCCGCAGGTCTGTATGGCTACGCAAGCGGTTCCCAATGATGTTTACAACAAGGCATAGTTTTCCCTGCTGGCTCTTTGGGCGTGGGACCAGTCTCCAGACATATGGCCATTTTTGTGCCTGGCGCGGCGCCAAGTGGGAAAGGGTGGTTTTGAGGCTGAAGGCAGCAGGAAAGCTTGCAGCCCCCAGGTCTGTGGGGCCACGCAAGCGGTTCCCAAGAGCTTTAGTACAAGGCATAGTTTTCCCTGCTGGCTCTTTGGGCGTGGGGCCAGTCTCCAGACATATGGCCATTTTTGTGCCTGGCGCGGCGACAAATGCGAAAGCATGGTTTTGAGGCTGAAGGCAGCAGGAAAGCCTGCAGCCCCAAGGCCTGTGGGGCTACGCAAGGGGTTCCCAAAGAGCTAGAGAAAAAGGCATAGTTTTCCCTGCTGGCTCTTTGGGCGTTGGACCAGTCTCCAGACATATGGCCATTGCTGGGCCTGGCGTGGCGTCAAGTCGGAAAGGGTGGTTTTGAGGCTGAAGGCAGCAGGAAAGCCTGCAGCCCCCAGGTCTGTGGGGCTACGCAAGCGGTTCCCAAAGAGCTTTAGAACAAGGCATAGATTTCCCTGCTGGCTCTTTGGGCGTGGGACCAGTCTCCAGACATATGGCCATTTTTGTGCCTGGCGCGGCGCCAAGTGGAAAGGGTGGTTTTGAGGCTGAAGGCAGCAGGAAAGCCTGCAGCCCCCAGGTCTGTGGGGCTACGCAAGCGGTTCCCAAAGAGCTTTAGAACAAGGCATAGTTTTCCCTGCTGGCTCTTTGGGCGTTGGACCAGTCTCCAGACATATGGCCATTTTTGTGACTGGCGTGTCGCCAAGTGGGAAAGGGTGGTTTTCAGGCTAAAGGCGCCAGGAAAGCCTGCAGCTCCCAGGTCTGTGGGCCTACGGAAGTGGTTCCAAAAGAGCTTTAGAACAAGGCATAGTTTTCCCTGCTGGCTCTTTGACCGTGGGACCCGTCTCCAGACATATGGCCATATTTGTTCCTGGTGCGGCGCCAAGTGGGAAAGGGTGGTTTTGAGTCTGAAGGCAGCAGGAAAGCCTGCAGCCCCCAGGTCTGTGGGGCTACGCAAGCAGTTCCCAAAGAGCTTTAGAAAAAGGAATAGTTTTCCTTGCTGGCTCTTTGGGCGTGGGACCCATCTCCAGACATATGGCCATTGCTGTGCCTGGCGCGGCGCCAAGTGGGAAAGGGTGGTTTTTAGGCTGAAGGCAGCAGGAAAGCTTGCAGCCCCCAGGTCTGTGGGGCTACGCAAGCCGTTCCCAAAGAGCTTTAGAACAAGGCATAGTTTTCCCTGCTGGCTCTTTGGGCGTGGGACTAGTCTTTAGACATATGGCCATTTTTTTGCCTGGCACGGCGCCAAGTGGGAAAGGGTGGTTTTGAGGCTGAAGGCAGCAGGAAAGCCTGCAGCCCCCACGTCTCTGGGGCCACGCAAGCGGTTCCCAAGAGCTTTAGAACAAGGCATAGTTTTCCCTGCTGGCTCTTTGGGCGTTGGACCAGTCTCCAGACATATAACCATATTTGTGCCTGGCGTGGGGCCAAGTGGGAAAGGGTGCTTTTGAGGCTGAAGGCAGCAGGAAAGCCTCTAGCCCCTAGGTCTGTGGAGCCACGCAAGTGCTTCCAAATGCTGTTTAGAACAAGGCATAGTTTTCCCTGCTGGCTCTTTGGGCGTGGGACCAGTCTCCAGACATATGGCCATTTTTGTGCCTGGCGCGGCGACAAATGCGAAAGCATGGTTTTGAGGCTGAAGGCAGCAGGAAAGCCTGCAGCTCTCAGGTGTGTGGGACTACTTCATCGTTTCCCAAAGAGCTTTAGAACAAGGCATAGTTTTCCCTGCTGGCTCTTTGGGCGTGGGACCAGTCTCCAGACATATGGCAATTGCTGTGCCTGGTGTGGGGCCAAGTGGGAAAGGGTGGTTTTGAGGCTGAAGGCGCCAGGAAATCCTGCAGCCCCGAGGTCTGTGGGGCTACGCAAGCGGTTCCCAAAGAGCTTTAGAACAAGGCATAGATTTCCCTGCTGGCTCTTTGGGCGTGGGACCAGTCTCCAGACATATGGCCATTTTTGTGCCTGGCGCGGCGCCAAGTGGGAAAGGGTGGTTTTGAGGCTGAAGGCAGCAGGAAAGCCTGCAGCCCGCAGGTCTGTGGGGCTATGCAAGCGGTTCCCAAAGAGCTAGAGAAAAAGGCATAGTTTTCCCTGCTGGCTCTTTGGGCGTTGGACCAGTCTCCAGACATATGGCCATTGCTGGGCCTGGCGTGGCGTCAAGTCGGAAAGGGTCGTTTTGAGGCTGAAGGCAGCAGGAAAGCCTGCAGCCCCCAGGTCTGCGGGGCTACGCAAGCGGTTCCCAAAGAGCTTTAGAACAAGGCATAGTTTTCCCTGCTGGCTCTTTGGGCGTGGGACCAGTCTCCAGACATATGGCCATTTTTGTGCCTGGCGCGGCGCCAAGTGGGAAAGGGTGGTTTTGAGGCTGAAGGCAGCAGGAAAGCCTGCAGCCCCCAGGTCTGTGGGGCTACGCAAGCGGTTCCCAAAGAGCTTTAGAACAAGGTATAGTTTTCCCTGCTGGCTCTTTGGGCGTGGGACCCATCTCCAGACATATAACCATTTTTGTGCCTGGCGTGGCGCCAAGTGGGAAAGGGTGGTTTTGAGGCTGAAGGCGCCAGGAAAGCCTGTAGCACCCAGGTCTGTGGGCCTACGGAAGCGGTTCCCAAAGAGCTTTAGAACAAGGCATATTTTTCCCTGCTGGCTCTTTGGGCGTGGGACCAATCTCCAGACATATGGCCATTTTTGTGCCTGGCGTGGTGCCAAGTGGGAAAGGGTGGTTTTGAGGCTGAAGGCAGCAGGAAAGACTGCAGCCCCTAGGTCTGTGGGGCCACGCAAGTGCTTCCCAATGATGTTTAGAACAAGGCATATTTTTCCCAGCTGGCTCTTTGGGCGTGGGACGAGTCTCCAGACATATGGATATTTTGGAGGCTGGCGCGGCGCCAAATGGGAAAGGGTGGTTTTGAGGCTGAAGGCAGCAGGAAAGCCTGCAGCCCGCAGGTCTGTATGGCTACGCAAGCGGTTCCCAATGATGTTTACACAAGGCATAGTTTTCCCTGCTGGCTCTTTGGGCGTGGGACCAGTCTCCAGACATATGGCCATTTTTGTGCCTGGCGCGGCGCCAAGTGGGAAAGCATGGTTTTGAGGCTGAAGGCAGCAGGAAAGCTTGCAGCCCCCAGGTCTGTGGGGCCACGCAAGCGGTTCCCAAGAGCTTTAGTACAAGGCATAGTTTTCCCTGCTGGCTCTTTGGGCGTGGGGCCAGTCTCCAGACATATGGCCATTTTTGTGCCTGGTGCGGCGACAAATGCGAAAGCATGGTTTTGAGGCTGAAGGCAGCAGGAAAGCCTGCAGCCCCAAGGCCTGTGGGGCTACGCAAGGGGTTCCCAAAGAGCTAGAGAAAAAGGCATAGTTTTCCCTGCTGGCTCTTTGGGCGTTGGACCAGTCTCCAGACATATGGCCATTGCTGGGCGTGGCGTGGCGTCAAGTCGGAAAGGGTCGTTTTGAGGCTGAAGGCAGCAGGAAAGCCTGCAGCCCCCAGGTCTGTGGGGCTACGCAAGCGGTTCCCAAAGAGCTTTAGAACAAGGCATAGATTTCCCTGCTGGCTCTTTGGGCGTGGGACCAGTCTCCAGACATATGGCCATTTTTGTGCCTGGCGCGGCGCCAAGTGGGAAAGGGTGGTTTTGAGGCTGAAGGCAGCAGGAAAGCCTGCAGACCCCAGGTCTGTGGGGCTACGCAAGCGGTTCCCAAAGAGCTTTAGAACAAGGCATAGTTTTCCCTGCTGGCTCTTTGGGCGTTGGACCAGTCTCCAGACATATGGCCATTTTTGTGACTGGCGTGTCGCCAAGTGGGAAAGGGTGGTTTTCAGGCTAAAGGCGCCAGGAAAGCCTGCAGCTCCCAGGTCTGTGGGCCTACGGAAGTGGTTCCAAAAGAGCTTTAGAACAAGGCATAGTTTTCCCTGCTGGCTCTTTGACCGTGGGACCCGTCTCCAGACATATGGCCATATTTGTTCCTGGTGCGGCGCCAAGTGGGAAAGGGTGGTTTTGAGTCTGAAGGCAGCAGGAAAGCCTGCAGCCCCCAGGTCTGTGGGGCTACGCAAGCAGTTCCCAAAGAGCTTTAGAAAAAGGAATAGTTTTCCTTGCTGGCTCTTTGGGCGTGGGACCCATCTCCAGACATATGGCCATTGCTGTGCCTGGCGCGGCGCCAAGTGGGAAAGGGTGGTTTTGATGCTGAAGGCAGCAGGAAAGCCTGCAGCCCCCAGGTCTGTGGGGCTACGCAAGCCGTTCCCAAAGAGCTTTAGAACAAGGCATAGTTTTCCCTGCTGGCTCTTTGGGCGTGGGACTAGTCTTTAGACATATGGCCATTTTTTTGCCTGGCACGGCGCCAAGTGGGAAAGGGTGGTTTTGAGGCTGAAGGCAGCAGGAAAGCCTGCAGCCCCCACGTCTCTGGGGCCACGCAAGCGGTTCCCAAGAGCTTTAGAACAAGGCATAGTTTTCCCTGCTGGCTCTTTGGGCGTGGGACCCATCTCCAGACATATAACCATATTTGTGCCTGGCGTGGGGCCAAGTGGGAAAGGGTGCTTTTGAGGCTGAAGGCAGCAGGAAAGCCTCTAGCCCCTAGGTCTGTGGAGCCACGCAAGTGCTTCCAAATGCTGTTTAGAACAAGGCATAGTTTTCCCTGCTGGCTCTTTGGGCGTGGGACCAGTCTCCAGACATATGGCCATTTTTGTGCCTGGCGCGGCGACAAATGCGAAAGCATGGTTTTGAGGCTGAAGGCAGCAGGAAAGCCTGCAGACCCCAGGTGTGAGGGACTACTTCATCGTTTCCCAAAGAGCTTTAGAAAAAGGCATAGTTTTCCTTGCTGGATCTTTGGGCGTTGGACCAGTGTCCAGACATATGGCCATTGCTGGGCCTGGCGTGGTGCCAAGTCGGAAAGGGTCGTTTTGAGGCTGAAGGCAGCAGGAAAGCCTGCAGCCCCCAGGTCTGTGGGGCTACGCAAGCGGTTCCCAAAGAGCTTTAGAACAAGGCATAGTTTTCCCTGCTGGCTCTTTGGGCGTGGGACCAAACTCCAGACATATGGCCATTTTTGTGCCTGGCGCGGCGCCAAGTGGGAAAGGGTGGTTTTGAGGCTGAAGGCAGCAGGAAAGCCTGCAGCCCGCAGGTCTGTGGGGCTACGCAAGCGGTTCCCAAAGGGCTTTAGAACAAGGTATAGTTTTCCCTGCTGGCTCTTTGGGCGTGGGACCCATCTCCAGATATATAACCATTTTTGTGCCTGGCGTGGCGCCAAGTGGGAAAGGGTGGTTTTGAGGCTGAAGTCGCCAGGAAAGCCTGTAGCACCCAGGTCTGTGGGCCTACGGAAGCGGTTCCCAAAGAGCTTTAGAACAAGGCATAGTTTTCCCTGCTGGCTCTTTGGGCGTGGGACCAATCTCCAGACATATGGCTATTTTTGTGCCTGGCGTGGTGCCAAGTGGGAAAGGGTGGTTTTGAGGCTGAAGGCAGCAGGAAAGACTGCAGCCCCTAGGTCTGTGGGGCCACGCAAGTGCTTCCCAATGATGTTTAGAACAAGGCATATTTTTCCCAGCTGGCTCTTTGGGCGTGGGACGAGTCTCCAGACATATGGATATTTTGGAGGCTGGCGCGGCGCCAAATGGGAAAGGGTGGTTTTGAGGCTGAAGGCAGCAGGAAAGCCTGCAGCCCGCAGGTCTGTATGGCTACGCAAGCGGTTCCCAATGATGTTTACAACAAGGCATAGTTTTCCCTGCTGGCTCTTTGGCCGTGGGACCAATCTCCAGACATATGGCCATTTTTGTGCCTGGCGCGGCGCCAAGTGGGAAAGCATGGTTTTGAGGCTGAAGGCAGCAGGAAAGCTTGCAGCCCCCAGGTCTGTGGGGCCACGCAAGCGGTTCCCAAGAGCTTTAGTACAAGGCATAGTTTTCCCTGCTGGCTCTTTGGGCGTGGGGCCAGTCTCCAGACATATGGCCATTTTTGTGCCTGGTGCGGCGACAAATGCGAAAGCATGGTTTTGAGGCTGAAGGCAGCAGGAAAGCCTGCAGCCCCAAGGCCTGTGGGGCTACGCAAGGGGTTCCCAAAGAGCTAGAGAAAAAGGCATAGTTTTCCCTGCTGGCTCTTTGGGCGTTGGACCAGTCTCCAGACATATGGCCATTGCTGGGCCTGGCGTGGCGTCAAGTCGGAAAGGGTCGTTTTGAGGCTGAAGGCAGCAGGAAAGCCTGCAGCCCCCAGGTCTGTGGGGCTACGCAAGCGGTTCCCAAAGAGCTTTAGAACAAGGCATAGATTTCCCTGCTGGCTCTTTGGGCGTGGGACCAGTCTCCAGACATATGGCCATTTTTGTGCCTGGCGCGGCGCCAAGTGGGAAAGGGTGGTTTTGAGGCTGAAGGCAGCAGGAAAGCCTGCAGACCCCAGGTCTGTGGGGCTACGCAAGCGGTTCCCAAAGAGCTTTAGAACAAGGCATAGTTTTCCCTGCTGGCTCTTTGGGCGTTGGACCAGTCTCCAGACATATGGCCATTTTTGTGACTGGCGTGTCGCCAAGTGGGAAAGGGTGGTTTTCAGGCTAAAGGCGCCAGGAAAGCCTGCAGCTCCCAGGTCTGTGGGCCTACGGAAGTGGTTCCAAAAGAGCTTTAGAACAAGGCATAGTTTTCCCTGCTGGCTCTTTGACCGTGGGACCCGTCTCCAGACATATGGCCATATTTGTTCCTGGTGCGGCGCCAAGTGGGAAAGGGTGGTTTTGAGTCTGAAGGCAGCAGGAAAGCCTGCAGCCCCCAGGTCTGTGGGGCTACGCAAGCAGTTCCCAAAGAGCTTTAGAAAAAGGAATAGTTTTCCTTGCTGGCTCTTTGGGCGTGGGACCCATCTCCAGACATATGGCCATTGCTGTGCCTGGCGCGGCGCCAAGTGGGAAAGGGTGGTTTTGATGCTGAAGGCAGCAGGAAAGCCTGCAGCCCCCAGGTCTGTGGGGCTACGCAAGCCGTTCCCAAAGAGCTTTAGAACAAGGCATAGTTTTCCCTGCTGGCTCTTTGGGCGTGGGACTAGTCTTTAGACATATGGCCATTTTTTTGCCTGGCACGGCGCCAAGTGGGAAAGGGTGGTTTTGAGGCTGAAGGCAGCAGGAAAGCCTGCAGCCCCCACGTCTCTGGGGCCACGCAAGCGGTTCCCAAGAGCTTTAGAACAAGGCATAGTTTTCCCTGCTGGCTCTTTGGGCGTGGGACCCATCTCCAGACATATAACCATATTTGTGCCTGGCGTGGGGCCAAGTGGGAAAGGGTGCTTTTGAGGCTGAAGGCAGCAGGAAAGCTTCTAGCCCCTAGGTCTGTGGAGCCACGCAAGTGCTTCCAAATGCTGTTTAGAACAAGGCATAGTTTTCCCTGCTGGCTCTTTGGGCGTGGGACCAGTCTCCAGACATATGGCCATTTTTGTGCCTGGCGCGGCGACAAATGCGAAAGCATGGTTTTGAGGCTGAAGGCAGCAGGAAAGCCTGCAGACCCCAGGTGTGAGGGACTACTTCATCGTTTCCCAAAGAGCTTTAGAAAAAGGCATAGTTTTCCTTGCTGGATCTTTGGGCGTTGGACCAGTGTCCAGACATATGGCCATTGCTGGGCCTGGCGTGGTGCCAAGTCGGAAAGGGTCGTTTTGAGGCTGAAGGCAGCAGGAAAGCCTGCAGCCCCCAGGTCTGTGGGGCTACGCAAGCGGTTCCCAAAGAGCTTTAGAACAAGGCATAGTTTTCCCTGCTGGCTCTTTGGGCGTGGGACCAAACTCCAGACATATGGCCATTTTTGTGCCTGGCGCGGCGCCAAGTGGGAAAGGGTGGTTTTGAGGCTGAAGGCAGCAGGAAAGCCTGCAGCCCGCAGGTCTGTGGGGCTACGCAAGCGGTTCCCAAAGAGCTTTAGAACAAGGTATAGTTTTCCCTGCTGGCTCTTTGGGCGTGGGACCCATCTCCAGATATATAACCATTTTTGTGCCTGGCGTGGCGCCAAGTGGGAAAGGGTGGTTTTGAGGCTGAAGTCGCCAGGAAAGCCTGTAGCACCCAGGTCTGTGGGCCTACGGAAGCGGTTCCCAAAGAGCTTTAGAACAAGGCATAGTTTTCCCTGCTGGCTCTTTGGGCGTGGGACCAATCTACAGACATATGGCTATTTTTGTGCCTGGCGTGGTGCCAAGTGGGAAAGGGTGGTTTTGAGGCTGAAGGCAGCAGGAAAGACTGCAGCCCCTAGGTCTGTGGGGCCACGCAAGTGCTTCCCAATGATGTTTAGAACAAGGCATATTTTTCCCAGCTGGCTCTTTGGGCGTGGGACGAGTCTCCAGACATATGGATATTTTGGAGGCTGGCGCGGCGCCAAATGGGAAAGGGTGGTTTTGAGGCTGAAGGCAGCAGGAAAGCCTGCAGCCCGCAGGTCTGTATGGCTACGCAAGCGGTTCCCAATGATGTTTACAACAAGGCATAGTTTTCCCTGCTGGCTCTTTGGCCGTGGGACCAATCTCCAGACATATAACCATTTTTGTGCCTGGCGCGGCGCCAAGTGGGAAAGGGTGGTTTTGAGGCTGAAGGCAGCAGGAAAGCCTGCATCCCCAAGGTCTGTGGGGCCACGCAAGCGGTTCCCAAAGAGCTTTAGAACAAGGCATAGTTTTCCCTGCTGGCTCTTTGGGCGTGGGACCAGTCTCCAGACATATGGCCATTTTTGTGCCTGGCGTGGTGCCAAGTGGGAAAGGGTGGTTTTGAGGCTGAAGGCAGCAGGAAAGACTGCAGCCCCTAGGTCTGTGGGGCCACGCAAGTGCTTCCCAATGATGTTTAGAACAAGGCATATTTTTCCCAGCTGGCTCTTTGGGCGTGGGACCAGTCTCCAGACATATGGCCATTTTTGTGCCTGGCGCGGCGCCAAGTGGGAAAGGGTGGTTTTGAGGCTGAAGGCAGCAGGAAAGCCTGCAGCCCGCAGGTCTGTATGGCTACGCAAGCGGTTCCCAAAGAGCTAGAGAAAAAGGCATAGTTTTCCCTGCTGGCTCTTTGGGCGTTGGACCAGTCTCCAGACATATGGCCATTGCTGGGCCTGGCGTGGCGTCAAGTCGGAAAGGGTCGTTTTGAGGCTGAAGGCAGCAGGAAAGCCTGCAGCCCCCAGGTCTGCGGGGCTACGCAAGCGGTTCCCAAAGAGCTTTAGAACAAGGCATAGTTTTCCCTGCTGGCTCTTTGGGCGTGGGACCAGTCTCCAGACATATGGCCATTTTTGTGCCTGGCGCGGCGCCAAGTGGGAAAGGGTGGTTTTGAGGCTGAAGGCAGCAGGAAAGCCTGCAGCCCCCAGGTCTGTGGGGCTACGCAAGCGGTTCCCAAAGAGCTTTAGAACAAGGTATAGTTTTCCCTGCTGGCTCTTTGGGCGTGGGACCCATCTCCAGACATATAACCATTTTTGTGCCTGGCGTGGCGCCAAGTGGGAAAGGGTGGTTTTGAGGCTGAAGGCGCCAGGAAAGCCTGTAGCACCCAGGTCTGTGGGCCTACGGAAGCGGTTCCCAAAGAGCTTTAGAACAAGGCATATTTTTCCCTGCTGGCTCTTTGGGCGTGGGACCAATCTCCAGACATATGGCCATTTTTGTGCCTGGCGTGGTGCCAAGTGGGAAAGGGTGGTTTTGAGGCTGAAGGCAGCAGGAAAGACTGCAGCCCCTAGGTCTGTGGGGCCACGCAAGTGCTTCCCAATGATGTTTAGAACAAGGCATATTTTTCCCAGCTGGCTCTTTGGGCGTGGGACCAGTCTCCAGACATATGGATATTTTGGAGGCTGGCGCGGCGCCAAATGGGAAAGGGTGGTTTTGAGGCTGAAGGCAGCAGGAAAGCCTGCAGCCCGCAGGTCTGTATGGCTACGCAAGCGGTTCCCAATGATGTTTACACAAGGCATAGTTTTCCCTGCTGGCTCTTTGGGCGTGGGACCAGTCTCCAGACATATGGCCATTTTTGTGCCTGGCGCGGCGCCAAGTGGGAAAGCATGGTTTTGAGGCTGAAGGCAGCAGGAAAGCTTGCAGCCCCCAGGTCTGTGGGGCCACGCAAGCGGTTCCCAAGAGCTTTAGTACAAGGCATAGTTTTCCCTGCTGGCTCTTTGGGCGTGGGGCCAGTCTCCAGACATATGGCCATTTTTGTGCCTGGTGCGGCGACAAATGCGAAAGCATGGTTTTGAGGCTGAAGGCAGCAGGAAAGCCTGCAGCCCCAAGGCCTGTGGGGCTACGCAAGGGGTTCCCAAAGAGCTAGAGAAAAAGGCATAGTTTTCCCTGCTGGCTCTTTGGGCGTTGGACCAGTCTCCAGACATATGGCCATTGCTGGGCCTGGCGTGGCGTCAAGTCGGAAAGGGTCGTTTTGAGGCTGAAGGCAGCAGGAAAGCCTGCAGCCCCCAGGTCTGTGGGGCTACGCAAGCGGTTCCCAAAGAGCTTTAGAACAAGGCATAGATTTCCCTGCTGGCTCTTTGGGCGTGGGACCAGTCTCCAGACATATGGCCATTTTTGTGCCTGGCGCGGCGCCAAGTGGGAAAGGGTGGTTTTGAGGCTGAAGGCAGCAGGAAAGCCTGCAGACCCCAGGTCTGTGGGGCTACGCAAGCGGTTCCCAAAGAGCTTTAGAACAAGGCATAGTTTTCCCTGCTGGCTCTTTGGGTGTTGGACCAGTCTCCAGACATATGGCCATTTTTGTGACTGGCGTGTCGCCAAGTGGGAAAGGGTGGTTTTCAGGCTAAAGGCGCCAGGAAAGCCTGCAGCTCCCAGGTCTGTGGGCCTACGGAAGTGGTTCCAAAAGAGCTTTAGAACAAGGCATAGTTTTCCCTGCTGGCTCTTTGACCGTGGGACCCGTCTCCAGACATATGGCCATATTTGTTCCTGGTGCGGCGCCAAGTGGGAAAGGGTGGTTTTGAGTCTGAAGGCAGCAGGAAAGCCTGCAGCCCCCAGGTCTGTGGGGCTACGCAAGCAGTTCCCAAAGAGCTTTAGAAAAAGGAATAGTTTTCCTTGCTGGCTCTTTGGGCGTGGGACCCATCTCCAGACATATGGCCATTGCTGTGCCTGGCGCGGCGCCAAGTGGGAAAGGGTGGCTTTGATGCTGAAGGCAGCAGGAAAGCCTGCAGCCCCCAGGTCTGTGGGGCTACGCAAGCCGTTCCCAAAGAGCTTTAGAACAAGGCATAGTTTTCCCTGCTGGCTCTTTGGGCGTGGGACTAGTCTTTAGACATATGGCCATTTTTTTGCCTGGCACGGCGCCAAGTGGGAAAGGGTGGTTTTGAGGCTGAAGGCAGCAGGAAAGCCTGCAGCCCCCACGTCTCTGGGGCCACGCAAGCGGTTCCCAAGAGCTTTAGAACAAGGCATAGTTTTCCCTGCTGGCTCTTTGGGCGTGGGACCCATCTCCAGACATATAACCATATTTGTGCCTGGCGTGGGGCCAAGTGGGAAAGGGTGCTTTTGAGGCTGAAGGCAGCAGGAAAGCCTCTAGCCCCTAGGTCTGTGGAGCCACGCAAGTGCTTCCAAATGCTGTTTAGAACAAGGCATAGTTTTCCCTGCTGGCTCTTTGGGCGTGGGACCAGTCTCCAGACATATGGCCATTTTTGTGCCTGGCGCGGCGACAAATGCGAAAGCATGGTTTTGAGGCTGAAGGCAGCAGGAAAGCCTGCAGACCCCAGGTGTGAGGGACTACTTCATCGTTTCCCAAAGAGCTTTAGAAAAAGGCATAGTTTTCCTTGCTGGATCTTTGGGCGTTGGACCAGTGTCCAGACATATGGCCATTGCTGGGCCTGGCGTGGTGCCAAGTCGGAAAGGGTCGTTTTGAGGCTGAAGGCAGCAGGAAAGCCTGCAGCCCCCAGGTCTGTGGGGCTACGCAAGCGGTTCCCAAAGAGCTTTAGAACAAGGCATAGTTTTCCCTGCTGGCTCTTTGGGCGTGGGACCAAACTCCAGACATATGGCCATTTTTGTGCCTGGCGCGGCGCCAAGTGGGAAAGGGTGGTTTTGAGGCTGAAGGCAGCAGGAAAGCCTGCAGCCCGCAGGTCTGTGGGGCTACGCAAGCGGTTCCCAAAGAGCTTTAGAACAAGGTATAGTTTTCCCTGCTGGCTCTTTGGGCGTGGGACCCATCTCCAGATATATAACCATTTTTGTGCCTGGCGTGGCGCCAAGTGGGAAAGGGTGGTTTTGAGGCTGAAGTCGCCAGGAAAGCCTGTAGCACCCAGGTCTGTGGGCCTACGGAAGCGGTTCCCAAAGAGCTTTAGAACAAGGCATAGTTTTCCCTGCTGGCTCTTTGGGCGTGGGACCAATCTCCAGACATATGGCTATTTTTGTGCCTGGCGTGGTGCCAAGTGGGAAAGGGTGGTTTTGAGGCTGAAGGCAGCAGGAAAGACTGCAGCCCCTAGGTCTGTGGGGCCACGCAAGTGCTTCCCAATGATGTTTAGAACAAGGCATATTTTTCCCAGCTGGCTCTTTGGGCGTGGGACGAGTCTCCAGACATATGGATATTTTGGAGGCTGGCGCGGCGCCAAATGGGAAAGGGTGGTTTTGAGGCTGAAGGCAGCAGGAAAGCCTGCAGCCCGCAGGTCTGTATGGCTACGCAAGCGGTTCCCAATGATGTTTACAACAAGGCATAGTTTTCCCTGCTGGCTCTTTGGCCGTGGGACCAATCTCCAGACATATGGCCATTTTTGTGCCTGGCGCGGCGCCAAGTGGGAAAGGGTGGTTTTGAGGCTGAAGGCAGCAGGAAAGCCTGCATCCCCAAGGTCTGTGGGGCCACGCAAGCGGTTCCCAAAGAGCTTTAGAACAAGGCATAGTTTTCCCTGCTGGCTCTTTGGGCGTGGGACCAGTCTCCAGACATATGGCCATTTTTGTGCCTGGCGTGGTGCCAAGTGGGAAAGGGTGGTTTTGAGGCTGAAGGCAGCAGGAAAGACTGCAGCCCCTAGGTCTGTGGGGCCACGCAAGTGCTTCCCAATGATGTTTAGAACAAGGCATATTTTTCCCAGCTGGCTCTTTGGGCGTGGGACCAGTCTCCAGACATATGGATATTTTGGAGGCTGGCGCGGCGCCAAATGGGAAAGGGTGGTTTTGAGGCTGAAGGCAGCAGGAAAGCCTGCAGCCCGCAGGTCTGTATGGCTACGCAAGCGGTTCCCAATGATGTTTACAACAAGGCATAGTTTTCCCTGCTGGCTCTTTGGCCGTGGGTCCAGTCTCCAGACATATGGCCATTTTTGTGCCTGGCGCAGCGCCAAGTGGGAAAGGGTGGTTTTGAGGCTGAAGGCAGCAGGAAAGCCTGCAGCCCCCAGGTCTGTGGGGCCACGCAAGCGGTTCCCAAAGATCTTTAGAACAAGGCATAGTTTTCCCTGCTGGCTCTTTGGGCGTGGGACCAATCTCCAGACATATGGCCATTTTTGTGCCTGGCGCGGCGCCAAGTGGGAAAGGGTGGTTTTGAGGCTGAAGGCAGCAGGAAAGCCTCTAGCCCCTAGGTCTGTGGAGCCACGCAAGTGCTTCCAAATGCTGTTTAGAACAAGGCATAGTTTTCCCTGCTGGCTCTTTGGGCGTGGGACCAGTCTCCAGACATATGGCCATTTTTGTGCCTGGCGCGGCGACAAATGCGAAAGCATGGTTTTGAGGCTGAAGGCAGCAGGAAAGCCTGCAGACCCCAGGTGTGAGGGACTACTTCATCGTTTCCCAAAGAGCTTTAGAAAAAGGCATAGTTTTCCTTGCTGGATCTTTGGGCGTTGGACCAGTGTCCAGACATATGGCCATTGCTGGGCCTGGCGTGGTGCCAAGTCGGAAAGGGTCGTTTTGAGGCTGAAGGCAGCAGGAAAGCCTGCAGCCCCCAGGTCTGTGGGGCTACGCAAGCGGTTCCCAAAGAGCTTTAGAACAAGGCATAGTTTTCCCTGCTGGCTCTTTGGGCGTGGGACCAAACTCCAGACATATGGCCATTTTTGTGCCTGGCGCGGCGCCAAGTGGGAAAGGGTGGTTTTGAGGCTGAAGGCAGCAGGAAAGCCTGCAGCCCGCAGGTCTGTGGGGCTACGCAAGCGGTTCCCAAAGAGCTTTAGAACAAGGTATAGTTTTCCCTGCTGGCTCTTTGGGCGTGGGACCCATCTCCAGATATATAACCATTTTTGTGCCTGGCGTGGCGCCAAGTGGGAAAGGGTGGTTTTGAGGCTGAAGTCGCCAGGAAAGCCTGTAGCACCCAGGTCTGTGGGCCTACGGAAGCGGTTCCCAAAGAGCTTTAGAACAAGGCATAGTTTTCCCTGCTGGCTCTTTGGGCGTGGGACCAATCTCCAGACATATGGCTATTTTTGTGCCTGGCGTGGTGCCAAGTGGGAAAGGGTGGTTTTGAGGCTGAAGGCAGCAGGAAAGACTGCAGCCCCTAGGTCTGTGGGGCCACGCAAGTGCTTCCCAATGATGTTTAGAACAAGGCATATTTTTCCCAGCTGGCTCTTTGGGCGTGGGACGAGTCTCCAGACATATGGATATTTTGGAGGCTGGCGCGGCGCCAAATGGGAAAGGGTGGTTTTGAGGCTGAAGGCAGCAGGAAAGCCTGCAGCCCGCAGGTCTGTATGGCTACGCAAGCGGTTCCCAATGATGTTTACAACAAGGCATAGTTTTCCCTGCTGGCTCTTTGGCCGTGGGACCAATCTCCAGACATATGGCCATTTTTGTGCCTGGCGCGGCGCCAAGTGGGAAAGGGTGGTTTTGAGGCTGAAGGCAGCAGGAAAGCCTGCATCCCCAAGGTCTGTGGGGCCACGCAAGCGGTTCCCAAAGAGCTTTAGAACAAGGCATAGTTTTCCCTGCTGGCTCTTTGGGCGTGGGACCAGTCTCCAGACATATGGCCATTTTTGTGCCTGGCGTGGTGCCAAGTGGGAAAGGGTGGTTTTGAGGCTGAAGGCAGCAGGAAAGACTGCAGCCCCTAGGTCTGTGGGGCCACGCAAGTGCTTCCCAATGATGTTTAGAACAAGGCATATTTTTCCCAGCTGGCTCTTTGGGCGTGGGACCAGTCTCCAGACATATGGATATTTTGGAGGCTGGCGCGGCGCCAAATGGGAAAGGGTGGTTTTGAGGCTGAAGGCAGCAGGAAAGCCTGCAGCCCGCAGGTCTGTATGGCTACGCAAGCGGTTCCCAATGATGTTTACAACAAGGCATAGTTTTCCCTGCTGGCTCTTTGGCCGTGGGTCCAGTCTCCAGACATATGGCCATTTTTGTGCCTGGCGCAGCGCCAAGTGGGAAAGGGTGGTTTTGAGGCTGAAGGCAGCAGGAAAGCCTGCAGCCCCCAGGTCTGTGGGGCCACGCAAGCGGTTCCCAAAGATCTTTAGAACAAGGCATAGTTTTCCCTGCTGGCTCTTTGGGCGTGGGACCAATCTCCAGACATATGGCCATTTTTGTGCCTGGCGCGGCGCCAAGTGGGAAAGGGTGGTTTTGAGGCTGAAGGCAGCAGGAAAGCCTCTAGCCCCTAGGTCTGTGGAGCCACGCAAGTGCTTCCAAATGCTGTTTAGAACAAGGCATAGTTTTCCCTGCTGGCTCTTTGGGCGTGGGACCAGTCTCCAGACATATGGCCATTTTTGTGCCTGGCGCGGCGACAAATGCGAAAGCATGGTTTTGAGGCTGAAGGCAGCAGGAAAGCCTGCAGACCCCAGGTGTGAGGGACTACTTCATCGTTTCCCAAAGAGCTTTAGAAAAAGGCATAGTTTTCCTTGCTGGATCTTTGGGCGTTGGACCAGTGTCCAGACATATGGCCATTGCTGGGCCTGGCGTGGTGCCAAGTCGGAAAGGGTCGTTTTGAGGCTGAAGGCAGCAGGAAAGCCTGCAGCCCCCAGGTCTGTGGGGCTACGCAAGCGGTTCCCAAAGAGCTTTAGAACAAGGCATAGTTTTCCCTGCTGGCTCTTTGGGCGTGGGACCAAACTCCAGACATATGGCCATTTTTGTGCCTGGCGCGGCGCCAAGTGGGAAAGGGTGGTTTTGAGGCTGAAGGCAGCAGGAAAGCCTGCAGCCCGCAGGTCTGTGGGGCTACGCAAGCGGTTCCCAAAGAGCTTTAGAACAAGGTATAGTTTTCCCTGCTGGCTCTTTGGGCGTGGGACCCATCTCCAGATATATAACCATTTTTGTGCCTGGCGTGGCGCCAAGTGGGAAAGGGTGGTTTTGAGGCTGAAGTCGCCAGGAAAGCCTGTAGCACCCAGGTCTGTGGGCCTACGGAAGCGGTTCCCAAAGAGCTTTAGAACAAGGCATAGTTTTCCCTGCTGGCTCTTTGGGCGTGGGACCAATCTACAGACATATGGCTATTTTTGTGCCTGGCGTGGTGCCAAGTGGGAAAGGGTGGTTTTGAGGCTGAAGGCAGCAGGAAAGACTGCAGCCCCTAGGTCTGTGGGGCCACGCAAGTGCTTCCCAATGATGTTTAGAACAAGGCATATTTTTCCCAGCTGGCTCTTTGGGCGTGGGACGAGTCTCCAGACATATGGATATTTTGGAGGCTGGCGCGGCGCCAAATGGGAAAGGGTGGTTTTGAGGCTGAAGGCAGCAGGAAAGCCTGCAGCCCGCAGGTCTGTATGGCTACGCAAGCGGTTCCCAATGATGTTTACAACAAGGCATAGTTTTCCCTGCTGGCTCTTTGGCCGTGGGACCAATCTCCAGACATATAACCATTTTTGTGCCTGGCGCGGCGCCAAGTGGGAAAGGGTGGTTTTGAGGCTGAAGGCAGCAGGAAAGCCTGCATCCCCAAGGTCTGTGGGGCCACGCAAGCGGTTCCCAAAGAGCTTTAGAACAAGGCATAGTTTTCCCTGCTGGCTCTTTGGGCGTGGGACCAGTCTCCAGACATATGGCCATTTTTGTGCCTGGCGTGGTGCCAAGTGGGAAAGGGTGGTTTTGAGGCTGAAGGCAGCAGGAAAGACTGCAGCCCCTAGGTCTGTGGGGCCACGCAAGTGCTTCCCAATGATGTTTAGAACAAGGCATATTTTTCCCAGCTGGCTCTTTGGGCGTGGGACCAGTCTCCAGACATATGGATATTTTGGAGGCTGGCGCGGCGCCAAATGGGAAAGGGTGGTTTTGAGGCTGAAGGCAGCAGGAAAGCCTGCAGCCCGCAGGTCTGTATGGCTACGCAAGCGGTTCCCAATGATGTTTACAACAAGGCATAGTTTTCCCTGCTGGCTCTTTGGCCGTGGGTCCAGTCTCCAGACATATGGCCATTTTTGTGCCTGGCGCAGCGCCAAGTGGGAAAGGGTGGTTTTGAGGCTGAAGGCAGCAGGAAAGCCTGCAGCCCCCAGGTCTGTGGGGCCACGCAAGCGGTTCCCAAAGATCTTTAGAACAAGGCATAGTTTTCCCTGCTGGCTCTTTGGGCGTGGGACCAATCTCCAGACATATGGCCATTTTTGTGCCTGGCGCGGCGCCAAGTGGGAAAGGGTGGTTTTGAGGCTGAAGGCAGCAGGAAAGCCTGCAGCCCGCAGGTCTGTATGGCTACGCAAGCGGTTCCCAAAGAGCTAGAGAAAAAGGCATAGTTTTCCCTGCTGGCTCTTTGGGCGTTGGACCAGTCTCCAGACATATGGCCATTGCTGGGCCTGGCGTGGCGTCAAGTCGGAAAGGGTCGTTTTGAGGCTGAAGGCAGCAGGAAAGCCTGCAGCCCCCAGGTCTGCGGGGCTACGCAAGCGGTTCCCAAAGAGCTTTAGAACAAGGCATAGTTTTCCCTGCTGGCTCTTTGGGCGTGGGACCAGTCTCCAGACATATGGCCATTTTTGTGCCTGGCGCGGCGCCAAGTGGGAAAGGGTGGTTTTGAGGCTGAAGGCAGCAGGAAAGCCTGCAGCCCCCAGGTCTGTGGGGCTACGCAAGCGGTTCCCAAAGAGCTTTAGAACAAGGTATAGTTTTCCCTGCTGGCTCTTTGGGCGTGGGACCCATCTCCAGACATATAACCATTTTTGTGCCTGGCGTGGCGCCAAGTGGGAAAGGGTGGTTTTGAGGCTGAAGGCGCCAGGAAAGCCTGTAGCACCCAGGTCTGTGGGCCTACGGAAGCGGTTCCCAAAGAGCTTTAGAACAAGGCATATTTTTCCCTGCTGGCTCTTTGGGCGTGGGACCAATCTCCAGACATATGGCCATTTTTGTGCCTGGCGTGGTGCCAAGTGGGAAAGGGTGGTTTTGAGGCTGAAGGCAGCAGGAAAGACTGCAGCCCCTAGGTCTGTGGGGCCACGCAAGTGCTTCCCAATGATGTTTAGAACAAGGCATATTTTTCCCAGCTGGCTCTTTGGGCGTGGGACCAGTCTCCAGACATATGGATATTTTGGAGGCTGGCGCGGCGCCAAATGGGAAAGGGTGGTTTTGAGGCTGAAGGCAGCAGGAAAGCCTGCAGCCCGCAGGTCTGTATGGCTACGCAAGCGGTTCCCAATGATGTTTACACAAGGCATAGTTTTCCCTGCTGGCTCTTTGGGCGTGGGACCAGTCTCCAGACATATGGCCATTTTTGTGCCTGGCGCGGCGCCAAGTGGGAAAGCATGGTTTTGAGGCTGAAGGCAGCAGGAAAGCTTGCAGCCCCCAGGTCTGTGGGGCCACGCAAGCGGTTCCCAAGAGCTTTAGTACAAGGCATAGTTTTCCCTGCTGGCTCTTTGGGCGTGGGGCCAGTCTCCAGACATATGGCCATTTTTGTGCCTGGTGCGGCGACAAATGCGAAAGCATGGTTTTGAGGCTGAAGGCAGCAGGAAAGCCTGCAGCCCCAAGGCCTGTGGGGCTACGCAAGGGGTTCCCAAAGAGCTAGAGAAAAAGGCATAGTTTTCCCTGCTGGCTCTTTGGGCGTTGGACCAGTCTCCAGACATATGGCCATTGCTGGGCCTGGCGTGGCGTCAAGTCGGAAAGGGTCGTTTTGAGGCTGAAGGCAGCAGGAAAGCCTGCAGCCCCCAGGTCTGTGGGGCTACGCAAGCGGTTCCCAAAGAGCTTTAGAACAAGGCATAGATTTCCCTGCTGGCTCTTTGGGCGTGGGACCAGTCTCCAGACATATGGCCATTTTTGTGCCTGGCGCGGCGCCAAGTGGGAAAGGGTGGTTTTGAGGCTGAAGGCAGCAGGAAAGCCTGCAGACCCCAGGTCTGTGGGGCTACGCAAGCGGTTCCCAAAGAGCTTTAGAACAAGGCATAGTTTTCCCTGCTGGCTCTTTGGGTGTTGGACCAGTCTCCAGACATATGGCCATTTTTGTGACTGGCGTGTCGCCAAGTGGGAAAGGGTGGTTTTCAGGCTAAAGGCGCCAGGAAAGCCTGCAGCTCCCAGGTCTGTGGGCCTACGGAAGTGGTTCCAAAAGAGCTTTAGAACAAGGCATAGTTTTCCCTGCTGGCTCTTTGACCGTGGGACCCGTCTCCAGACATATGGCCATATTTGTTCCTGGTGCGGCGCCAAGTGGGAAAGGGTGGTTTTGAGTCTGAAGGCAGCAGGAAAGCCTGCAGCCCCCAGGTCTGTGGGGCTACGCAAGCAGTTCCCAAAGAGCTTTAGAAAAAGGAATAGTTTTCCTTGCTGGCTCTTTGGGCGTGGGACCCATCTCCAGACATATGGCCATTGCTGTGCCTGGCGCGGCGCCAAGTGGGAAAGGGTGGTTTTGATGCTGAAGGCAGCAGGAAAGCCTGCAGCCCCCAGGTCTGTGGGGCTACGCAAGCCGTTCCCAAAGAGCTTTAGAACAAGGCATAGTTTTCCCTGCTGGCTCTTTGGGCGTGGGACTAGTCTTTAGACATATGGCCATTTTTTTGCCTGGCACGGCGCCAAGTGGGAAAGGGTGGTTTTGAGGCTGAAGGCAGCAGGAAAGCCTGCAGCCCCCACGTCTCTGGGGCCACGCAAGCGGTTCCCAAGAGCTTTAGAACAAGGCATAGTTTTCCCTGCTGGCTCTTTGGGCGTGGGACCCATCTCCAGACATATAACCATATTTGTGCCTGGCGTGGGGCCAAGTGGGAAAGGGTGCTTTTGAGGCTGAAGGCAGCAGGAAAGCCTCTAGCCCCTAGGTCTGTGGAGCCACGCAAGTGCTTCCAAATGCTGTTTAGAACAAGGCATAGTTTTCCCTGCTGGCTCTTTGGGCGTGGGACCAGTCTCCAGACATATGGCCATTTTTGTGCCTGGCGCGGCGACAAATGCGAAAGCATGGTTTTGAGGCTGAAGGCAGCAGGAAAGCCTGCAGACCCCAGGTGTGAGGGACTACTTCATCGTTTCCCAAAGAGCTTTAGAAAAAGGCATAGTTTTCCTTGCTGGATCTTTGGGCGTTGGACCAGTGTCCAGACATATGGCCATTGCTGGGCCTGGCGTGGTGCCAAGTCGGAAAGGGTCGTTTTGAGGCTGAAGGCAGCAGGAAAGCCTGCAGCCCCCAGGTCTCTGGGGCTACGCAAGCGGTTCCCAAAGAGCTTTAGAACAAGGCATAGTTTTCCCTGCTGGCTCTTTGGGCGTGGGACCAAACTCCAGACATATGGCCATTTTTGTGCCTGGCGCGGCGCCAAGTGGGAAAGGGTGGTTTTGAGGCTGAAGGCAGCAGGAAAGCCTGCAGCCCGCAGGTCTGTGGGGCTACGCAAGCGGTTCCCAAAGAGCTTTAGAACAAGGTATAGTTTTCCCTGCTGGCTCTTTGGGCGTGGGACCCATCTCCAGATATATAACCATTTTTGTGCCTGGCGTGGCGCCAAGTGGGAAAGGGTGGTTTTGAGGCTGAAGTCGCCAGGAAAGCCTGTAGCACCCAGGTCTGTGGGCCTACGGAAGCGGTTCCCAAAGAGCTTTAGAACAAGGCATAGTTTTCCCTGCTGGCTCTTTGGGCGTGGGACCAATCTCCAGACATATGGCTATTTTTGTGCCTGGCGTGGTGCCAAGTGGGAAAGGGTGGTTTTGAGGCTGAAGGCAGCAGGAAAGACTGCAGCCCCTAGGTCTGTGGGGCCACGCAAGTGCTTCCCAATGATGTTTAGAACAAGGCATATTTTTCCCAGCTGGCTCTTTGGGCGTGGGACGAGTCTCCAGACATATGGATATTTTGGAGGCTGGCGCGGCGCCAAATGGGAAAGGGTGGTTTTGAGGCTGAAGGCAGCAGGAAAGCCTGCAGCCCGCAGGTCTGTATGGCTACGCAAGCGGTTCCCAATGATGTTTACAACAAGGCATAGTTTTCCCTGCTGGCTCTTTGGCCGTGGGACCAATCTCCAGACATATGGCCATTTTTGTGCCTGGCGCGGCGCCAAGTGGGAAAGGGTGGTTTTGAGGCTGAAGGCAGCAGGAAAGCCTGCATCCCCAAGGTCTGTGGGGCCACGCAAGCGGTTCCCAAAGAGCTTTAGAACAAGGCATAGTTTTCCCTGCTGGCTCTTTGGGCGTGGGACCAGTCTCCAGACATATGGCCATTTTTGTGCCTGGCGTGGTGCCAAGTGGGAAAGGGTGGTTTTGAGGCTGAAGGCAGCAGGAAAGACTGCAGCCCCTAGGTCTGTGGGGCCACGCAAGTGCTTCCCAATGATGTTTAGAACAAGGCATATTTTTCCCAGCTGGCTCTTTGGGCGTGGGACCAGTCTCCAGACATATGGATATTTTGGAGGCTGGCGCGGCGCCAAATGGGAAAGGGTGGTTTTGAGGCTGAAGGCAGCAGGAAAGCCTGCAGCCCGCAGGTCTGTATGGCTACGCAAGCGGTTCCCAATGATGTTTACAACAAGGCATAGTTTTCCCTGCTGGCTCTTTGGCCGTGGGTCCAGTCTCCAGACATATGGCCATTTTTGTGCCTGGCGCAGCGCCAAGTGGGAAAGGGTGGTTTTGAGGCTGAAGGCAGCAGGAAAGCCTGCAGCCCCCAGGTCTGTGGGGCCACGCAAGCGGTTCCCAAAGATCTTTAGAACAAGGCATAGTTTTCCCTGCTGGCTCTTTGGGCGTGGGACCAATCTCCAGACATATGGCCATTTTTGTGCCTGGCGCGGCGCCAAGTGGGAAAGGGTGGTTTTGAGGCTGAAGGCAGCAGGAAAGCCTCTAGCCCCTAGGTCTGTGGAGCCACGCAAGTGCTTCCAAATGCTGTTTAGAACAAGGCATAGTTTTCCCTGCTGGCTCTTTGGGCGTGGGACCAGTCTCCAGACATATGGCCATTTTTGTGCCTGGCGCGGCGACAAATGCGAAAGCATGGTTTTGAGGCTGAAGGCAGCAGGAAAGCCTGCAGACCCCAGGTGTGAGGGACTACTTCATCGTTTCCCAAAGAGCTTTAGAAAAAGGCATAGTTTTCCTTGCTGGATCTTTGGGCGTTGGACCAGTGTCCAGACATATGGCCATTGCTGGGCCTGGCGTGGTGCCAAGTCGGAAAGGGTCGTTTTGAGGCTGAAGGCAGCAGGAAAGCCTGCAGCCCCCAGGTCTCTGGGGCTACGCAAGCGGTTCCCAAAGAGCTTTAGAACAAGGCATAGTTTTCCCTGCTGGCTCTTTGGGCGTGGGACCAAACTCCAGACATATGGCCATTTTTGTGCCTGGCGCGGCGCCAAGTGGGAAAGGGTGGTTTTGAGGCTGAAGGCAGCAGGAAAGCCTGCAGCCCGCAGGTCTGTGGGGCTACGCAAGCGGTTCCCAAAGAGCTTTAGAACAAGGTATAGTTTTCCCTGCTGGCTCTTTGGGCGTGGGACCCATCTCCAGATATATAACCATTTTTGTGCCTGGCGTGGCGCCAAGTGGGAAAGGGTGGTTTTGAGGCTGAAGTCGCCAGGAAAGCCTGTAGCACCCAGGTCTGTGGGCCTACGGAAGCGGTTCCCAAAGAGCTTTAGAACAAGGCATAGTTTTCCCTGCTGGCTCTTTGGGCGTGGGACCAATCTCCAGACATATGGCTATTTTTGTGCCTGGCGTGGTGCCAAGTGGGAAAGGGTGGTTTTGAGGCTGAAGGCAGCAGGAAAGACTGCAGCCCCTAGGTCTGTGGGGCCACGCAAGTGCTTCCCAATGATGTTTAGAACAAGGCATATTTTTCCCAGCTGGCTCTTTGGGCGTGGGACCAGTCTCCAGACATATGGATATTTTGGAGGCTGGCGCGGCGCCAAATGGGAAAGGGTGGTTTTGAGGCTGAAGGCAGCAGGAAAGCCTGCAGCCCGCAGGTCTGTATGGCTACGCAAGCGGTTCCCAATGATGTTTACAACAAGGCATAGTTTTCCCTGCTGGCTCTTTGGCCGTGGGACCAATCTCCAGACATATGGCCATTTTTGTGCCTGGCGCAGCGCCAAGTGGGAAAGGGTGGTTTTGAGGCTGAAGGCAGCAGGAAAGCCTGCAGCCCCCAGGTCTGTGGGGCCACGCAAGCGGTTCCCAAAGATCTTTAGAACAAGGCATAGTTTTCCCTGCTGGCTCTTTGGGCGTGGGACCAATCTCCAGACATATGGCCATTTTTGTGCCTGGCGCGGCGCCAAGTGGGAAAGGGTGGTTTTGAGGCTGAAGGCAGCAGGAAAGCCTCTAGCCCCTAGGTCTGTGGAGCCACGCAAGTGCTTCCAAATGCTGTTTAGAACAAGGCATAGTTTTCCCTGCTGGCTCTTTGGGCGTGGGACCAGTCTCCAGACATATGGCCATTTTTGTGCCTGGCGCGGCGACAAATGCGAAAGCATGGTTTTGAGGCTGAAGGCAGCAGGAAAGCCTGCAGACCCCAGGTGTGAGGGACTACTTCATCGTTTCCCAAAGAGCTTTAGAAAAAGGCATAGTTTTCCTTGCTGGATCTTTGGGCGTTGGACCAGTGTCCAGACATATGGCCATTGCTGGGCCTGGCGTGGTGCCAAGTCGGAAAGGGTCGTTTTGAGGCTGAAGGCAGCAGGAAAGCCTGCAGCCCCCAGGTCTCTGGGGCTACGCAAGCGGTTCCCAAAGAGCTTTAGAACAAGGCATAGTTTTCCCTGCTGGCTCTTTGGGCGTGGGACCAAACTCCAGACATATGGCCATTTTTGTGCCTGGCGCGGCGCCAAGTGGGAAAGGGTGGTTTTGAGGCTGAAGGCAGCAGGAAAGCCTGCAGCCCGCAGGTCTGTGGGGCTACGCAAGCGGTTCCCAAAGAGCTTTAGAACAAGGTATAGTTTTCCCTGCTGGCTCTTTGGGCGTGGGACCCATCTCCAGATATATAACCATTTTTGTGCCTGGCGTGGCGCCAAGTGGGAAAGGGTGGTTTTGAGGCTGAAGTCGCCAGGAAAGCCTGTAGCACCCAGGTCTGTGGGCCTACGGAAGCGGTTCCCAAAGAGCTTTAGAACAAGGCATAGTTTTCCCTGCTGGCTCTTTGGGCGTGGGACCAATCTCCAGACATATGGCTATTTTTGTGCCTGGCGTGGTGCCAAGTGGGAAAGGGTGGTTTTGAGGCTGAAGGCAGCAGGAAAGACTGCAGCCCCTAGGTCTGTGGGGCCACGCAAGTGCTTCCCAATGATGTTTAGAACAAGGCATATTTTTCCCAGCTGGCTCTTTGGGCGTGGGACCAGTCTCCAGACATATGGATATTTTGGAGGCTGGCGCGGCGCCAAATGGGAAAGGGTGGTTTTGAGGCTGAAGGCAGCAGGAAAGCCTGCAGCCCGCAGGTCTGTATGGCTACGCAAGCGGTTCCCAATGATGTTTACAACAAGGCATAGTTTTCCCTGCTGGCTCTTTGGCCGTGGGACCAATCTCCAGACATATGGCCATTTTTGTGCCTGGCGCGGCGCCAAGTGGGAAAGGGTGGTTTTGAGGCTGAAGGCAGCAGGAAAGCCTGCATCCCCAAGGTCTGTGGGGCCACGCAAGCGGTTCCCAAAGAGCTTTAGAACAAGGCATAGTTTTCCCTGCTGGCTCTTTGGGCGTGGGACCAGTCTCCAGACATATGGCCATTTTTGTGCCTGGCGTGGTGCCAAGTGGGAAAGGGTGGTTTTGAGGCTGAAGGCAGCAGGAAAGACTGCAGCCCCTAGGTCTGTGGGGCCACGCAAGTGCTTCCCAATGATGTTTAGAACAAGGCATATTTTTCCCAGCTGGCTCTTTGGGCGTGGGACCAGTCTCCAGACATATGGATATTTTGGAGGCTGGCGCGGCGCCAAATGGGAAAGGGTGGTTTTGAGGCTGAAGGCAGCAGGAAAGCCTGCAGCCCGCAGGTCTGTATGGCTACGCAAGCGGTTCCCAATGATGTTTACAACAAGGCATAGTTTTCCCTGCTGGCTCTTTGGCCGTGGGTCCAGTCTCCAGACATATGGCCATTTTTGTGCCTGGCGCAGCGCCAAGTGGGAAAGGGTGGTTTTGAGGCTGAAGGCAGCAGGAAAGCCTGCAGCCCCCAGGTCTGTGGGGCCACGCAAGCGGTTCCCAAAGATCTTTAGAACAAGGCATAGTTTTCCCTGCTGGCTCTTTGGGCGTGGGACCAATCTCCAGACATATGGCCATTTTTGTGCCTGGCGCGGCGCCAAGTGGGAAAGGGTGGTTTTGAGGCTGAAGGCAGCAGGAAAGCCTGCAGCCCCAAGGCCTGTGGGGCTACGCAAGGGGTTCCCAAAGAGCTAGAGAAAAAGGCATAGTTTTCCCTGCTGGCTCTTTGGGCGTTGGACCAGTCTCCAGACATATGGCCATTGCTGGGCCTGGCGTGGCGTCAAGTCGGAAAGGGTCGTTTTGAGGCTGAAGGCAGCAGGAAAGCCTGCAGCCCCCAGGTCTGTGGGGCTACGCAAGCGGTTCCCAAAGAGCTTTAGAACAAGGCATAGTTTTCCCTGCTGGCTCTTTGGGCGTGGGACCAGTCTCCAGACATATGGCCATTTTTGTGCCTGGCGCGGCGCCAAGTGGGAAAGGGTGGTTTTGAGGCTGAAGGCAGCAGGAAAGCCTGCAGCCCGCAGGTCTGTGGGGCTACGCAAGCGGTTCCCAAAGAGCTTTAGAACAAGGTATAGTTTTCCCTGATGGCTCTTTGGGCGTGGGACCCATCTCCAGACATATAACCATTTTTGTGCCTGGCGTGGCGCCAAGTGGGAAAGGGTGGTTTTGAGGCTGAAGGCAGCAGGAAAGCCTGCAGCCCCTAGGGCTGTGGGGCCAGGCGAGCGGTTCCCAAAGAGCTTTAGAACAAGGCATAGTTTTCCCTGCTGGCTCTTTGGGCGTGTGACCCGTCTCCAGACATACGGTCATTGCTGTTCCTGGCACGGCGCCAAGTGGGAAAGGGTGGTTTTGAGGCTGAAGGCAGCAGGAAAGCCTGCAGCCCCTAGGGCTCTGGGGCCAGGCGAGCGGTTCCCAAAGAGCTTTAGAACAAGGCATAGTTTTCCCTGCTGGCTCTTTTGGCGTGGGACCCGTCTCCAGACATATGGCCATTGCTGGGCCTGGCGCGGCGCCAAGTGGGAAAGGGCGGTTTCGAGGCTGAAGGCAGCAGGAAAGCCTGCAGCACCAAGTCTGTGGGGCTACGCAAGCGGTTCCCAAAGAGCTTTAGAACAAGGCATAGTTTTCCCTGCTGGCTCTTTGGGCGTGGGACCAGTCTCCAGACATATGTAGATTTTGGAGGCTGCACCGCGCCAAGTGGGAAAGGGTGGTTTTGAGGCTGAAGGCAGCAGGAAAGCCTGCAGCCCCTACGGCTGTGGGGCCAGGCGAGCGGTTCCCAAAGAGCTTTAGAACAAGGCATAGTTTTCCCTGCTGGCTCTTTGGGCGTGGGACCCGTCTCCAGACATATGGTCATTGCTGTTCCTGGCGCGGCGCCGAGTGGGAAAGGGTGGTTTTGAGGCCGAATGCAGCAGGAAAGCCTGCAGCCCGCAGGTCTGTGGGGCTACGCAAGCGGTTCCCAAAGAGTTTTAGAACAAGGTATAGTTTTCCCTGCTGGCTCTTTGGGCGTGGGACCCATCTCCAGACATATAACCATTTTTGTGCCTGGCGTGGCGCCAAGTGGGAAAGGGTGGTTTTGAGGCTGAAGGCGCCAGGAAAGCCTGTAGCACCCAGGTCTGTGGGCCTACGGAAGCGGTTCCCAAAGAGCTTTAGAACAAGGCATAGTTTTCCCTGCTGGCTCTTTGGGCGTGGGACCAATCTCCAGACATATGGCCATTTTTGTGCCTGGCGTGGTGCCAAGTGGGAAAGGGTGGTTTTGAGGCTGAAGGCAGCAGGAAAGACTGCAGCCCCTAGGTCTGTGGGGCCACGCAAGTGCTTCCCAATGATGTTTAGAACAAGGCATATTTTTCCCAGCTGGCTCTTTGGGCGTGGGACCAGTCTCCAGGCATATGGATATTTTGGAGGCTGGCGCGGCGCCAAATGGGAAAGGGTGGTTTTGAGGCTGAAGGCAGCAGGAAAGCCTGCAGCCCGCAGGTCTGTATGGCTACGCAAGCGGTTCCCAATGATGTTTACAACAAGGCATAGTTTTCCCTGCTGGCTCTTTGGGCGTGGGACCAGTCTCCAGACATATGGCCATTTTTGTGCCTGGCGCGGCGCCAAGTGGGAAAGGGTGGTTTTGAGGCTGAAGGCACCAGGAAAGCCTGCAGCCCCCAGGTCTGTGGGGCCACGCAAGCGGTTCCCAAAGAGCTTTAGAACAAGGCATAGTTTTCCCTGCTGGCTCTTTGGGCGTGGGACCAGTCTCCAGACATATGGCCATTTTTGTGCCTGGCGCGGCGCCAAGTGGGAAAGGGTGGTTTTGAGGCTGAAGGCAGCAGGAAAGCCTGCAGCCCCAAGGCCTGTGGGGCTACGCAAGGGGTTCCCAAAGAGCTAGAGAAAAAGGCATAGTTTTCCCTGCTGGCTCTTTGGGCGTTGGACCAGTCTCCAGACATATGGCCATTGCTGGGCCTGGCGTGGCGTCAAGTCGGAATGGGTCGTTTTGAGGCTGAAGGCAGCAGGAAAGCCTGCAGCCCCCAGGTCTGTGGGGCTACGCAAGCGGTTCCCAAAGAGCTTTAGAACAAGGCATAGTTTTCCCTGCTGGCTCTTTGGGCGTGGGACCAGTCTCCAGACATATGGCCATTTTTGTGCCTGGCGCGGCGCCAAGTGGGAAAGGGTGGTTTTGAGGCTGAAGGCAGCAGGAAAGCCTGCAGCCCGCAGGTCTGTGGGGCTACGCAAGCGGTTCCCAAAGAGCTTTAGAACAAGGCATAGTTTTCCCTGCTGGCTCTTTGGGCGTGGGACCCATCTCCAGACATATAACCATTTTTGTGCCTGGCGTGGCGCCATGTGGGAAAGGGTGGTTTTGAGGCTGAAGGCGCCAGGAAAGCCTGTAGCACCCAGGTCTGTGGGCCTACGGAAGCGGTTCCCAAAGAGCTTTAGAACAAGGCATAGTTTTCCCTGCTGGCTCTTTGGGCGTGGGACCAATCTCCAGACATATGGCCATTTTTGTGCCTGGCGTGGTGCCAAGTGGGAAAGGGTGGTTTTGAGGCTGAAGGCAGCAGGAAAGACTGCAGCCCCTAGGTCTGTGGGGCCACGCAACTGCTTCCCAATGATGTTTAGAACAAGGCATATTTTTCCCAGCTGGCTCTTTGGGCGTGGGACCAGTCTCCAGACATATGGATATTTTGGAGGCTGGCGCGGCGCCAAATGGGAAAGGGTGGTTTTGAGGCTGAAGGCAGCAGGAAAGCCTGCAGCCCCCAGGTCTGTATGGCTACGCAAGCGGTTCCCAATGATGTTTACAACAAGGCATAGTTTTCCCTGCTGGCTCTTTGGCCGTGGGTCCAGTCTCCAGACATATGGCCATTTTTGTGCCTGGCGCGGCGCCAAGTGGGAAAGGGTGGTTTTGAGGCTGAAGGCAGCAGGAAAGCCTGCAGCCCCCAGGTCTGTGGGGCCACGAAAGCGGTTCCCAAAGAGCTTTAGAACAAGGCATAGTTTTCCCTGCTGGCTCTTTGGGCGTGGGACCAGTCTCCAGACATATGGCCATTTTTGTGCCTGGCGCGGCGCCAAGTGGGAAAGGGTGGTTTTGAGGCTGAAGGCAGCAGGAAAGCCTGCAGCCCCAAGGCCTGTGGGGCTACGCAAGGGGTTCCCAAAGAGCTAGAGAAAAAGGCATAGTTTTCCCTGCTGGATCTTTGGGCGTTGGACCAGTCTCCAGACATATGGCCATTGCTGGGCCTGGCGTGGCGTCAAGTCGGAAAGGGTCGTTTTGAGGCTGAAGGCAGCAGGAAAGCCTGCAGCCCCCAGGTCTGTGGGGCTACGCAAGCGGTTCCCAAAGAGCTTTAGAACAAGGCATAGTTTTCCCTGCTGGCTCTTTGGGCGTGGGACCAGTCTCCAGACATATGGCCATTTTTGTGCCTGGCGCGGCGCCAAGTGGGAAAGGGTGGTTTTGAGGCTGAAGGCAGCAGGAAAGCCTGCAGCCCGCAGGTCTGTGGGGCTACGCAAGCGGTTCCCAAAGAGCTTTAGAACAAGGCATAGTTTTCCCTGCTGGCTCTTTGGGCGTGGGACCCATCTCCAGACATATAACCATTTTTGTGCCTGGCGTGGCGCCAAGTGGGAAAGGGTGGTTTTGAGGCTGAAGGCGCCAGGAAAGCCTGTAGCACCCAGGTCTGTGGGCCTACGGAAGCGGTTCCCAAAGAGCTTTAGAACAAGGCATATTTGTCCCTGCTGGCTCTTTGGGCGTGGGACCAATCTCCAGACATATGGCCATTTTTGTGCCTGGCGTGGTGCCAAGTGGGAAAGGGTGGTTTTGAGGCTGAAGGCAGCAGGAAAGACTGCAGCCCCTAGGTCTGTGGGGCCACGCAAGTGCTTCCCAATGATGTTTAGAACAAGGCATATTTTTCCCAGCTGGCTCTTTGGGCGTGGGACCAGTCTCCAGACATATGGATATTTTGGAGGCTGGCGCGGCGCCAAATGGGAAAGGGTGGTTTTGAGGCTGAAGGCAGCAGGAAAGCCTGCAGCCCGCAGGTCTGTATGGCTACGCAAGCGGTTCCCAATGATGTTTACAACAAGGCATAGTTTTCCCTGCTGGCTCTTTGGGCGTGGGACCAGTCTCCAGACATATGGCCATTTTTGTGCCTGGCGCGGCGCCAAGTGGGAAAGGGTGGTTTTGAGGCTGAAGGCAGCAGGAAAGACTGCAGCCCCTAGGTCTGTGGGGCCACGCAAGTGCTTCCCAATGATGTTTAGAACAAGGCATATTTTTCCCAGCTGGCTCTTTGGGCGTGGGACCAGTCTCCAGACATATGGATATTTTGGAGGCTGGCGCGGCGCCAAATGGGAAAGGGTGGTTTTGAGGCTGAAGGCAGCAGGAAAGCCTGCAGCCCGCAGGTCTGTATGGCTACGCAAGCGGTTCCCAATGATGTTTACAACAAGGCATAGTTTTCCCTGCTGGCTCTTTGGGCGTGGGACCAGTCTCCAGACATATGGCCATTTTTGTGCCTGGCGCGGCGCCAAATGCGAAAGCATGGTTTTGAGGCTGAAGGCAGCAGGAAAGCCTGCAGCCCTCAGGTGTGTGGAGCTACGCAAGCGGTTCCCAAGAGCTTTAGTACAAGGCATAGTTTTCCCTGCTGGCTCTTTGGGCATGGGACCAGTCTCCAGACATATGGATATTTTAGAGGCTGGCGCGGCGCCAAATGGGAAAGGGTGGTTTTGAGGCTGAAGGCAGCAGGAAAGCCTGCAGCCCGCAGGTCTGTATGGCTACGCAAGCGGTTCCCAATGATGTTTACAACAAGGCATAGTTTTCCCTGCTGGCTCTTTGGCCGTGGGTCCAGTCTCCAGACATATGGCCATATTTGTGCCTGGCGTGGCGTCAAGTCGGAAAGGGTCGTTTTGAGGCTGAAGGCAGCAGGAAAGCCTGCAGCCCCCAGGTCTGTGGGGCTACGTAAGCGGTTCCCAAAGAGCTTTAGAACAAGGCATAGTTTTCCCTGCTGGCTCTTTGGGCGTGGGACCAGTCTCCAGACATATGGCCATTTTTGTGCCTGGCACGGCGCCAAGTGGGAAAGGGTGGTTTTGAGGCTGAAGGCAGCAGGAAAGCCTGCAGCCCGCAGGTCTGTGGGGCTACGAAAGCGGTTCCCAAAGAGCTTTAGAACAAGGTATAGTTTTCCCTGCTGGCTCTTTGGGCGTGGGACCCATCTCCAGACATATAACCATTTTTGTGCCTGGCGTGGCGCCAAGTGGGAAAGGGTGGTTTTGAGGCTGAAGGCGCCAGGAAACCCTGTAGCACCCAGGTCTGTGGGCCTACGGAAGCGGTTCCCAAAGAGCTTTAGAACAAGGCATAGTTTTCCCTGCTGGCTCTTTGGGCGTGGGACCAATCTCCAGACATATGGCCATTTTTGTGCCTGGCGTGGTGCCAAGTGGGAAAGGGTGGTTTTGAGGCTGAAGGCAGCAGGAAAGACTGCAGCCCCTAGGTCTGTGGGGCCACGCAACTGCTTCCCAATGATGTTTAGAACAAGGCATATTTTTCCCAGCTGGCTCTTTGGGCGTGGGACCAGTCTCCAGACATATGGATATTTTGGAGGCTGGCGCGGCGCCAAATGGGAAAGGGTGGTTTTGAGGCTGAAGGCAGCAGGAAAGCCTGCAGCCCGCAGGTCTGTATGGCTACGCAAGCGGTTCCCAATGATGTTTACAACAAGGCATAGTTTTCCCTGCTGGCTCTTTGGGCGTGGGACCAGTCTCCAGACATATGGCCATTTTTGTGCCTGGCGCGGCGCCAAATGCGAAAGCATGGTTTTGAGGCTGAAGGCAGCAGGAAAGCCTGCAGCCCTCAGGTGTGTGGAGCTACGCAAGCGGTTCCCAAGAGCTTTAGTACAAGGCATAGTTTTCCCTGCTGGATCTTTGGGCGTGGGACCAGTCTCCAGACATATGGCCATTTTTGTGCCTGGCGCGGCGACAAATGCGAAAGCATGGTTTTGAGGCTGAAGGCAGCAGGAAAGCCTGCAGCTCTCAGGTGTGTGGGACTACTTCATCGTTTCCCAAAGAGCTTTAGAAAAAGGCATAGTTTTCCCTGCTGGATCTTTGGGCGTTGGACCAGTCTCCAGACATATGGCCATTGCTGGGCCTGGCGTGGCGTCAAGTCGGAAAGGGTCGTTTTGAGGCTGAAGGCAGCAGGAAAGCCTGCAGCCCCCAGGTCTGTGGGGCTACGCAAGCGGTTCCCAAAGAGCTTTAGAACAAGGCATAGTTTTCCCTGCTGGCTCTTTGGGCGTGGGACCAGTCTCCAGACATATGGCCATTATTGTGCCTAGCGCGGCGCCAAGTGGGAAAGGGTGGTTTTGAGGCTGAAGGCAGCAGGAAAGCCTGCAGCCCGCAGGTCTGTGGGGCTACGCAAGCGGTTCCCAAAGAGCTTTACGGCAAGGCATAGTTTTCCCTGCTGGCTCTTTGGGCGTGGGACCCATCTCCAGACATATAACCATTTTTGTGCCTGGCGTGGCGCCAAGTGGGATAGGGTGGTTTTGAGGCTGAAGGCGCCAGGAAAGCCTGTAGCACCCAGGTCTGTGGGGCTACGCAAGCGGTTCCCAAAGAGCTTTAGAACAAGGCATAGTTTTCCCTGCTGGCTCTTTGGGCGTGGGACCAATCTCCAGACATATGGCCATTTTTGTGCCTGGCGTGGTGCCAAGTGGGAAAGGGTGGTTTTGAGGCTGAAGGCAGCAGGAAAGACTGCAGCCCCTAGGTCTGTGGGGCCACGCAAGTGCTTCCCAATGATGTTTAGAACAAGGCATATTTTTCCCAGCTGGCTCTTTGGGCGTGGGACCAGTCTCCAGACATATGGATATTTTGGAGGCTGGCGCGGCGCCAAATGGGAAAGGGTGGTTTTGAGGCTGAAGGCAGCAGGAAAGCCTGCAGCCCGCAGGTCTGTATGGCTACGCAAGCGGTTCCCAATGATGTTTACAACAAGGCATAGTTTTCCCTGCTGGCTCTTTGGGCGTGGGACCAGTCTCCAGACATATGGCCATTTTTGTGCCTGGCGCGGCGCCAAGTGGGAAAGGGTGGTTTTGAGGCTGAAGGCAGCAGGAAAGCCTGCAGCCCCCAGGTCTGTGGGGCCACGCAAGCGGTTCCCAAAGAGCTTTAGAACAAGGCATAATTTTCCCTGCTGGCTCTTTGGGCGTGGGACCAGTCTCCAGACATATGGCCATTTTTGTGCCTGGCGCGGCGCCAAATGCGAAAGCATGGTTTTGAGGCTGAAGGCAGCAGGAAAGCCTGCAGCCCTCAGGTGTGTGGAGCTACGCAAGCGGTTCCCAAGAGCTTTAGTACATGGCATAGTTTTCCCTGCTGGCTCTTTGGGCGTGGGACCAGTCTCCAGACATATGGCCATTTTTGTGCCTGGCGCGGCGACAAATGCGAAAGCATGGTTTTGAGGCTGAAGGCAGCAGGAAAGCCTGCAGCTCTCAGGTGTGTGGGACTACTTCATCGTTTCCCAAAGAGCTTTAGAAAAAGGCATAGTTTTCCCTGCTGGATCTTTGGGCGTTGGACCAGTCTCCAGACATATGGCCATTGCTGGGCCTGGCGTGGCGTCAAGTCGGAAAGGGTCGTTTTGAGGCTGAAGGCAGCAGGAAAGCCTGCAGCCCCCAGGTCTGTGGGGCTACGCAAGCGGTTCCCAAAGAGCTTTAGAACAAGGCATAGTTTTCCCTGCTGGCTCTTTGGGCGTGGGACCAGTCTCCAGACATATGGCCATTTTTGTGCCTGGCGCGGCGCCAAGTGGGAAAGGGTGGTTTTGAGGCTGAAGGCAGCAGGAAAGCCTGCAGCCCGCAGGTCTGTGGGGCTACGCAAGCGGTTCCCAAAGAGCTTTAGAACAAGGTATAGTTTTCCCTGCTGGCTCTTTGGGCGTGGGACCCATCTCCAGACATATAACCATTTTTGTGCCTGGCGTGGCGCCAAGTGGGAAAGGGTGGTTTTGAGGCTGAAGTCGCCAGGAAAGCCTGTAGCACCCAGGTCTGTGGGGCTACGCAAGCGGTTCCCAAAGAGCTTTAGAACAAGGCATAGTTTTCCCTGCTGGCTCTTTGGGCGTGGGACCAATCTCCAGACATATGGCCATTTTTGTGCCTGGCGAGGTGCCAAGTGGGAAAGGGTGGTTTTGAGGCTGAAGTCGCCAGGAAAGCCTGTAGCACCCAGGTCTGTGGGCCTACGGAAGCGGTTCCCAAAGAGCTTTAGAACAAGGCATAGTTTTCCCTGCTGGCTCTTTGGGCGTGGGACCAATCTCCAGACATATGGCCATTTTTGTGCCTGGCGTGGTGCCAAGTGGGAAAGGGTGGTTTTGAGGCTGAAGGTAGCAGGAAAGACTGCAGCCCCTAGGTCTGTGGGGCCACGCAAGTGCTTCCCAATGATGTTTAGAACAAGGCATATTTTTCCCAGCTGGCTCTTTGGGCGTGGGACCAGTCTCCAGACATATGGATATTTTGGAGGCTGGCGCGGCGCCAAATGGGAAAGGGTGGTTTTGAGGCTGAAGGCAGCAGGAAAGCCTGCAGCCCGCAGGTCTGTATGGCTACGCAAGCGGTTCCCAATGATGTTTACAACAGGGCATAGTTTTCCCTGCTGGCTCTTTGGCCGTGGGTCCAGTCTCCAGACATATGGCCATTTTTGTGCCTGGCGCGGCGCCAAGTGGGAAAGGGTGGTTTTGAGGCTGAAGGCAGCAGGAAAGCCTGCAGCCCCCAGGTCTGTGGGGCCACGCAAGCGGTTCCCAAAGAGCTTTAGAACAAGGCATAGTTTTCCCTGCTGGCTCTTTGGGCGTGGGACCAGTCTCCAGACATATGGCCATTTTTGTGCCTGGCGCGGCGCCAAGTAGGAAAGGGTGGTTTTGAGGCTGAAGGCAGCAGGAAAGCCTGCAGCCCCAAGGCCTGTGGGGCTACGCAAGGGGTTCCCAAAGAGCTAGAGAAAAAGGCATAGTTTTCCCTGCTGGCTCTTTGGGCGTTGGACCAGTCTCCAGACATATGGCCATTGCTGGGCCTGGCGTGGCGTCAAGTCGGAAAGGGTCGTTTTGAGGCTGAAGGCAGCAGGAAAGCCTGCAGCCCCCAGGTCTGTGGGGCTACCCAAGCGGTTCCCAAAGAGCTTTAGAACCAGGCATAGTTTTCCCTGCTGGCTCTTTGGGCGTGGGACCAGTCTCCAGACATATGGCCATTTTTGTGCCTGGCGCGGCGCCAAGTGGGAAAGGGTGGTTTTGAGGCTGAAGGCAGCAGGAAAGCCTGCAGCCCGCAGGTCTGTGGGGCTACGCAAGCGGTTCCCAAAGAGCTTTAGAACAAGGTATAGTTTTCCCTGCTGGCTCTTTGGGCGTGGGACCCATCTCCAGACATATAACCATTTTTGTGCCTGGCGTGGCGCCAAGTGGGAAAGGGTGATTTTGAGGCTGAAGGCGCCAGGAAAGCCTGTAGCACCCAGGTCTGTGGGCCTACGGAAGCGGTTCCCAAAGAGCTTTAGAACAAGGCATAGTTTTCCCTGCTGGCTCTTTGGGCGTGGGACCAATCTCCAGACATATGGCCATTTTTGTGCCTGGCGTGGTGCCAAGTGGGAAAGGGTGGTTTTGAGGCTGAAGGCAGCAGGAAAGACTGCAGCCCCTAGGTCTGTGGGGCCACGCAAGTGCTTCCCAATGATGTTTAGAACAAGGCATATTTTTCCCAGCTGGCTCTTTGGGCGTGGGACCAGTCTCCAGACATATGGATATTTTGGAGGCTGGCGCGGCGCCAAATGGGAAAGGGTGGTTTTGAGGCTGAAGGCAGCAGGAAAGCCTGCAGCCCGCAGGTCTGTATGGCTACGCAAGCGGTTCCCAATGATGTTTACAACAAGGCATATTTTTCCCTGCTGGCTCTTTGGCCCTGGGTCCAGTCTCCAGACATATGGCCATTTTTGTGCCTGGCGCGGCGCCAAGTGGGAAAGGGTGGTTTTGAGGCTGAAGGCAGCAGGAAAGCCTGCAGCCCCCAGGTCTGTGGGGCCACGCAAGCGGTTCCCAAAGAGCTTTAGAACAAGGCATAGTTTTCCCTGCTGGCTCTTTGGGCGTGGGACCAGTCTCCAGACATATGGATATTTTGGAGGCTGGCGCGGCGCCAAATGGGAAAGGGTGGTTTTGAGGCTGAAGGCAGCAGGAAAGCCTGCAGCCCGCAGGTCTGTATGGCTACGCAAGCGGTTCCCAATGATGTTTACAACAAGGCATAGTTTTCCCTGCTGGCTCTTTGGGCGTGGGACCAGTCTCCAGACATATGGCCATTTTTGTGCCTGGCGCGGCGACAAATGCGAAAGCATGGTTTTGAGGCTGAAGGCAGCAGGAAAGCCTGCAGCTCTCAGGTGTGTGGGACTACTTCATCGTTTCCCAAAGAGCTTTAGAAAAAGGCATAGTTTTCCCTGCTGGATCTTTGGGCGTGGGACCAGTCTCCAGACATATGGATATTTTGGAGGCTGGCGCGGCGCCAAATGGGAAAGGGTGGTTTTGAGGCTGAAGGCAGCAGGAAAGCCTGCAGCCCTCAGGTGTGTGGAGCTACGCAAGCGGTTCCCAAAGAGCTAGAGAAAAAGGCATAGTTTTCCCTGCTGGATCTTTGGGCGTTGGACCAGTCTCCAGACATATGGCCATTGCTGGGCCTGGCTTGGCGCCAAGTGGGAAAGGGTGGTTTTGAGGCTGAAGGCAGCAGGAAAGCCTGCAGCCCCAAGGCCTGTGGGGCTACGCAAGGGGTTCCCAAAGAGCTAGAGAAAAAGGCATAGTTTTCCCTGCTGGCTCTTTGGGCGTTGGACCAGTCTCCAGACATATGGCCATTGCTGGGCCTGGCGTGGCGTCAAGTCGGAAAGGGTCGTTTTGAGGCTGAAGGCAGCAGGAAAGCCTGCAGCCCCCAGGTCTGTGGGGCTACGCAAGCGGTTCCCAAAGAGCTTTAGAACAAGGCATAGTTTTCCCTGCTGGCTCTTTGGGCGTGGGACCAGTCTCCAGACATATGGCCATTTTTGTGCCTGGCGCGGCGCCAAGTGGGAAAGGGTGGTTTTGAGGCTGAAGGCAGCAGGAAAGCCTGCAGCCCGCAGGTCTGTGGGGCCACGCAAGCGGTTCCCAAAGAGCTTTAGAACAAGGCATAGTTTTCCCTGCTGGCTCTTTGGGCGTGGGACCAGTCTCCAGACATATGGCCATTTTTGTGCCTGGCGCGGCGACAAATGCGAAAGCATGGTTTTGAGGCTGAAGGCAGCAGGAAAGCCTGTAGCTCTCAGGTGTGTGGGACTACTTCATCGTTTCCCAAAGAGCTTTAGAAAAAGGCATAGTTTTCCCTGCTGGCTCTTTGGGCGTTGGACCAGTCTCCAGACATATGGCCATTGCTGGGCCTGGCGTGGCGTCAAGTCGGAAAGGGTCGTTTTGAGGCTGAAGGCAGCAGGAAAGCCTGCAGCCCGCAGGTCTGTGGGGCTACGCAAGCGGTTCCCAAAGAGCTTTAGAACAAGGCATAGTTTTCCCTGCTGGCTCTTTGGGCGTGGGACCAGTCTCCAGACATATGGCCATTTTTGTGCCTGGCGCGGCGCCAAGTGGGAAAGGGTGGTTTTGAGGCTGAAGGCAGCAGGAAAGCCTGCAGCCCGCAGGTCTGTGGGGCTACGCAAGCGGTTCCCAAAGAGCTTTAGAACAAGGCATAGTTTTCCCTGCTGGCTCTTTGGGCGTGGGACCAATCTCCAGACATATGGCCATTTTTGTGCCTGGCGAGGTGCCAAGTGGGAAAGGGTGGTTTTGAGGCTGAAGTCGCCAGGAAACCCTGTAGCACCCAGGTCTGTGGGCCTACGGAAGCGGTTCCCAAAGAGCTTTAGAACAAGGCATAGTTTTCCCTGCTGGCTCTTTGGGCGTGGGACCAATCTCCAGACATATGGCCATTTTTGTGCCTGGCGTGGTGCCAAGTGGGAAAGGGTGGTTTTGAGGCTGAAGGTAGCAGGAAAGACTGCAGCCCCTAGGTCTGTGGGGCCACGCAAGTGCTTCCCAATGATGTTTAGAACAAGGCATATTTTTCCCAGCTGGCTCTTTGGGCGTGGGACCAGTCTCCAGACATATGGATATTTTGGAGGCTGGCGCGGCGCCAAATGGGAAAGGGTGGTTTTGAGGCTGAAGGCAGCAGGAAAGCCTGCAGCCCGCAGGTCTGTATGGCTACGCAAGCGGTTCCCAATGATGTTTACAACAGGGCATAGTTTTCCCTGCTGGCTCTTTGGCCGTGGGTCCAGTCTCCAGACATATGGCCATTTTTGTGCCTGGCGCGGCGCCAAGTGGGAAAGGGTGGTTTTGAGGCTGAAGGCAGCAGGAAAGCCTGCAGCCCCCAGGTCTGTGGGGCCACGCAAGCGGTTCCCAAAGAGCTTTAGAACAAGGCATAGTTTTCCCTGCTGGCTCTTTGGGCGTGGGACCAGTCTCCAGACATATGGCCATTTTTGTGCCTGGCGCGGCGCCAAGTAGGAAAGGGTGGTTTTGAGGCTGAAGGCAGCAGGAAAGCCTGCAGCCCCAAGGCCTGTGGGGCTACGCAAGGGGTTCCCAAAGAGCTAGAGAAAAAGGCATAGTTTTCCCTGCTGGCTCTTTGGGCGTTGGACCAGTCTCCAGACATATGGCCATTGCTGGGCCTGGCGTGGCGTCAAGTCGGAAAGGGTCGTTTTGAGGCTGAAGGCAGCAGGAAAGCCTGCAGCCCCCAGGTCTGTGGGGCTACGCAAGCGGTTCCCAAAGAGCTAGAGAAAAAGGCATAGTTTTCCCTGCTGGCTCTTTGGGCGTTGGACCAGTCTCCAGACATATGGCCATTGCTGGGCCTGGCGTGGCGTCAAGTCGGAAAGGGTCGTTTTGAGGCTGAAGGCAGCAGGAAAGCCTGCAGCCCCCAGGTCTGTGGGGCTACCCAAGCGGTTCCCAAAGAGCTTTAGAACCAGGCATAGTTTTCCCTGCTGGCTCTTTGGGCGTGGGACCAGTCTCCAGACATATGGCCATTTTTGTGCCTGGCGCGGCGCCAAGTGGGAAAGGGTGGTTTTGAGGCTGAAGGCAGCAGGAAAGCCTGCAGCCCGCAGGTCTGTGGGGCTACGCAAGCGGTTCCCAAAGAGCTTTAGAACAAGGTATAGTTTTCCCTGCTGGCTCTTTGGGCGTGGGACCCATCTCCAGACATATAACCATTTTTGTGCCTGGCGTGGCGCCAAGTGGGAAAGGGTGATTTTGAGGCTGAAGGCGCCAGGAAAGCCTGTAGCACCCAGGTCTGTGGGCCTACGGAAGCGGTTCCCAAAGAGCTTTAGAACAAGGCATAGTTTTCCCAGCTGGCTCTTTGGGCGTGGGACCAGTCTCCAGACATATGGATATTTTGGAGGCTGGCGCGGCGCCAAATGGGAAAGGGTGGTTTTGAGGCTGAAGGCAGCAGGAAAGCCTGCAGCCCGCAGGTCTGTATGGCTACGCAAGCGGTTCCCAATGATGTTTACAACAAGGCATATTTTTCCCTGCTGGCTCTTTGGCCCTGGGTCCAGTCTCCAGACATATGGCCATTTTTGTGCCTGGCGCGGCGCCAAGTGGGAAAGGGTGGTTTTGAGGCTGAAGGCAGCAGGAAAGCCTGCAGCCCCCAGGTCTGTGGGGCCACGCAAGCGGTTCCCAAAGAGCTTTAGAACAAGGCATAGTTTTCCCTGCTGGCTCTTTGGGCGTGGGACCAGTCTCCAGACATATGGATATTTTGGAGGCTGGCGCGGCGCCAAATGGGAAAGGGTGGTTTTGAGGCTGAAGGCAGCAGGAAAGCCTGCAGCCCGCAGGTCTGTATGGCTACGCAAGCGGTTCCCAATGATGTTTACAACAAGGCATAGTTTTCCCTGCTGGCTCTTTGGGCGTGGGACCAGTCTCCAGACATATGGCCATTTTTGTGCCTGGCGCGGCGACAAATGCGAAAGCATGGTTTTGAGGCTGAAGGCAGCAGGAAAGCCTGCAGCTCTCAGGTGTGTGGGACTACTTCATCGTTTCCCAAAGAGCTTTAGAAAAAGGCATAGTTTTCCCTGCTGGATCTTTGGGCGTGGGACCAGTCTCCAGACATATGGATATTTTGGAGGCTGGCGCGGCGCCAAATGGGAAAGGGTGGTTTTGAGGCTGAAGGCAGCAGGAAAGCCTGCAGCCCTCAGGTGTGTGGAGCTACGCAAGCGGTTCCCAAAGAGCTAGAGAAAAAGGCATAGTTTTCCCTGCTGGATCTTTGGGCGTTGGACCAGTCTCCAGACATATGGCCATTGCTGGGCCTGGCTTGGCGCCAAGTGGGAAAGGGTGGTTTTGAGGCTGAAGGCAGCAGGAAAGCCTGCAGCCCCAAGGCCTGTGGGGCTACGCAAGGGGTTCCCAAAGAGCTAGAGAAAAAGGCATAGTTTTCCCTGCTGGCTCTTTGGGCGTTGGACCAGTCTCCAGACATATGGCCATTGCTGGGCCTGGCGTGGCGTCAAGTCGGAAAGGGTCGTTTTGAGGCTGAAGGCAGCAGGAAAGCCTGCAGCCCCCAGGTCTGTGGGGCTACGCAAGCGGTTCCCAAAGAGCTTTAGAACAAGGCATAGTTTTCCCTGCTGGCTCTTTGGGCGTGGGACCAGTCTCCAGACATATGGCCATTTTTGTGCCTGGCGCGGCGCCAAGTGGGAAAGGGTGGTTTTGAGGCTGAAGGCAGCAGGAAAGCCTGCAGCCCGCAGGTCTGTGGGGCCACGCAAGCGGTTCCCAAAGAGCTTTAGAACAAGGCATAGTTTTCCCTGCTGGCTCTTTGGGCGTGGGACCAGTCTCCAGACATATGGCCATTTTTGTGCCTGGCGCGGCGACAAATGCGAAAGCATGGTTTTGAGGCTGAAGGCAGCAGGAAAGCCTGTAGCTCTCAGGTGTGTGGGACTACTTCATCGTTTCCCAAAGAGCTTTAGAAAAAGGCATAGTTTTCCCTGCTGGCTCTTTGGGCGTTGGACCAGTCTCCAGACATATGGCCATTGCTGGGCCTGGCGTGGCGTCAAGTCGGAAAGGGTCGTTTTGAGGCTGAAGGCAGCAGGAAAGCCTGCAGCCCCCAGGTCTGTGGGGCTACGCAAGCGGTTCCCAAAGAGCTTTAGAACAAGGCATAGTTTTCCCTGCTGGCTCTTTGGGCGTGGGACCAGTCTCCAGACATATGGCCATTTTTGTGCCTGGCGCGGCGCCAAGTGGGAAAGGGTGGTTTTGAGGCTGAAGGCAGCAGGAAAGCCTGCAGCCCGCAGGTCTGTGGGGCTACGCAAGCGGTTCCCAAAGAGCTTTAGAACAAGGTATAGTTTTCCCTGCTGGCTCTTTGGGCGTGGGACCCATCTCCAGACATATAACCATTTTTGTGCCTGGCGTGGCGCCAAGTGGGAAAGGGTGGTTTTGAGGCTGAAGTCGCCAGGAAAGCCTGTAGCAATCAGGTCTGTGGGCCTACGGAAGCGGTTCCCAAAGAGCTTTAGAACAAGGCATAGTTTTCCCTGCTG